>NC_030679.2:46075709-46431651 GCF_000004195.4 Xenopus tropicalis | reverse complement strand
TAGCTCCTATTTAAGTGATTTCTTGATTGAAACAGGTGTGGCAGTAATCAGGGCTGGGGGTGACTACAGAAATTGAACTCAGGTGTGCTAACCCCACAGTTAAGTTATTTTTTAACAAGGGCCATGTAGATTTGGAGTTTTTTTTTCTCCCTTAATAACGTAAACCTTCATTTAAAAACTGCATTTTGTGTTCAATTATGTTATCTTTGACTAATAGTTAACGGTTTTTGATGAACAGAAACATTTAAGTGTGACAAACATGCAAAAGAATAAGAAATCAGGAAGGGGGCAAATAGTTTTTCACACCACTGTATATCAGTAAATATTGTCCTTTTACATGCTCCCTCAGAGATCACATGACCAGAAAGTATGAATCACGAGTATGATTTGCGACAATTCGCATTAAATACGAAAATTTCTGATGTGCAGTCGCGTCATGCTTGTATGAAAGTATTGTGGTCCGATCCAAAAGTTACGAAATTTTCGTATCCGATTGTTGGTAAACAGTGCAAAAAACTTTCTGACTTTGAAACTTCTGTGCATGTTTTTGGAAGTTTCCCATAGGACTCAATGGCACTCTGCAGTTCCAACCTGGCCCACGGAAAGTCGCGATACTGAAACTTGAATGAATTCCAAAAAAGCGCAGAAAATACGCACAGTTCTTAAACATGAAAAAAAATACAATTTTTTTGTATTCGGACTCAATAGTACATTGATGAATGTGCCCCTAATTGTAACAGTAAAAGGTGTGACAGTAAAAGACAGAACTTTTTCCATTAATTGGTTGATGTGACCTAACTGTGTGCACTGTGAATCTTATGATCCCAGGGAGTGGGACTTAGTACATAAAAATGGCAATTTTCTATTTACAATTACCCAATGGCACACACTACTAAAAATGTATATTTTTATGCAAATGGTTTATTTAGATGAAGCAGTGTTTGTGCTTCACAGCTACTAAATGGGACTACTGGGTAAATCTCATTCTTAAGGTGCACACACAAGTTGCTTTATCTCTATCCCTGATAATTGATAATTGCTAGTTTTGCTGTATGTGCTAAGAAAGTACTAAATTGGACTTGTTTTGTTCCCAGGTGCCTATAAAATGCCATGTGCACCCTACAACAAAGATGTCAGGTGTATATTAAAACCACAAAATTCCAATTAATAACTGTTTAACACAACTTTAGCAACTTTAACTGAACATCTTTCATAGAGCTATTGAATCCAATGCTAGGTGTATTACACTGATTATGCAGGCTAACTAATCTAATTATTTCACATCCTTTCACATGCCATCAGAAGTCTTGAACTTAATTAAGCATTAAACTGCCTTGTTAACAAATACACGTGTGGGAAAATGACAGCACAAAACAATTCACTGTGAAAAATGTTAACAGGCCATACAGGAACAGTATTTCCTTGATTCCTCAAAGTCAGGTATATAGAAGATAATATTCCCCTCCTTTTTGTAATTAATAAAGATATTTGAAGTCACCTAGAAATTCCATCACCATACAGAACCACAAGGCTGCAGGCTCAGCGCTTTTATAAAGATTGTGTGACTTAAGGAGGCCATACACTGTAAGATCTGCTTGCTTGGCGAGGTTAAGCAGATCTTCTCCCGATATGCCCACCTATGGGTGGGTGATATTGGGTAAATTCGATCATTTGGCCCTAGGACCAAATGATCAAGTTAAAATGGCAGGCATAGGCGCCGTTGGTTCAGGGACCACATCAACGAGCCAATGCAATCCCTGAGCTGACGGAAAAATCAAACCTGCCCGATTGAGATCTGGCCTATTTCAGGCCAAATGTTGGTCTGGGAGGCCCGTCGTTGTGCCCATATACGGGCGGATAAGCTGATGCTGGGGAGGATGCTGGAGGATGCTGGAAGGGAGCTGGAGGATGCTGGGGGATGCTATGGGGGAGCTGTGGGATGCTGGGGAGGATGCTACAGTGGGGTGCGGGCCATAGTATGAGGACACTGGGGGAGGACCAGCAATGTTTTAGGGGGTCCCTGCCCTGGCACCAATGCAAAACATAACCTCTGGCTACCAATGTTTTAGGGGGCCCCCTGGCTACCATTGTCTGTGTGTCCTTTGTACTAATGGGAGGGGTCACTGGGGGAGGGGCCATTGGGGGGTGGGCGTAGGAGGAGGGGGGGGGCAGAAAATTTTGTTGCGAGGGGCCCCAGCAAAGTATGACTTCTCGTTCTCTATTCACCTTGTCCTCTACTTGCACTGCTTGTGAGATCTCAAGGTGAGAAAGAATGTTGCCAGGCTATTTTGTACATCAATTTGCAAAAGCAGTTCCTGCATTTCCACATACACATTAATATAAACAAATAACCCTATTTATAGTAACATTATCAATAGCACTTTTAATCACCTGCCTCCAAACCCCAAAAAGTCTAAAATTAACACATGAATGAAAGGGGGAGAAATACTGTAAATGACATTCAACACAAATACAAACAATTTTGGAGAGTATGTAGTTATTTTAATAGGCTATAAAGTATGCATAACTATGCCTGCTGTTATTCATAAATAATGTGCTATTTTTTCCTAACTTGGGAGATGTAAATAACTAAGCTAGGAAGAGCTGTCAAATACTCAGCTATGATTGCTAAAGCAGGCATAATTAACTGCTTATTTGACATGGAAAAAAACAAGTGTTCAGATTAATGAAAATTATTCAGGTTAATGTTATTGACAATAGAAAGTTGTGGAAACAAAATTTTAAGTGTCGTTATTGCCTCCTAGTATATTTTAGCACCACAACAACTGTAACGCATATAAAGACCTGCTTTTGTGTGTGAAATACAGTTTGTATGGTGGGAAAGAATGGGAAACCAGCATGAGAGAATCTACTTGTACTGCACACTATAAAGGGGCAAATGTATCAAAATGTGAGATTAGAGCTCACCACAGAAAAAATCACCCACTGTCTATTCATTCCTGTGGGATTTTTAGAAGCGTATGTATTATATAATTTGTATAAAATACATCTGCATTTATACCCTATAGCATAAAATTTCCATCCCCACTAAAGTTAAATACAGGGTGCAGTTTTTCTAAATAATGTAACCAATAAAATATGTAATCTCATAAGCTACTGCTTATGGTTAGATGGGAGAAAAAATATATGTATGGGCAAGATCACTGTTTCCTGAATTTACTGTAAGATGAAAGCTGACAGCAACATAGTAACTTCCATGGGAAAAAAACAATATGGGGAGGGAGCTGGGAACCCCTGCAGTCACTTGGGTGGGCAGGTGACACAGAAGAAAGGTGGTTACTTTATTGTATCCATGCTAAACCAAAAAACTACAGCCTTGAAAATGAGCACAAAATTGAATTAGTGACTCTGATGTCAACAGAAGCTTAATGTCATGCTTTATACAGGTGGAATGTATGGCAAACTGCTGTATACGAGGCCAGCACGCAAAAATAAATAACCTTAAAGGAAAGAGAAAGAAAGGTAAAACCTAAGTAAGCTTTACCAGAAAGGTCTATGTAAATACAGCCATAAGCACTCACAGAAACCCTGCACTGACTTCTCTGTAAAAAGATTATGCACAGTTGTGTCCATGTTTATGACTCAAGTGCAATTGCTTCAAGAGAATTGCCTGCATGTGTCCACAATGACGCTAGAATTCTGGGGGAAAAAAACGCAGCTTTGTGGGGAAAACAAAATAAGTGCTCTTGAAATTGCACTTTACTCACTGTGTGTGCTGATGTAAATGAGCCCTAGTGTCTTGTTATGCAACATTCTTTTCAAGAATGTTTAACAGGGCTAATTTTAACAATGTTTAACAGCACTATTTATTCTTCCTTGAACGTTAAAAAGGCTATACACAGCTTGATGCATGTTGTTGTCCTTAAAATTTTGATTTATACAACCTGCACAGTGACTCAGTAATTAGAACTACTGGTTTACAGTGCTTAGCTATGGAGTTCAGTGCCAACCTGGATGATATCTACAATTAGTTTGTATGGTCTCCCCATGTCTGTAAGCTCTTCCTGAGTAATAGCTCCTCTTACACTCTAAAAAACATACAGGCATGTTCATTTTATTTTGGATAAGAATGACCCTAGTTGATATTGTAAGAATAGGACTTGATATTGTTAGCTCCACTGGGATTCGAACTTGTGTTTGGATAAATCTGCCCCTGAGTGTTCCATGTAATTGTAAAAAAGTTAAAGCTTCTGTGATAAAGCCATTACATGTCTGCATACTGTTAAGAGTTCACTAATATACTTAACAAACAAAATATCTCTTTCTTTGTACAGGTATGGCATCCGTTATCTGGAAACCCGTTATCCAGAAAGATTTTCTCACATTTTAATCAAATAAATCAGATTTTTAAAACCGATTCCCTTTTTCTCTGTAATAATACAACAGTACCTAATGTGAAGTAAGTGTGACTGAGTAAATATTTGATTAGGTGAGCCAAAAGTGTGGCGTTTTTACTAAACAATAGGAGGACTATTGGGCAGTATGCTTTTTAAATTTTGACTTGCATTCTCCTTTAAGGTATGGAGATCCAAATTACGGAAAGATCCCTTATCCAGAATACCCTTGGTCCCAAGCATTCTGGATAAGAGGTTCTATACCTGTATTTAATCACAAGTTATTACACCAGTCATGTAGCTTTATAAGGACCCATACATGAAGTGACACCTGCTGGCCATAAGTGTAGAATTTCTACAGGTGTATATTCACCACCCAAGTCTTTAACAAAAATTTTACATTGCAATATTGTCCCATATTAGAACTTTTTGCATAAGGTATAAGAGATATACTGTATAGGTTATAGTGCAATATCAATTTAGCAGTAACAAAAGCAGAGTAAATTAACTGAAATGCATTATGATTCAGTTACAATCATAAATTTAGGTCTTCCAGTTATCACAAACATTGTCAGCATACACACCTCTCCCTCGCTATCAGAGATGACAATAAAGTGATCCCGGATGGCTCGCCTCTTCTCAGAGCAGTTCTGGCCTCTGCACCCCATGCTGGAATTTTCAGGTCTCTCCTCTTCATTAGACAGGGAAGGTGGTTCACTTTCATCAAAGTGGCTCTTTCTTCTCTTGCGAGGAGGCATTTTCACGAGCTAAAGAAGAAAGCGAAGATCAGAGAGGTTTGATTAGAGAGCTGCTTTCTCTGTTCCCAAAAGAAATCTTGGAAGCACCCCAGAGATTATTTTATTTACAGTTCTGAAGAAGAGAGCTTCGCAGATCAACAGACTAAGCATGATTATTTTCATACATTACTAGAAGTGAATCCTGCTTAAATGCATAAAGCTTGGCTCCTAAGAAAACTGCAATAGTGTTTCCTGTGTGTGATTGTTTTAAGTTATATTTTACATCATTCGAATGAGCCCCAATCTCAGTGATCCTTCCAGTCCATGATACCAGTCCCAGACTCTAAGCTGACTCATTGAGCCTGCTGTATAGGCACCAAGCAGGAGTGTTACAAAGACTTGCTATGCCAGAGTACCAATGTAAATGTTATCTCCAACCTATTGCAAGGCATGCAGTGTGGCATCTTGGCAGTCATTCTCAGTAAAAAAAGGGATGCAGAATTCTGGCTCTGGGAAGTACAGATAGCTTGAGGAAGGAAAGCATAGTGAACCCAGCCACCATCTTAGCTAAGTTTCTCAATTATTGTATTGCACCACCCTGGGCTGGCGCATGCTACCTAAAATTAAAGGAGAACTAAACCCTAAAAATGAATATGGCTAGAAATGCCATAATTTATCTAATAAACCGACTGCACTGGCTTAACGTTTCAGCATCTCTATAGTAGTAATGATATAGGTCTCTAAAGTTGTCACAGGAGCTCCTCATCTTGGATTCTGTTAGAACCAGTGCACATACTCAGTGAGCTCTGAGCAGCTGTTGAGAAGCCAAGTTTAGGGGTTGTTGCAAATTATCAAGCAGAACATGAAGTTTGCCTGTCATATAAATTGATACTACAGGGCGGATTATTCAATTCTGATGCAATTTCACTGGTTTCCGATCTGTCATGTTATGTGAATCTGAATGAATTACTAATCAGGCTTTTTACTGTTACATTTATACTCTATTTATGCAGTATATTTTGAGTCAGCCCCTAGCTCAGTAACTGAAAGCAGCACAGAGCATGTGCAGGGCAGAAAGGAAGATGGGGAGCTACTGGGGGCATCATTGATCTTCAGGTTTACCTCATGCACTTTTTTGACACAGTCCATGGGAAAAAAGTGCATGAGGTTAACATGGAGATTGTGTCCTATAGAGATGCACCTAACCCCCCAGAAGGATTTGGCCGAATCCCAAACCGAATCCTAATTTGCATATGCTGATTAGGATCGGAAGGAGCTAAAACATTTTTTCCCTGCCCTTTTAACCCTTTCTGAATTCTAATTAGCATATGCTAATTGATGCTAATTAGGATTCGGTCTGGCCAGGACCCCGGATTCGGCTGAAATTGAATCCTTAAAAGAAGCCTGGATTCAGCCAAATCCCAAACCAAATCCGGGATTCGGTGCATCCCCAGTGTCCTATGACGTTACATCTCTATTCACATGCATACCCAAGACCGAGGCAATTAAAACAGCGAGGAAACGGCTGAAACAAGACAACACCAGCAGCAGAACAAAGCTGAATCTAGAACAAGTTTGTACTTTACTGGACCTATGTCTCAATCCCACTTTCTTCAAGCCCAAGTTCATTCTATTTTATTTTTTTTCTTTGAGGGGAAGAATCGAGTGTGGAAAAAACTATTGCACCAGATGGAAACCCACAAAGACACAGGAAGAACAATCTGTCATATTTGATATAGTTTTATTTTTCCTCAGTGGGTACGAGATTCAGCTGTTAATGATGTTTCTGGCCCTTCTTCCTATTAAAGGAACAGTGACACCAAAAAATGAAAGTGTTTTAAAGTAATTAAAATATAATGTACAGTTGCCCTGCGCTGGTAAAACTGGTAAGTTTGCAACAGAAACGCTACTATAGTTTATATAAATGAGCTGCTATGTCGACACGGGGGCAGCCATTGAAGCTGGGAAAAAGGAGAACAGGCACATAGCAGATAACAGATAAGCTTTGTAGAATATAATGGGGTTTTATCTGTTATCTGCTAAGTAACCTGTGCCTTTTCTCCTGTAAATGGCTGCCCCCATGGCTACACAGAAGCTTTATTATATAAACTATAGTAGTCTTTCTAAGGAAAACACACCAGTTGTACCAGTACAGGGCAGCATTACATTATATAGTAATTACTTTTATACACTTTCATTTTTTGGTGTTACAGTCCCTTTAAGGTCACAGATCCTAAGTTGGAATCCTGAGCGAAGCAATATTTAAAAACCAGGACCCGACCCAGACCCGCAACCCGACTCGACCCACATGTGTACATGTTCATGCCTACGTTTTCTTTTTTGTTTTGTTTTTTTACAGGTAACCCCTTGATACACAACCGACTGCAGGACCTACACTGTGTAGCCTCCTTCCCCTCCCCCCCCCATCATTTACCTTTTCTTTGGTAAAAATAGGCATGAGGTGCAGCACAATTGTAAACTGAGCCAAAAATCTGGTTAATAAACAGTAAGAGGGCTTCTGGCAAGGTACACTCTGACATGTCAACACACATAAATGATTCAGTGGCCGCCCTAATTTGACGCCCTCACCCGGTCACCCGCAGTAACGCAACGTATTAATAATGAATATTGCCCCCACAGTTGAGAAGACCTAAAAGCCACCCGAAAACCACATTAGATACAGTCAGCATTGGGCAGAAGTGGGAGCCCGCCAAGGTGGCGTCTCTGTTCGCCTCATTACAGAAGCGCTTGTGTCACTCGGTGCCCATTCTTCCACTTAATATCGAGGGCAGTTTTATATATTATGACAAAGCGTTGTGACTTCTGTACCAAAACCATTCTTCCCGGCACAGATAAATACGACTTTGGGTTACCTATTTTAACTTCTCCCGCAGCCTGAAATACACCAATCGCGAATAAGTTTCATCGGCCTGGATTGTTCCTTCCGGGTAAGCAAAATAAAGTTTCGTTAGTTTTGAATAAGGAACCGAGCGCCTTGCAATCTCGCGAGAGTTCGCCGTAGAACCCATGCAGTCCCGCGTTTCGCGAGAGTTGCACGTACCCGCTCTGGCCGCAGTTGCCAGGCGCTGTGTCGCGGTGTGTGTGCTCTTGTGAGTTTCTCACGGTGCCGGCTTCTTCTTGGGAAGAATATGGCAGACGAGTTCGGTGACGGTGATACTGTGGAGTTGCCAGTGGGAAAGGAAGCAGGTCAGCACAAATATAAAGTTACTGCTGTGCTCAGGGGATTGAGTGAGGAGCAGGAAACCTGAATAGAACGCGTGTAGTGGGTGTGCGTCTGGGGGCAGTGGGCCTGGCGACTGCTTAGTTATGGGACGTACAAGCAAAGGTTGCCCTTGGGTTTTTGCTCTGATACAAAGATTTCCTTTATAACATCTGATGGTTTGAATCTCGCCCTAAATTGACCAAAACACGCAACTTTGTGCATGAGTTGTATCGCTTGAACGCAGCCAAGGTGATCGCTTCTCTGATTTTCAAAGGGTTGCTCTTTCCATTATCAAAAGTGTTGTCTGAGAACACAACGCTCTCTAATATACTTCTGGGGAGAAATATGCTTTACGTCTTGCTGGAAAAAGTTGCCATGTTTCCTGCTCGCAGGGTCAATCTGTTTACTCATTCCCCAGGTTATTTCTGATTATTATTATTTTTTCCCCATCCAAAATGTTGGGGCAACTTTAATCCATATTTCTGCCACACCTCTTCAGTATGGAATTTCAGCAGGTATTTGGGTAAATTTTACCAGTCAGTCAGGCAGTGATTTGAATGAGACACTAAAAGATTAATTAAGTAGGGGCCTAAAGAGAAAGACAAGTAATAAACAATAACAAAATTGTAGCTTCACTGAGCACCAGTTTTTTGGCAGCGATGGTCGGTGACCCCCCTCCATCTGACGGCAGGAAAAAGGCAAAAGACAGCTGATAATTTAAGGAAAACTATACCCCCCACCCAATGCAGGTTTCTATAAAAATACATTGTATAAAACAATGCATATGTAAAACCCTGTTTCATTTAAATAAACCATTTTTGTAAAAATGTGTGTTTTTAGTTGTTTGTGCCATTGGATAATACTAAAAAGAAAATTGCCATTTTAATTACTAAGGGATAATATGATTCACAGTGCGCACAAACACATTACGCCACGTCAGCCAATTAATGGGCAAAGTTCTGTCTTTTGCACACATTCTGCAGGATTTTATATACTATTTGTCCCCTGCTTTTATCTTTTTTACATTACTATTTTTTTTGTTAGTTGAAAAATTCTTTGCAAACACTATGGGCATAGCATGGTAAATGTGACAATGAAAGTGCTGGATGATGAATCATGTTGTAAAAACGCTCATGGTGCATTGCTTTATAGTGGCTGTGTGTGTGTAATGTTTTTCTGGTGAAATAACTGGGGTGCACACTCCGGGGCATTGGGAGAGGTAAGGGTTCCAAAACCCTGGGCTTAGGGCTCTGGCACACTGGTACCAAAGTACCATCCCACCAGTGAACCTACGCAGGCGATTTGCCGAAATCGCCTGCGCTGCATGTGCCATCCCACCGGTGACTTACATTTTCGCTGGTGGGATGGTAGTTCGGGGAGATTAGTCACCCGTGACAAGGGAGATTTGACGCGGCAACTAATCTCCCTGTGTGCCAGAGCCCTTACTGTAGAAGGTTAAACATGCTGTGCTTTGATGTACAGGTATCGGACCCCTTATCCGGAAACCCATTGGGAACAGAGCCAAAACAATCCTATTGGGTGTAAATACTGTTTAAATAATTTTGTTTTAGTAGACTTGAGATAGGAGATCCAAATTACAGAAAGACCTCTTATCCAGAAAACGCCAGGTCTCGAGCACTTTGGACAATGGGTCCCATACCTGTACCTGTAAAATTGAACTGGAGGGTGGAGGTGCTGCTGTCCAGCTTTTCGGCCAGAAATGCAAGACTTGAGCCCAGAAAGCCTGAAGACCTCTGGACATGCTGGCTGTTGGTACTGATTGGTTGCCTGATGATCACCCAGGGAAGACACAGACATTATTTTCACGCTGACAGACTGATTGGGTATTACATTTAAACTGTCACACTAAAGAGCTAGTGGGGTTGTGTTTGGTGAATAATTCCAGCTTAACATTTTTGTAGTACAGGTATCGGACCCCTTATCCGGAAACCCATTATCCAGATAGTTCCAAATTACGGAAAGGCTATCTCCCGTAGACTCCATTTTATGCAAATAATTCGAATTTTTAAAAATGATTTCCTTTTTTCTGTAATAATAAAACAGTACCTTGTACTTGATCCCAACTAAGGTATAATTAATCCTTTTTGGAGGCAAACCCATCCTATTGGGTTTAAATACTGTTTAAATATTTTTTTTTAGTAGACTTAAGGTAGGAGATCCGAATTACGGAAAGACCCCTTATTCGGAAAACCCTAGGTCCCAAGCATTCTGGGTAATGGGTGCCATACCTGTTTATACTGTAGAGTGGCTTGTAGGGAATTTAGGGAATCCAGGGTTTTTTGTTTTGTTTTTTGTTTTTTTTTTTTTTTGAAGGATTTGGTTTTGGCTAAATCTGCAGTCCCCGGCCAAACCAAATCCAAATTAGCATATGCTAATTAGCATCCGGAAAGGGTTAAATGGTTGTGGGGGATTTTTACCCCATATGCTAATTAGGATTCGGTTCAGGGGTTCGGCCAAACCCAAAAAAAGTGGAGATAGTTAATGGGAACATGATAGATTCAATAGCAATTTTGTGTCATCTCTTCATTACCTTAATTTAGAATAACCTGGAGAGTTTTCTTAAATAGATGTGACTTAGTATAAAGCAGTGATCCCCAACCAGTGGCTCGTGAGCAACATCACCAACCTCTTGGATGTTGATCTCAGTGCCCCCAAACCAGGTGTTTTTGTTTTAATTCTCGGCTTGCTGGCAAGTTCTGGTTGACTAAAAACAAGATGTACTACCAAATAAAGCCCCCTGTAAGCTGATAGTGTGCATAGAGGCTGCCTAATAGCCAGTCTTATGTGGCACCTCCATGAACTTTTATATGATGCTTGTGTTGCTCCCCAAGTCTTTTTACATTTGACTGTGGCTTATGAGTAAGAAAGGTTGGGGATCCCTGATATAAAGGAACCCCTCTTTCCAAAGTTTTGCCTGTATCTCAGGTTTGCTGATGAATAGGTGATTTTTATATATATATGTATTTAACTGTGGCTAGATGTTCATATCCTTTTGCTCCCACTTTTGTTTTAAAGGACCAAAGAAGTTAAAATGGAAAGTACTTTTAATTTCACTTTTATGTTTTAGGAATAAAAACATTTAACTTTTGCTAAATATAATTAAAGAAATAATGTTCAGCATACTTATTTTGAATACAGTTGTATATTTACTTTAAAACAGTAGGCAGATAAGCAATAAGATATTGTAGACTGGGAATGCCAATAAAAGGGTAAAATGATTTGTGTTCCTGCGCTAAGCTTCATTTGCTGACTGCTTTCTTCATCTTAAGCTTTGTTTGTATCTAAATAAAAGTAGAATTCATAAAAGTTTTTTGTTTTTTTTTTAGCACAACTTAATTTATTAAGCTTTTTTCTGGGCAGTTTAAAAATAATGTGGTGCAGATTTTTATCAAAATATAAAACTAGTGGTCACCATAGATAAATTCACTCATTTTCTATTTATTTGGGATTTTTAGAAGAGTATTTATCAGTGGGTGAAAGTAACAATTCCATATTTGTTAAATACACTTATAAAAATCTGATAGGAATAAATAGAAAGTGCCACTTGCAATTGAAAGATGGCCTAGCAAAATCAAATGTGTTGAGCAGCTGTGTTTCATCACCAGAATATACATAGCAAAGAAATAAACTTTAAATTATATTGTCATGTCACTGGGATAGAAATTGATTGTATTTTTTTTTTTAATGTATGTCTGCTTTAGGTACTTATGTGAGGGAGGTCATTCTCTTGCACAATTAGTGATAGGAAGGGACTCAACAGAATAGCAGCAATGAAAATTCTATGGTTGCTGTGTCTAAAGTTTATTGCGTATGTTTAATAAAAAAACAAACTGAATTCTCTCCTTGCATGTATTTTATGTATGCTATTTAATTAGAATAAATCAGAATATCTAAATCTTTTTCTTTTTTCAGTTGATGCTTTGATCCGGGAAAACAGTCATATTTTTTCAGACACCCAGTGTAAAGTTTGCAGTGCAGTGCTAATTTCAGAATCTCAGAAGCTTGCACACTACCAGGTATTTAACTACTTTAAGGAATGGTGTTGCAGGCTAGTATATTTTTTGTCATGGTTATTAGGAGAGCATTTTAAAAATGAATGTTTATATATCTTTATATAACTAACAAACCATTCAAATTCAAGTATTTGCCTAAAAGTATAACATCCACTACAGTTTGGTTCCATGTCCATAGAAATAAAAGTTCCACATTAACTGCTAACCTGCCGTCCATCATAAAATCTGCAGCACTGGTTATAAAGTACGGTATCTGACTGCCATGGCTGTAGATTTTATATTTCTGGTTTCTTCTTTCATCAGTGCCATACTGCCATGTCCAGCAACACGCGGTGTGAAATTATTATTGTGTGGTTTATAGGCTAAGAAATGTTTTCTAGTTGATGCCACATTTAAAGGACATGTATGATCTTTTTTCTTTTCTTTTTTCCTAGAGTAGGAAACATGCAAATAAAGTGCGCCGATATATGTCGATACACCAAGGGGAGGAACTTGTTTCCGCAAAAAAGTTTAAAGCTGCACCTGCTGTAAGTTTTGCCACCAGTGCCTTGTCAGTTCCAATAGCGGTGGATAGGCATCCAGCCAATTGTGTTAGCAGGGTGGCGCAGGGTCACGTTGTCTAGCACCCCATGCAGACAATAAGCTCACATCACTAGAACAGGAAATCAAAACGCTTACAGAAACTGGAAAAGTGTGACAACAGGAAAAAATTATGTAAATTTTATAATTAAAAAATTATACAGACATTTAAACACTGCAGTGATGGCTTGGAAAGTGTATAGAGATCTACACGGGTAGATATAGTTCTTGAAGTGTGCTTATCCTCTTATGCTAATTTTGAGTTCGTTAGCATGTTTAGTAAATTAATATTTTTACAATTGTAGCTTAAAAATCCTAAATGCAGACTAAGCATTACATTTATAATGTATAGGCTTCCACTAATGCATAATAATGTAATTACCGGAGTATTAGTGTTTGATCGATACATACATGGATTTTCAAATTGCGCTTATGTAAGTAATTACCCGTTAGGTCCAACTGACCACTTGGATAGAGTGCACCCTTTCCATCTCCCGTCAGTGACCTGAAACTGGTTCTTGGTCACCCTGATTTCTGTGCAAGGGCCATATAAATGTTTTTTCTGGGGGCTCCATACACACTTATATGGTTGGATCTGCAGTCAGACTTCATTTGTTCCAGCATAACCAAGTGCTGAAACAAACTGAATTTTAAGAATTCAGTATTCAACAGATAATGGCTAAAGAAATGGCTTTACAAAGGTATATAGTATTAAAATTTAAATCAACTTAAAATGTATGTATGCAGGAGAGCAGCGATGGAGACGACAGAAGCAAGTGCTGTCCCATTTGCAACATGACATTCTCTTCCCCGGTTGTTGCTGAATCCCATTATAGCGGAAAAACACACATCAAAAATTTAAGGCTGAGGGAACAAGGAGGTGTAACAGAAGGTATAGTATTTCATTTGTTTTTTAAGGCTTAGTGCAATGGTTGTCTAGAAGTAAGAATGGATGATGATAATAGAAGCTTAAAAAAGGGTAACTGGAGCAGGTCCAAGAAAATCAAAAGATAAAAGTTTCAGTAAAAGTCCTGATCTTTCTCCAGCTGAAATGTATCCCTGTTTATACAATGTGCACAAAAGTCATCCAACTAACCTGAACAACTTGGAGCAAATCTGCCTGGAAATCCCTTCGGATTCGGAGTTGCTACATTCTTTCCCAAAACGTAATGCTGCTGTATGAAATATGTGGATATTGAATACATACGTTCATTTTTGTAGGACATGATACCTTTAATTTATCTATTTATTCCTACAATTGTTTACAAAAACTTTTAATGTTTTCTTTTAGGCATGCTCCACCAAGCAAAAAAACTTGTGGTAACACGCACACCAACTATAGCAACAAAAATCGATAATAGGATGGATCAGTCGGACCCTACAAAGTTCTGTAAGCTCTGCCACGCCACATTTAATAACCCCCTAATGGCAGAACAGCATTATGCGGGAAAGAAACATAAGAAGCAGGAGACCAAAACACAACTTATGACTATATATACCAGCTCTGGGCATACTCCAGCACAAGCTCCAATCGCTATAAATGTAAACTCTCCTTTACCAGGCTCAGGATCAGGTAAAGTGTTGTTTTGTTGCATTAACTGGAAATTAGTATTGATGTTTATATAAAAGTCAATGGGAGTTGTCCTAGGCCATGTCAAGCCATGTTTGCAAACATTTTTGATATTCGAGTTTTTAATTAGAATGAGTTTTCCTTATTAATAAATAAGCAAGCATTCCATATGCGAGTTTATTCATTTTAGAAAACAAACTCAAATGCTCAAACTTGAAGATTAATAAATAAGCCCAAAAGTGTGGGTAGGGAGATGGAAAAGGTATAAATGAGAGAGGGAAAAAAAACGTAAGAAGAAAAGTTTATTAGGGGAAAGAGAGTTAGTGAACAAGTCAAGAGACCCCAGGCAGTCTATAGATTCTAATCTAAAAATTTAAGCTCATGGCTAATGTGTATCAGGTACTAAAATCCAGGCCAATGATCTCGGCCTTTTTTGTATTTCGAGTAAATATACATTAGGAGGTTGACAGATTTCCTTCGCCTTTTTTTTATGGATGCAAATTTGCGTCCATTCAGTTTAAAGAAGGAAAGGTAAAAACTAAGTAAGCTTTATCAGAAAGGTCTATGTAAATACAGCCATAAATACAGTAATGCTGCACTGAGTCCTCTATCAAAAGAAACACAGGATTTCTTTTTTTTTTTTTTTTTTTGTAAACATGATGTTCCAGTGTCTGACTTCCTCTCTCAGAAACATCCTTAATTCCCGAGGCCAGAGTCTGTGCAGTTCTCTCCTCTCTCCTGCCCTCCCACTAGAACGCTAAGAACTCCCTCCCTTAGGAATGTGTGATCTCAGCTATAACTGCTAGAGCTGCAGGCAGTAAGCTTCTTAAAATGGCAGCTGCTATCTTAAGCAAATGGAGAAAGCTTCTAAAGCTGTTTACTCGGGTATGGTGATGGTTTCTGCAGAATAAATATATTCTAGGTGGCACTAATGTGGCAAATCTATTGGCAGTAAAATGCCAAAATGACTTTCCTTCTCCTTTTAATAAGACATTTTTGGCAAAATACAGTAGCATTTTGGCTAAAAATCCTTGGTCCTTTTTAGGTATGCTGCTGTTAACCACTATAGTGAAATTAGTGCTAGGGATGTCAAACTGAAGGAGTCAGATTCTTTACTTGCAGTTTATTTACCACAACACCATTTGTTTATTGGAAATCAGTAGTAGAACCCATTTCAGTAATTCATGTAATTGAATGACTAATAGATGTTAATCTAGAACTCTGTTTTGACTTTTCCATGTTACTGGCCTTTTAATACTATTTTTGTAAACCTCCTTTTTTTTAAAAACAAATTAGGGCTGATTCACTAAGGTGCAATGAAACGAGCGCTATTTATAGCATGCATTAAAAATGTTATCACATCTTATTTTTCGTGCCTTAACGCACGATTCACTAAAAGGATATTTGTGTTAATTTAGACGCGATGCTGTTTGCGTTATTTAAGTCGCAAAGAATATTTTCGTGCGGTATTTGATGCAACGCACGCTAATTAACACAGTGCGCTACTTGTTGCGCGCGCTAATTAACGCACGTGCGCTACTTATTGTGTGCACGCCATATTAGCCATATACACCATTACGTTCATAAAAAAACTACTTTTTTTTGCAAATGACCATTTCCCTGCAAACTGGAGGCTGCATCACTGCAAAGTCCATATTGTGTTGCCAAAAGCTCATGAACTGTACTTTTCTATAATTACCGCCTGGCCCAAGTAGGTGTTAAATTTCGCACAGACTAATGCGATATTTAGCGCGTCTAAGTGTTTGTGTATCATGTGTTAGTATTATTTTTGTGCGAGAATTATCGCATTTGGTTGCGTGCTATTTAACACACGCGATATGCGACTTGACGCATGCAATAATACTTTAGCAAATTGTGTGGGGTTTTTTGCGTCTATTTTAACGCAAAAAAGCATGTGATACCGCTTATCGCACTTTAGTAAATCAACCCTATTATCTGTTAATATGTTTGAGAAGAATAAACGTTTTGTATGCCTGCTTTCCATATTATGGCAAAATAGGTCTTGAGTAGAACAGCTAGGTAGATGCAGGATTCAAAATTATATAAAATAATGTCCAGGAAAATATTTCATACAGAATGCTAGTTCTGGCTTTGCTCTTTAGGGCAGGGGCACTTTAAGGGGCGCATTTATCAAAGTCCGAATTTCGGATGTTTCCAAGTACAATTGACAAAAATTCGGACTAACCACGATAATTTCTGATGTGCGTCCCATTCGGGCCCAATCGTACTTTAATAAATGTGCCCCTATGTGTCGGTAGGAGGAGAGAAGGGGATTTGCTCTTATCTCCAGCTCCATGTAGCTGCACTGACAGACACAGCGTTGGCCTGAGTGCAGCTATACGGAGCGAAGGTTGGCAGTGATTGAAAATGCACACTTTCACATTTTTCGGCCGATCTCCAATCTGTGTAGCTGCACTCGGGCTGGCCCTATGCCTCTCAGTGCAGTTAGACGCAGAGGCCTACATGTGGCCATACTCTGTATAGTCCAGGCCTTCTGCATAGTCCAGAACTTATTCTTTTCAGTGAGACTGTGATATCTAACATGACCCCATCCCAAACAATGTATTGACATACATGATTTAACATTTTTCTTTTATAATTTTCAGCTGGGAAAGGTTTTTCATGTGACACGTGTAACATTGTGCTGAATTCAATAGAGCAGTACCAAGCCCATGTTAGTGGAGCGAAACACAAGAACCAGTAAGTGTTTATTTGTGTGTTTTCTTTATTTAATTTTTCTTGTTAAATTTCTTAGTATCCTCTCCTGAAGGTAAAGTGGCCAATTGTTACACCTATTGCACCTCATTAAAATTAGCAAGGTAACCACTATCTGAGCCTTAATTTAAGCAAAATAGCTAAAAACAGAAAGATAGGTGGAGTTGCTGAGTACCATTTTGTCATGTAAATCAAGTGTAATTTATGTAATTTTTTACAGAAATTTTAAACAGCCATCATATAATTTTTAGCACTTTTTTGCTGCAGGTTATTTCAAGTTCATTGATTGTACAATTATGCCTTATCTCAGTATACCACCTGCTTGAAGCAAACATGATATTATAGAGCTCTATAAAAATTACTACATTTGGTTGGACTATTTTAAGGAAAGGCAAGGTTATATAATGTCAGAGGTTGTTCCAAGCATTTTCCAGTGAGCCAAAATGCTACTTTCTACTCCACGCCAGTATGCCTTGTCTAAAACAAAACAAAAAAATACAATGGTCTGTGGTACTTGGCTGGTGAGCCCACTGCCGTCTTTTTTGTTTTAATCAGGTTCAATACCAAGGCCTCTCTAGGAAAGACATTTGGGAAAAATAAAAGGTGGCAGATAGATAGAAAAGACTAAAGGTTAGCATTTTGGTTCATTGGTTAGTGCTAAACAAGGTTGGTGGCTCCACCAGTGATTTAATTTCTCCTTATTCTTTAATTCTTGTTTGTCAACTGCATTTATCTAAGTAGCACGGGCCTACCATATGGTGGTGTAAGAAGGGAGCACTTTTTCCCCTTTAAATCAATCAAGCACAATGGTTCAGGTCTACATCTGAACTTTCATAGATATAATTTAAAGAATTATCTTGGATAATTGTTGATATTTGATAACGTTTTCTTTTTTGACATCCCAATTTTCAATTTTATTTTAAAACACTGCTTAATATGGGTAAGCATACAGCAGAACTAACCCACAAAACATTTATCTTTTAATAGATTAATGTCCATGACACCATTGTCCAAGGAAGGTCCCCCAGCAGCTGGAGGCCCTTCAGCCCTTGCAGGCCCTCCATCAACAGGAGGGGCATTGTCATCAGGGGGACCGTCGGCTAGAGGTTTTTCTGCATCTGGAGGTCCAACACCTAAAGGCCCTTCATCGTTTGGTGGATTGCCACCCATGGGGGGGTTAATGCCACCTCCTTACCCTCCTCCACACAGTCAGCCATATGTCCGTGAAGATATGATGGGTCCTGATGGATATACTTATTTTAATAAAGACTTTTAGTGTAATCTAAAGTTACTTCAGCCATTGTATGTCAGAACCAGGGCATGGTAGCAAGTCATGGAGAATGGAAAGAAAGGGTTGTTTTGGCTTTGTCCTCCTTTTGCTCTTGTCCTACTGCTACGCATGTCTAGAACAAGAATCCAATTCACTCAAAACAGGACATTTTGTAACATCCAGACTAGATTGTGGGTGAAGGTAGTAGTTTATTTTGAAGTGTATTTTTCCATATGGTTGTTAATCCTGCCTTGGCTTGAGGGTAGAGTGCAGGCTCTGTACATGCGGTTTGCATATGTGTATTTTATACAACTATATATTAGTAACCATTCCAGGTACTGCCTCTCCCTACCCTCTACTAATGGATTGATAGCATACAGGTAAATAAATCTTGGCCTGCCTGCAATGCAGACAATCACACCACATTATTTGAATTTCGCTTGTGAAAGATATAAGAATTCCCAGCCTTTGTATTTGCTTTGAAGTGAAACGAAGAAGAGTATTTATTTTGAGAATGCAGTAGCCTAAGTGGCTGTTTATATGCACAGTTCTGTACTGGTTCCGTTTATGCTGCTTTAGAGAACCTACTAGAAGAGGAATTTGCCTTGTTAAAAGATGACTTTAAGCCATTCTTTTGATGACTGTCCAGTAGGTGGCGCTACAAGTCCAAAATATGGCTATACATAATTCAAAATGTTAGTCATTTGAATGGTTTGTGTTTTCCTCTCTTTATTTTACATTTTTACTGTTCAGTTTGTGAAGAAACTGTTAATTTTGTTTTGTCTAATTTCTAATGTAGTTTTAAGTTATAATTTTCCTGAATTATTTTTAAATGTGTGTATTTTAGTTTTCCATAAACAATTTTAAAATGCTTAATATCTGTTTTGATTACATTGTTTTTGTTTTGTTTTTTTCCCTGACACAGAGGATAAGTTTTGATGTTAATAGTTTGTCTTCTTACACGATAGATGGTCCCTATAGGTAGAGTTGCCTCCCAGACGGTATTTCACTGACCTAGCCAGTAAAATATCAGTCAAGGCCAGTATTACAAGTGTACCCTGGGCTGGTGCGGCTTTGTGCTAAGAGGAGCACTAGTCGGTTGTATCAGGTAAGTAAATACAATTACTTGGGGGTGCCTAACATTTTGGCACCTCCAAGTGATTAGACCTTCTCCTTTAAAGGAACAGTTCAGTGTAAAAATTAAACTGGGTAAAATGGATAGACTGCACAAAATAAAAATATTTGCAATATAGTTAGCCAAAAATATCTATAAGGGCTGGAGCGGGCAGATGTGTAACATAATGGCCATAACACTACTTCCTGCTTTCAGCTCTCTTACCTCTTACTCAATGACTTTAGGGGGGGGCCACATGGGACATAACTGTTAAGTTAGCCTAGAGAGCTGTAAAGGAGGAAGTAGTGTTCTGGCCATTACATTAGACATCTGCTCACTACAGCCCTTATAGATTATATTTTTGCCCTAACTTTATCAAAAATATTTTTTATTTTGCGCAGTCTATCTATTTTACCAAGTTTAATTTTTACGCTGAACTGTTTTAAGTTCTGCAACCGACAGCAGTTGTCAATTTCTAATGCCTGTTAATGTAGTTTTAAGTTATAATGAGATGATTGGGGTCAAGGACCTTGCAAAAAGCAGTGTTTCTCACAGTTTAACATTTTCAACAGTAGTTATTTACTACTAATTTTTACTTACAGAATTAACTAAACATTTAATTTGGCTAGGGCTGCCCAAAGTTTTGGATTCAGCGATAGATGGATGGATGGTTCTCCTTACAGATTTTTATCATTGCATGATGTCAGAGTTAGTAGGGTCATCAACATTTTCTTTTTGGTTTGCTTTTACACAGAAGTTCAGTATTTCCTTTCTTTTAAATCAAAATGTTAACTGCTTCAGAGCTTATGAAAGAATGGAGGTAACATATTTAATGCCAAGGGCTATTTTAAGTGCCCGCTGTTTGCTGCAATTAAGAAGCAGAAAATGACCCAGTTTAGGCCACAGGGCCTATTGTGATCATGGCGCCACAAGCTTATGTAGATGGAAAGCAGCCAACAGCAAGGAGCAGAAGTTTTGAATTTAGGGTTGTTGCCTTTCATTGGGTGTAATACCGGCTTGTATGTGAAGGTGGGTAATAGAATGGAGCCAGGTAGGTTGTGGGGGGTGCGCAGCAGGTCAAGGGCAAAAGGATGCTGAATTACAAGTTTACACTATTTATAAAAGGAAAACCAAGTATCCAGAAATCTCTGAATTACGGGAAAGCTAATTCCCATAAAATCCACTTTATTTAAATACTTCTAATTGTATTTAATTTCCTTTTTTTCTTTGCAGTATTAAAACTGTGTAACAGTACTTGGTGACAGGTAAGCTGCATAAATTCATATTGGTGGCAAAGCAATCCTATTGAGTTTATTTTGAAATGTTTGGCTGCAGTTTTAAGGTAGGGAGATCCAAATTATGGAAAAACCTCTTCCACTACAAACATGGCATCAGTTAAAATTTAGGCTGCAAACCCATATTTGTTTGTAATCATTTGTCTGTAGTTATTATTCACACACACATTGACCTTTACTGGTGGGCCCTTCAATTGTCATGATCCCTTAGGTCAACTTTTTATCCTTTTTCCCCTAAATTGCTTGCACACATTCCCGTTTTGGAGAGAAGCCTTTTGTTTTGCGTCTCATTGAGGTAGAATGGTGACTGCATGAGAAAGGAATGCTGGTGCTGTTACTCAGGAAGCCGCTGGTGCCTCTGCCTGCTAAACTGCACCCACCTGTTCAACACAAGCAGCTGGGAAGCTTGTGGGGGTTGAAGTTTTTTAAAACTGAAAAGGCAATGATTGTTGTTGGAACTGTGTGCCCATCTAATATCCTCTGAGCTGCACTGTTATCTAGACTGAAGCTTGAGGCACACTAGGCATTCCTGCCCAAGTGGAGAAAAAGGCCAATCCACTGCATTCCGCTCCGTGTTGGGTAAGCACTGACAGGTACAGCATTGTCCTGTCTGCACACACCCATGGTGGATTCCTTTGTGGAAACATAAAAGTAAGCATTTTTGTGCCTAGAAAGGTCATGCCTGTGAGTGCACCCACAGAACGTAGTAGAAGACAGTGACTTGGCTGTTTTTCCGAACACATGCAGAGAAAACCCCTAGTGTGCCACAAACCTAAGATTTCCCCTAACAATAGCTTTTACTGTACCATATTTGGTTCTAACAATGGGTCAATCCCTTTTTGGAATATATGACAGGACATATACATTAATTGTAGCATCCTTGGAGGTCATGGGACCTTTAAAGACAGCCTAGTTTTGGGGTGAGGCAAAAAGTTGCCAATGAGCTAAACTGTGATGTGTAGTATTTCCATGTGCATTCCGCCTGTACAAAAAGCCTTGTGTTAGCAACAATTAAACAGATGTTTCTTTTTATACTTTTGTGTTTGGATTTACTTTGTTTCCCTTTTGTCCTTTTCTATAAAATGAAGAAGTAAAATATCGAGAAAATGTAAGCTATCCAAAGACAAGACACCAACCTAAAGGCAGCCATACACAGGCCCAGGGATCCCATCAATAATTATGGAGCCTCAAACTACTTTAGCAGTGCCCCAACTAGTATCCCACCAATCACCTGGGCACCCTAGGTGGTATGTCTTGCCAACAAGAAGAATGGAACCCCATACATGTTATGCTCCTGATCTGCCCAGACCATGCCCCATTACGCAAATTAGCATTATTAGGGAAGTAAGTGCATGTATTTGTTTACTACTATTAGCCTTTACAGTGGAGGGTAACTTGGACTTCTTTGAGCCCCCTTCACAGTTTCACCTCCCCATTGTATCCTGTTTAGTGATAGGATAGGCCAAACCTGCTACACTTCTCCATGTTTACCCCTCGGGGCATAGGGTTCAAGTGTGGCCGAGGAGGCTGTAGTGACCGTTTAGTTCTTCTTTAAGCATATTAAGTGATGCTCTATAAGACCAAGGTTTTGTAAGAACACTCAAAACTGCATTGTTGAAAAACATCTAAACTGACTGAAACTGACATCAATCAAGTGAGGTCAGATGACCTAGTTTGAGCTAAATAATCACCATTGGGTCTATATCAGTTTTGTTTCTGCTGTCTAACACATGGGAATTATTAGGCAACCATTGTTCATCATTTTATATACATCAGAGATTGTTCACTATCGGCCCCTATCCAGTCTGTATTTACTGTAAGTATATTGGAATGGTCACCACTTAAGAATGCAATTGTGCACTATAAATTCTTTCATTTCTTATTTTAATCAAAAATGCCTTTATGAATGTATTATCTAAAACTGCACCAGGGAAAATGTACTGGTGGTTCTTATTGAAATTTGTGTACAGTATTGCCTAAAGCTATAGGCACTATTAATACATAGTAATATAAGGATAATATCATGCCAGGCACTAGCTCATCCAACATAGTGCAAGGGCAGAGTATCCGTTTCTGTGATGCACTCTCTTCCACACCAAGAGGGTGCAGAGTCCTGAACTGGACTCCTGGTCTGTTATTGAAGGTAAGGGCATTGGCATACATGGCTATTTCAGTTTACCTGTTCAAATGTTCAAAATACTAAGGGCCACATTTACTAATCCACGAACGCTCTGTGTGTATTTTCGGTGACTTTTTCATAACATGCGCAACTTTTTCGTACTTTGCAACAAAATTTGTGCAACAAAATCGTATTGGTGCGCCGAGTGCGAAAGTTTCGGATTCATTCAAGCTTTGTTATTGTGACTTTCCTTGGGCCAGGTTGGAGCTGCACAGTGCCAATGAAAATCATGCACAGAAGGATCAAAGTCAGAAATGTTTTCCCACTGTTTACAATCGTTCGGTACAAAAAATTTTGGATCGCCAATATGATATTATCGTGACTAATACGATTTTTTTCGTGATATTTGCGATCTTCAGAAATTATTGGATCCAATCCGAATTTTTCCCATTCAGGATTCGAACTCGTGATTTGATGAATGTAGCCCTAAGAAAAAAAAAAAAAAAAGTTTTCAGATGTGTTTTTGGTGACATGTGGCAATTGCCTTACGTGGGAATGCAATTCTCTGCATTTTGGTTTCTGATACTAAGTAGCCCAGTAATAATGATCACAACATCTTGTGGCCAGGCAGTGGGGCTGCACAGAGAGAATTATGTTCTCTAGTTGTAAAGATACCCGCAGAAGCAGATCTAGGGGGCCAGTCTGCTTTTCAGGCTCCAAAGAAGGTGTAGTACTTATGGTATTTATATTTTAATTATTATCACATGGAAGTGCATTGATCCAATTTATAGGATGACTTTGGCAAGAGTATGTGAGAGGACAGTTGTTACTTTGCACCTCTGGTCTCATACGGTGCCACTTTCCACACTTCTACCACCTCACTCTCCTTATACTGGTGAATGCATACAGTCCCTCTGGGGGGTAGGGGGGGATTTCAATTGTCCCGTAGTTTGTTCAAGTGTTAAGGATTAATGTGACTATACTGAATGGGCAGTTTGATGCAATTATAGGAGATGGAAACCACAACCTTGGGGAGCAATTGAAAGAGGAACTGTAAGCAAGAAGTAGTTAGAAGGAAGTTAAGATAATTGGATTTGACTGGAAAGACGCAGGTCATTGAAATGACTTTGCTTCCTGGCAAATGTGGAATGTACATTTATTGGTCTTTTGTGCAACATCTGTTTAGCATTTTGACCATGGTAAATGACTTGAATCAGTTTTGCTGTGGAAAACATCAGCCTCATTTTTAATTAGGCAAAAATAATGTTGAGTTCTTATTTGGAACTGGAACACCAGGATGTACAGTGGCTTAAAGGGACAATTTACTTAATAGTGATTTTATGGAAAAACAATTAACTTTTTTTTTTCTTCTCCCAGCTTGTCTTGTTGAGTACAATTAATGACTGTGAGGCACTACATTTAGAAGTAAAAATCCGGTTAAAGGCAAGTATCACTGGTCTGAAAATGGACTATCGTAAAGGTGGCCATACACAAGACGATTGAAGTTGCCAATATCGGTCCCTTTGACAGATTCAGCAGCTTATCGGCCCGTGTAGGGGCAGGAATGAGGGGCCTGCCAGACTGATATCTGGCCTGAAATTTGGCAGATATTGATCGGGCAGGTTAAAAGATTTAGTCAGAACGGGGACCACATCGGCTCATTGATGTGGTCCCTGAACCGACTGTGCCCATTGCACCCGTTATAATTTGATCGAATTAGCCTACATTTTCCCGATATCGCCCACCTGTAGGTGGCCAAGCAAGCGGATCTTAACGTGTATGGCCACCTTTAGAGATGGAGTTACTATAAACATGTAAAGGCAGGGGGAGGAAGAAAGACATAAATTAGGGGATGCAGTGAATCCAGGATTCTGTTCAGGATTAAGCAGAATCTTAAATGTTTACGTTTGTGAAGATTCTCATTCATCCAGGTCATGGTATATCTGTAGTAATAAGTCAAATCAACTGGACTTGCTGTGGGGTTTTTTTGCCAGTCATCCAACTGGCTAATTGAGAAAGCCAGTTGGATGACTGGCGAAACGTTTCCAAGAAAAAAAAAACACAGCAAGCCAGTTGATTTGATTTATTACTACAGATACTTAAAGGACAATGAAAGGTTAATATAAATTAAAAGTAAGTTTAAAGGCATTCTTTTTAAGTACTTACTGCATATCTAAATTCCCAGATCCCTGCTTGCTTCTCTGAGATATGGTGCTGGCAGCCTACAGCAGTGTGAAGCCTACAGTGACATCACTGAAATCTCTCTCCCCTTCCTGTAGGTGCCAGCCTTCCTATTCTCTGAGCATGTGTGTAACTTGATCCTGTCTGCTGTTCTGAGCTACACATGCCCACCAGCCAATCAGAAGCGGATCTGGCAGAGGGGAGGGGGGGAGGGAATGAAACACATGTGCAGTATGAAGCAAAGAGGGAAAGGAAGGGAGAATACCTTTTTAGAGATGGCTGCCTGTTCTAGTAAATGTGAAGTAAGTGTGACTGAGTAAATATTTGATTAGGTGAGCCAAAAGTGTGGCGTTTTTACTAAACAATAGGAGGACTATTGGGCAGCATGCTTTTTAAATTTTGACTTGCATTCTCCTTTAAGTGTTTTAAGTTTTATTTTTTTTTATATGCAAACTAGGGTTCAGCATCCTACCATATCTTTTGTACCAGTAGTTCTGGGGAGTTTTGCCAGCATTTTGGAAATGGTTGCAACTTGCGGCACTATCAAAAAAAAAAAATGTTTAATTATTTAATTATTATGTAATTTATTAATTATATTATGTAATATGTAGCATTCACATATGGGCAAACCCTGCAATAAGCAAATTAAGATTCCAAAAAGAACGTTTGTGTGATTTATTATGTAGTAGAGACCTGTGTGGCTACTTTTGCCCTTACCCTATGCATTAGATGTCCTATTCTATTGCTGCTTTTGGCTAATGGCATAAACCATAGTTTAGAAATGCTCCATCCCGACCCAAAGCACCTTTGCAGGCAACCTTTGACATTAATGGCAACCTCCTGTCCGGTTTTGGCTTGAAAGTACATGGTGCAGTATGGAGAGTGTTTCTTCTGGCATTGTGGATTTTCAACTACTTTTGGGCAAGAATTGTGTAAAAACCTCCCACAACTGGTAACTGAGAGTCCTCTAGGCATCAGTCGGTGTTTTGACAATTATGGAAAAAAAATGTATTGGGAAAACTTGCTAATACTTTTATATGTAGCATTGGCTTTTAAGCTGCAAGCTCACTTGGATAGAACAGGGGAATCATTAAAATCCTCACGATGCATGGTATATTTGCTGTGTCCTGTATTGCTGAGAAATATTCAGTGTGCTATAGGACACAGTTTTCTTATTCAAGGGAATGGAATTGTGCCCTGTTGGGGAGAACAGATCGATCAGTGGTGTTTTCCCTGAGATGCTGCAGTCATGAAAATGTCTGTGTGCTCTTATGGTAAGGCCCCACAAGGTGTATTGTCAGCCTGCATATAAGCACAGATCGACAATTTTCTAATTGTTCCTGCACCTGGAAGCATTGAATCCACCTGGATGCAGGCACACGCAGCCAATATCTGCCAAGAAACACCATGTGCCTGCCCCCGGGTAGATTAATGCTTCAGGGTGCAGGCACAATTAGAAGATTATTTTTAAGCATATGGGCGGACAGTTTATAAATGATGAATGATAATATGCTGGACATATTAGGCCATATTAGATCTTTTTTCTTTGCAGAGGATCCTAGGTCCAACTTTGTCAGCAGTCCAGTGGAATCTGATTAAATACTGAGACAAACATGCAACTCAAGGTATTAAATATTCTACACATGCACGTTTGTACATTTTTTAAGTATATTTAGGCAAATGTACATTTCCTAAAATAACAGTGAAAACCTCCAAAAGATGGATGAGCAAAAATGCGAGTTAAAGATTATATTTTCTTTGTAATGTTGTGAAAAAGGGAGTAAACTGGATATAATCACTGCACAAATACAGAACAGGCAGCACTGGAGGAATGTTTAAACCTGATTAGCTAGGGATTAGGCAGGTGCATGTTTGCGCTCAAAACTAAACAAGGTACATAAATGTTTGCTGCTTTGTGGAATGCCACATCTGTGTGTTTATCCACAGCCCAGTATGAGGAAATGCTGTCTCACAACATCCACTGGGATTAGACCACACACTCGGGGGGGGTCTCTTATCTCTTCAGAAAAAATCTTATTGTTGCCTTTAACTTAGGTGAGTGCTTCTCAGTAGTACAGGTATGGGATGGCTTATCCTCAGCCTTTGCTATAATTAACTTTCCCAATATCTGAGTCTCCATACCCAAAATCTAATAGATTAAATTTAAATATTACTCAAAATTAAGTATTAGCATGTATTTAAAGTATGCTGGGTTAGTTTAATGTGGGCTAATGCTTTGCCTGAGTATTACAGATTAACTGGGAAGTAGTTTTGCTAGTTTTTGGCACATTATGGATAGATCCCATACCTTTATATTAATTGATGCACACAAATGTGAATACAATATATATACATTTTTTTTTTTTTTTTTTACACATACAGTTAGGCTCACCGAGTCATCCAACCCCTCCCTCACCTTTCCCATTGTGAAGTGATGGATTGTGGGACTTGAAGTCCCTCTGCTTTCCATAGTAGGTGCAGCACAGATTGTCTGGAAAGCAGGGCGACTAGTGTGTAGTTTAAGTAAAACAGGTCAAACTAACTAAATACACACTCTGAGCTTATTTAATAATAAAAAAAAAAAAATAATGGCCGTAATGAAGGCTGAAATTCACATTTAAAGATTTATTTAGATTACCCCTATTCCCTCTCCCATACTCGATGACATCCTCATAAAGGTAACTAGTAAAGTATGTCTATGAAGATTCTCATTCATCCAGGTCATGATATACAGTATCTAGTGGAATTAAGTCTAAAACAACTGGACTTTTCTGATTTTTCTTCCTTTTTTTTTCCCCCTGGCTTCTTCAGTTCAGATGAGTGATAGGGAATTCCCCGGCATTTAAACCTTTGAGGGTAGTACAGTCACAGGCATCATAATGGTTCCATTTATTTATTTCCTTAATTTATATAGTGCCACACATTTTTGCAGCCCTTTACAGAGATATACATAATTCACATCAGTTCCTGCCCCAGTGGAGCTTACAATCAAATATCCCTATGACATTCATTTAATGCTCACAATTTGGTTTCTATTTATTTTCAACTGTTTTCTAATATACAATTTTGAAATGTCATTTTTCACCTTTTGGGTCTCTCTGGAGCATCTCTGGGAGGGAGAATATCGTGTCTCCAGCAGAATTTTATTTTTGAAATTTCACATGGGGCTAGCCATATTCTTCATTTCCCAGGGTGCCACAGACATGTGACTTCACCCTGATAATACACTTTACTGCTGAGCTGTAACTTTGGAGGGACATCACTCCCTCCCCCCCCCCCCCCCCCCCCCGCAGCCAATCAGCAAAACTGTGGGAGGTAGCAAGATAGCAGCTCCCTGTCAATATCAGAATATCACTCAATAGTAAGAAATCCAAGTCCTGCCTGGGATTCCTCCAGTTACATGGGAGCAGGAAAAAAAATAGGGTATCTGAAAGCAGTTCTAATGTGTAGCGTTGACTCTTTCTTAAAGGAACAGTAACACCAAAAAATGAAAGTGTATAAAAGTAATTACAATATAATGTAATGTTGCCCTGCATTGCTACAACTGGTTTGCTTGCCTCAGAAAGATTTCTATAGTTTATATAAGTTAGCTGCTGTGTAGCCATGGGGGCAGCCATTCAAAGGAGAAAAGGCACAGGTTACTTAGCAGATAACAGATAAACCCCCATTATATGGGGCTTATCTACTAGTTATCTGCTATGTAACCTGTGCCTTTTCTCCCTTTTTTCCAGCTTGAATGGCTGCCCCCATGGCTACACAGCAGCTTATTTATAAAGTAGCTTTTCTGTAGCAAAAACACCAGTTTTTTGCAGAGCAACAGCACATTATATTTTAATTACTTTAAAACATAATAATTTTTTGATGTTACTGTTCCTTTAAAGCTCAGATTCAGGCTGCACACACCAATATTACAGCTAAAAAAATACATTTGTTGTTTCAAGAATAACATTTTAAATGGTAGAGTGAATTATTTGCTATGTAAACAGTGTAATTTAGAAATAAGAAGTACACCATAAAAATCATGACAGTATCCCTTTAAGGGTGGCAGTTAAAATTGATACAATAGTTGCTAATGTACCACAGATGCTGCTGAGGAATGTATTAACTACAAGGCAGCGCCTGGATTACTAAATGCAAGAAAGAGAGACTAACATTAAAGTTGAAGGTAATATAAAGATAATATGAATAGTGAAGGGCCAGCATAGGAACATAAGTAATAAAAAGTAACAATAATAATAAAATTGTAGCCCAGCAGCAATATTTTCTGGCTGCTGGGGTCAGTGACCCCCATTTGAAAAGCTGGAAAGAGGCAGAAGAGGGGCAAATCTTTAAAAAAACAAAAAAAACAATGAAAACCAATTGTTTCTAGAAATGGGTAATTTTATAATATACTAAAATTTAACTTAAAGGTGAACCCCCCTCCTCTCCTTCAGTGCAAGTTGCCTTCCTACCAGCATTCATGCAAATCACCAGTGGTAAAACATATGTCTTGCATAGTAGCCCAGCCTTGCCATCTGCATGGAGTAGTAGCCTGAGGCATCTTCAGGCTACCATGTGGTGCGTATGTTTTACCACCAGCAACTTATATTAATCCTGGTAGGAAGGTAACTTTGGACTTTTGTTGCCCGCTTTAAAGGAAATGTAGAGGCTCATTTATCAACAGTCTGATTGTAATGGTTTTAGAGTTTTTTTTTTGAAACCACAAATAAACTCATTTCCACTAAAACCACAAATGTCTAATCATTTATTAAAAGATCCAAATTGAAAAAGTAGAGTTGAGTTGAAATGTGGAACAAAGAGATAAAGGCAAAAAATATATTGTTTGGAACCAAAAACACAAATCTCGGGGAAAAAATGAGAGCAAATGGGCCCCATAATGCGGCTGACCAAACATAATTTCCAGTCTCTTTAGTGAAGACAGCCCAGTTAAGCTACTGCTACTTCTAACTGCTACTAGCAATTCCCCCCTCCCCCCCCCCCCCCCCCTGTATTGTGTACTCCAATTTATTGCTGGGACTGGAGGGGGCAGTATAGGGTTTGCTGCCCATGGATTTCAGAAGTTTATTGATCTGCAAAGCAAACCAGATGTAAAGGGGAACTTGTTTATAATATGCATGTTTTGCAATAAGTTTCCATCGAAATGAAAGGCTGTGTCTGCCCTGGCCATAAAGAAACTAGCTATAATTGGTAGTGTCAGGTAATAAATGCTTCCCCTTTTACTATTGACTTAGAAGCACAAAAAAGCAGAATTACCGAACCCGTGGTGATTTTAACAATGGCAGTATCTTTTTACTTGCTGGGTAAGGGATCAAAACACTTCTTGCCTTTAAACTGCCTATATTTATGTTTGTTACGAACACAGAAAGATCTTTCAGTTGAGCTGAAAAGGCGCTTAGGAATCTTGCTGTGTTTGTGTGCATGGAAGCAGAAGCCTTTTATTTTCCATGCAGAGGATACTATACTATACTATAATATACTGCCCGGTACATTGCCAACAAGTAAGTGCAGGAAAAAAACCACTGGTGTATTAACTTTAATGAAGAAAATTAAAGTGCAAATATGCCAATATTATTGCTTCATTCCTTTAAAAGTGTGATTGCTCAAATCTTTTCCATGCAAACTCATGTAGGTGATCTAAATATCACACTGGCTGAATCAGCTACTCACCAGATGCATATATAGTCTGGCCAAACATCAATCTCATCTGGGACCTTCTGTGTGTCCTATGTGGTTACCCACTGAAAAAAAAGTGCCCTAAAATAGTGTAATGCCCTTAATGGCCAGTTCTTATAGTTAAATCAATGAATAAGTGAAAATTATTTGCAACTATAATGACCTGGATTTACTCTGAAATGGTATGTTTTTATAACCTAATAACCATTAAAATATAACATGCCAGCGTTCATGCACGCACATGTTCCTGGGCCCCTGGTCACCCTGATGTGGGCTTCTGGATTCTGCCGCCAAGCTTCGGAGCAAAGCCGCATTGCTAGTTCATAGAGCGCAATTACGATCTCTGCACTATAAGAGCCCATTTCCTGTTATCTGTGCCATTATGCCATGTCTAACACTCATGATGAGTGGACAAAAAAAAAAAAAATACGTGGGCCCTGTCCTAGTTGGTTCTGAGGAAATCCCCCTTTGCCCTGATACAATTTAATATCAATGTGAGAATATAGGTGATAAAGCCATATATATGTATATACAGTATATATAGCAGGAATGATGAGACAAAAGCATATGGGCTGACATAAGTCGGATGACTGAAAAATAAAAAAGAGAGGGTGTGATTACAGAGGGTAATCGGAAAAACAGCAAAAGAAAAAAAATAAACCGTAAAAGAGGGGGAACAAATGAAGAGCTAGGGTAATATGTGAGAGCATTCCCTGCTAACTCCCTAAGGCTATTCTTTTGTGAAAATGTCACATGAGTAACTTTGGCAGCAACTAAAACACCCTCAACCCACGATAGATTCCACATGAATGGAAAGTGCCACGGGTTACCCCCCGTCGGACTGGGATGCCAGAGGCCCACCAACAGGCCTTTCCCATAGCCCCACTTTTAAACAATTTTTCATTCTCTCATCACTCAACTTCTGTTTTCCCCTATTCTCTTTTCTTTACATACAGCCAAATCTGTGGGGTGCTATAGGCAATTCTCCATCCCTGATCGCCCCTTGCCACAGTTCCGTAAGAAGCAGGGGGAGTGGATTGAAGGGGGTGACGAGCTGGAGTGGTGATGTGCAATGGTTGCACCTGAAACTGCTGCACTAGGGGGTAGGAAGATACCATCTACCTGCTGAACTGTCTAGCACCCCATCTCTGTTTCGCCCTAGGCATGTGCCTCGTGATTTGATCATGGAAATATTTAGTCTTTATTTCAGTTGTTTTGTGGAGGCCAAAAAACATACTTGGGCAATGGTCCTATTTTATTTGTTCTCTAACCAGCTACCATGGCTAAAGTGTAAATGCTACAGAATTCCCTGTGAGAGGTTGTGCTCATAGCACAAAGATAGTTCTTTAGAAACTGGGCATTTTATTGATTCATGGTGTTAACTTGATTTCTTTTAGTAAGTAAAGTTTAGATGTAACTATCCCTACATTCAATGTCTGCTCTTCACTTTCTGTCCTCTAGGGGGGTGCCAAGAGTTCCCACTGCTGCTCCTGAATTACTTGCTCTGTTAACTTTGGCTGTTCCCGCTGCTGCAGCTGGCAGGTCTGGATTGGGATTCAAAATAGGTCCTGACATTTCAAGTACACAGAGGCCCAAACAGCCTCCCATGGCATCTTATAGCAGCCCATCTGGCATTTGCCTAAATTCACATTCAACTGTAAATGCAAAATATACAAGTGAGCTAATTAGATTAATAGTATAATCATATACCTGTATATATAGTACTGAGGTTATGTTGCAATTTACAGAGATTATTGTATCATTCATGCTTCTGAATGTGAGGAAACGCATGTAGAGGGGTAGAACATCTGAACGGGGTCCCAACATTGCAAGGTGTAAGCCACTGTGATGCCCACTGGACCAATATGCACATTGGAGGTGCATTTACAATTTATACTATATTTTTATTTACATAGTTCTAACACTATAAACAGCTCTTTACAGAGGACATTTAATGTTTAACATTCCCTGCCCCAGTGAAGCGTCCGATCTAATTCCCCTACCATGTACACTAGGGTCAGTTTCATCAGTAGACAATGAAGCTGCCTGTATGTTTTTGAACTGTAGAACATAACTGGAATGGCCTAAGGAAATCTGTGCAAAGACAGATAGAACAGTATAACTCTATCTGTTATGCAATGATCCAACAGCATTTGGACTTACTGTAGTTATGACTTCAGCTAGATGAACAGGTGTGTAAATGGGTCATGGTTAATGGTACAAACTGCCTTTCAGCTTTGGAGTTCAGCAGTGGCCAGCCATTCCCTTTCTCTTCTATAGTGTTAAATTTGGAAATGTTTGATTCGAGGAAAGACATCTACATGATAGAAACACAAGTAGTAACAATAGTAAAGCATCAATGCCTGATAATGCTGTTGCTTGTGAGTTAGTAATGAAAAGTTGGCCGTTGGGAGAAGCTGTAGCAGAATGACTTTCTGAGAGGAGGAACATCAGAAAGCATGTAGTGCCCAAGTTGCCCCTACAGGACACACCCTGGCTGGAATGAGCCATCCTAGGGATTAGAGTAATTAGTCTGAATGGTCCTGTTATTGTGCTGGCATGTGGAAAAGAGAGAGATACACTGCGCGGCAAAACGTCGCCAGACTGATTAGCCTGATGGCCCTTCCTTCTAGTTAATAAATGTGATTCTTTTCTGCTTAATGATTGACTACCTTCTTACTCCTTAGACTGTAAGCTCCTTTGATCTAAAGTAAAATGTACATTTTCTATTCTAAATTGCTGCAATGAGGATTCTCAAGGTATAAGGGATAAATATAATGTTCATCTCTTTCTCTCTGCATTGGATAATCTGAATATAAGGAGTATTTATCAGCAGCACAATATTACCCCTGCAAAACAAAGGTATTTATATATGTTCCTCTGCCTGAACCCCAATTGTGTTCTTGTACAGGTATAGGACCCTTTATCCAGAATGTTTGGAACCAATGGTATTCCGGATAAGGTGTTTTTCCATAATTTGGATCTCTATACCTTAAGTCTACTAAAAAATCAACAAAACATTAATTAAACCCAATAGGATTGTTTTCCATCCAATAAGGATTATTTATATCTTAGTTGGGATAAGTTACATGGTACTGTTTTATTACTACAGAGAAAAAGGAAATCGGTTTTAAAATTCTGAATTATTTGATTAAGATGGAGTCTATGGGAGACGGGCTTTCCATAATTCAGAGCTTTCTGGATAATGGGTTTCCGGATAAGGGATCCAATACCTGTACTTCAAACACACAATTTTCTGCTTTCTCTGTTGTTGTGCTGTTTTTCTCATGTTATTCTCTTAACCAGCACTATTTGAAATCAAGGGTAATATAATAAAAAGGTCAAGGTCTAGTAACCCATAGCAACTAATTTCAAATGCTAACCAGTAAATACTACCTGCTATGGGTTACTAGCCCTGTAGCAAACTTTGCAAACTTTTTTTTTTTTGTTCTGCTGTTAATTGGCTAATAACTGAATGCTGTTCAGCACAGCAGCCTTTCAGAAGGAGACCAGAAGCTGCTTTCTCTTGGAGTAGGAAATGACTTCCCAAATAAACAGCAAATGCAGTTTCATGTTCATACAGAAGCAGTCTGTTATTTCAGATGTAGTATCAGTTTATCACCTAGATTTTAAAAATGAATTCATAAAAGCTGTAATACCAGTTCGCTTGCACTTTCATTCACACCAGGGGATCTGAGTATGGTTATTTGCTTTGATGAATGATATTAAACTGCATTGTTATTATTATTGTTTTAATTTTAATTAAGTGAAGCCATGAAATGCGAGGCAGAGCTGGGAGAAGCTTTGAAGTAATGAATGGGTGTAGAATTTATAGCAATAATTAAACCGATAATAATAATAATTTGAATGTGGAAGAAATACAAAGCGAGTCAGGCGAGTGCAGGGGGAGGCATTGTGCAAAGATGGGCGATGAGAGAAAGGAAGGCTGTTAAAGCTGTCATGAATGCCCCAAACAGGAAACGTGAAGTGCAATGGAAGCAAATCTGGCCCTTGCTGCTCTGTGACCAGATCCACTAAACCCCTTTTATTGAACTGAATATCTTCTCTTCTCTCAGGCTTTCCCAAAGACTAAATGAAGTTGCACTGTGCCCCGTCCCTGCGTGAGAGCAGGCCACGGCCTGCCGGACGGGTTTTCTGCCTTGACATCTCAATGAGAGCTGCCCTTTTCTTCCAGTTCTCATCTTTGTTTCTGGGGGGCACTGGGTGACCTTCAGCTCCTCTGTGCTTTTCAATGTAAAGGGAAGCCCATTAGTCATGGATTACTGCTCCCCTTCCCCCCGATCTTCACACACACACAATATGAGGACAAGAGGTAGTGTGTGCATCTGAGGCCCAGCACGCAGAGAGCGCCAAGTGACAGCCAAGTGAAAGCACACACACTGTCTGATGCGCCACGGTTTGTATTGTTTTTTCCCACTCTTTTTTTAAAAAAGAAAAGTACCTTAAGGACTCCTTGAATGTACAGACACTTCAAGAAAAGCTTTTGTGCCATTAAACATGTCTAATTAATGGAACAATAAAAGCCTATCTCTGAGAGGCACCATAACCTGTAAACATTCCATCTGCGCTTCTTTATACAGCGGCCCAATTGTTGCAGTGGGAAAAATGCAGCAGCCAAAATAATGAGTCGGCCTGGATGAGAAGCAGAGAATACAGTTTGGGATTGTGGCACTGGCAGTTATATTTCTCTCTTGCCTGAAATCATTCACATTTCATTTTTACTATTTTCGTTTTATTGGCAGCAATCAGTTTGGACAAGGAACAAAGAAAAACATGCTGGTCCACCTGCTCTTCGACTACAAATCCCAGCATCCCCAAAGTACAACATGTTGACAAGCTATTCTTTATGAAAAAGCTTAATTGCACCTATTTATATTTGTGTGATTGGCAGGGGCATTTTTGGCCCCTGAGTGGCCCGAGGTGGCCCCTCCGATGCTGCCCCCCCTCACTTACCTTTACAGCACCGGGGGGGGGGGGGCATCACTAGTGTAGAGAGCACAATTGCACTCTTTACACTAGCAGAGCCGAATTTCCATTTTAAAAAAACGGAAATTTGGTTCTTAAAGTTACCAGGATCGGCTTTTTGCCGCCGCTGGTAACTTTGGGGGTGCTGCTGCCTGAGTCTCTGAATATTACTGACTACATCCTACTAAAAGTTAATTCAAATGTGAACTACCCCTTTAAGGCACTGGCAAGCTGTTTCTTTGGCTCCTATTTGTGATTATTGCAGCGCTCCCATGATTCTTTTCTGTCAGTCTTGATTTTCCCACATTATCTCTAGCAGAAAATAAAATTCCCAGGTTTCCGACCCCGCACTGTGAAATCTGAGATGGAAGGAGTAATCTATGAGGGTATGAAAAGCTGGAGGCTTAATTGTCTCAGGAAGCATCTTTGCCATTCCGTAACAAAACCTTCACCATATCCACTTATCTCACTACTCAGCCCTGTGAAATCTGGGAACCAAATATTCAGTGTGATCTGCCACTTTGTATGAAAATAACTGTATCCCCTGGTTATTGTGTATTTTGTAGCTTTAAAATGCAATGTAACCTCGGGTAGAGCCATCACTGGTGCAGAAGGTGAACTAAACCTAGACCCCAGCTACTTTTGGGATGTACATTAAGTTCCTCGAGTGTGTTATTCTAACATATTTTACAAAACAAGGAATATTTACAGGTATGGGACCTGTTATCCAGAAGGATCAGGACCTGTGGTTTTCTGGATAAGGAATCTTTTTCGTAATTTGGATCTCTATACCTTATATCTGCTATAAAAAAAATAATTTAAAAATACATTAATCCCAATAGGATTGTTTTGCCTCCAGTAAGGATTAAATATATATCCTAGTTTAGATCAAGTACAAGGTACTGTTCTATTATTACAAAGATAGAGGAAATCACTTTTCTGGATAACAGGTAGCATACCTGTATATAGTTAAATAAGAAAAATCATAAGCACACAAAATATGTAATGAAACTTCTATATCATTCAGAAGCCTTTTACGTGTTCTCAGTTTAGAAGAAAAATATGTGAAACTTGTACATCTCCAGCTGTCATAGCAGTTGTACTTCACACCAGCTGTGCCGTGTCAGTTTGATATCCTGTGATTTATAGAACAAACACAAAAATATATTCTCTGAATGTGAGTGATGCGTTAGACTCGCCCATGCCTCCGTTCTTTTATAGAACTTACACGTAATAAGAACTGTTTGCACACTTGGGTTTTAGATTTACTAACATTGGTGATTTGCAACCATTTTTTTTGCATTCTCATTCTTTATGTTCCCTGCAGTTTTGTATTATTTGCTAAAACGTGGGAAAATACCCACGTCCCAAGGGAGGCTTTCCCACAAATAAGAGACATTTTGGGATTTGGGGATAGCCAATCACAGTCCTTATTTGTCATCCCCAAAAAAACTTTTTTCATGCTTGTATGGCTTACGAATAAAAAAGGTTGGGGGTCCCCAGTGTAGAGTAAAAACTTTGTAAAATTTACAATATGGAGATGCTAACATTGCTATTTACATTTTTTGCCCATAGGCCAGTGCCTTAGATTGAGCTAGATAAATGTTATTATTTGTACTGCCTAATCATTAACCCAAATGGACCTGAGCAATGATTTTTTGCATAGGCTTGTCATGGTTAGAGACATAAGGGCATCTGCATATAACGGCCCACACATTTTTAAAGGGTTAATTCACCTGTGTATTAACTTTTAGTATGATGTAGACAATAATATTCTGAGACAATTTGCAATTGGTCTTCATTTTTTATATTCAATGTTTTTTTTTTAGTTATTTAGCTTTTCATTCAGCAATTCTCCAGTTTGGTATTTTATCTGGTTGCTAGGGTCTTATTTACCCTAGCAACCAGGCAGTTGTTTGAACAAGACATGGGAATATGAATAGAAGAAGTACTGCATAGAAAGATAAGTAATAAAAAGTAACAAAATTGTAGCCTCATAGAGTAGTAGTTTTTGGCTTCCGGGGTCAGTGACTGATACCATAGAAAATAAATAAATAACGGAAAAATTGCAAAGTTGCTAGGAAAAGGGCAATCTATAACATACTAAGGGGCACATTTACTTACTCACGAACGGGCCGAATGCGTCCGATTGCGTTTTTTTTTTCGTAATGATCGGTATTTGGCGATTTTTCGGAAAATTGTCGCAACTTTTTCGTAACCATTCCGAATGTTGCGCAAAATGTTGCGATTTTTTCGTAGCTTTACTACTTGCGCGAAAAGTCGCGACTTTTTCGCAGCTTTCGTGCCGAGTACGAAAGATTCGGATTCATTCAAGCTTCAGTATGGTGACTTTTCTTGGGCCAGGTTGGAGCTGCAGGGTGCCATTGAGTTCTATGGGAGGCTTCCAAAATCATGCTAAGTCTGAAAGTTTCTCCCGCCGCTTACGAGCGCTCAATACGAAAAAGTCGCGACAAGATAAGAGCGAATCGTAATGGCTACGAAAAACTCGCGTTTTTTCGCGCAAATCATATTGGTAACAAAAAGTCACGACAATTTCCGAAAAGTTGTAAAGGCAACGAAAAAAATTGCAAAAAATACGAAAAAGTTCGTTTTCCAATCGGAATTTTTCCAATTCGGATTCGTGGGTTAGAAAATGTGCCCCTAAAAGTTAACTTAAAGATGGACCACCCCTTTAACATCCTATACATTTTAATAATAGGGACACTCTCTCAGAAGGCAGCAGAAAGAAAGAAATATTGGCCATGCCTGTCTATGGCAAATACCTGAGAAAACTCCCATTTAAGCCCATACGCTATTCAGATTAGCAGCTACTGATCTTACAAGAAACAGGCTGCATCCATACCTATGGAAATATAACAGACATTTTGCTCTGTTCAAAAAAAAAAAAAAAAAAATAATAGTCATTTTGAACCCAGCTAACAGCAGAATAACCATTCTCCATGACTATGGGCTCCTAATGTATTTTACAGTGTGACTGTTCATGATTTCAGTTCCAAATGACTGGAAGCAGAGCTACCGACTTTTTCTGTGGGCATGTAATTTAGCACATTATTATCATTCCCCATAGTGCTAATATGCATTCCATAATTTACCACATGCTGTGCTGTGGTGTCACTCACTGAATGGTATTGGAAGGAGAAAGCATAAAGGGAATTTAACATTTTATTAGCGAAAATCTGAAATGTTTTGCAGTCACTTCCCTACTGCTTCCCTTGTATACTTACTAGTTTGATCTATATAGAACTAAAGTGTTGTTCACCATGTTGTGTAGAATTCTAACTCCCAGAATGCCCAGTGTCTGCCTTGCTTTAATCCCACAGCACTGAAGCAGAACTAGCATGGCTAAATCTGACGCCACTTATGTTTTCAGCTTCAGTGACTCATTCATTAGAATAAATCTCCACAAGTGGATGCTCATTCTAACTGCCAGATGCCATGGTGGGAATAAAATGAAATCATGAAGGGAGGTGAAGCTTTATAAACGGCGGCAGCCAGTCCAAGTTACAGTCTGCCGATACATTGCTAGTTTTGTGTCTGAGCTTCCTATAGCTTTTCTAGTAATGGCGCCCAGCAATACATGTGAGAGGAAATCTGCACTGCTTCATTGCTTTCCCTAGCATCCATTCTGGGCAGGCAGTTCACACAGAGGGACTGTCCCTCCTCCTTTCTCACACAAAATATCTTGGCTCTGGATGCACCTGGTGGATTGTTTGGGAGACAATATCATGGTTCATTTATCACAAGCAGGTGAAGTGAAACTTTCACTGCCAGATGTGTCATGTCCCCTTGACCCTGTGGGAAGCTCAGCGATTTTCTAACATTACAGCTATTATATATTTTTCCTTAATTTCTAGTTCTTTTAATGCCCTCAAACTTCTCTGAGCAACTTGCCCATAACAATGTAATGTTTAATTGGTTCAACACTTGCACTCCTCAAGTCGATACAGGGGTTATAGGAAAAGTGAGAATGTGCCAAGTTGGGGCAAAATATTATAAATACCTTACTGCAGTGCTGTCCAACTTCTACGGTGCCGAGGGCCGGAATTTCTCTAGCATACATGGTGGAGGGCCGCTAATGGAAGCCACTCCCCTTTTTGAAACCACACCCACTTCAAACCACACCTATTTTATGCTTGGTCCTTACTGTGGGAATATCAACCATCATTCATATGTGAAAGAATTATGTCATATTAAGATATACCCTTAAATTCCATATGCCTCCTTCTCCCCTGTGGATAGCAGAGCAACCCCCAGTACATAGTTACACACCTTAGGGACCATTTAATGGCTATTTCCAACTGCTAACAAAATCCCACAACAAACCCCTGCCAGGTTCACCTCCCACAAGCAGCATAGGGCAAGCAGAGTATGGCACACACAGCAGCATTCTGCCTGTACTATGCTGCCTGTGTGTTCCATACTCTACCTGTCCTACCCTGCCTGTGTGTGCCATACTCTGCCTTCCCTATGCTGCCTCTGTGTGCCATACTCTGCCTGCCCTACCCTGCCTCTGTGTGCCATACTCTGCCTGCCCTACCCTGACTGTTTGTGCGATACTCTGCCTGCCCTACCCTTCCTGTGTGTGCCATACCCTCCCTGACCTATGCTGCCTGTGTGTGCCATACTCTACCTGCCCTATGCTGCCTGTGTGTGCCATACCCTCCCTGACCTATGCTGCCTGTGTGTGCCATACTCTGCCTGCCCTACCCTGCCTCTGTGTGCCATACTCTGCCTGCCCTACCCTGACTGTTTGTGCGATACTCTGCCTGCCCTACCCTTCCTGTGTGTGCCATACCCTCCCTGACCTATGCTGCCTGTGTGTGCCATACTCTACCTGCCCTATGCTGCCTGTGTGTGCCATACCCTCCCTGACCTATGCTGCCTGTGTGTGCCATACTCTACCTGCCCTATGCTGCCTGTGTGTGCCATACCCTCCCTGATTTATGCTGCCTGTGTGTGCCATACTCTGCCTGCCCTACCCTTCCTGTGTGTGCCATACCCTCCCTGCCCTATGCTGCCTGTGTGTGCCATACTCTACCTGCCCTATGATGGCTGTATGTGCCATACTCTGCCTACAGTACCTATGTCTGAGGTGTGAAGAAGTGAACAATGGGAGTGATTACAGTCTGAGCCTGAGGTGTGAACACTGCAGGGGGTGAACAATGCAGGTATTAAAAGGTGTGAAAAACACAGGGGATTACATTTTTAAACAATACAGGGGGATTACAGCCTGAATCTGAGGTGAGAACCATGCAGGGGGCCAGTTAATCTCAGTACTGATACCATTTAATGCTTACTCAAAGGTAAGCCCTTCAAAGCAGCCAGACAGGTGGGGGGCCACACAGAGGGGGGTCGCGGGCCGCCAGTTGGACAGCACTGCCTTACTGTATTGTTCAACTTCAAAGAAAGACAGATTTGCCCCCAGAACTTAAGGTGGCCATACACCGATTTCGGTCCCTAAGACCGATTCAGAAGCTTATCTGCCCATGTAGGGGAACAAGCGACAGGCAGGTTAAAAAATTTATTCGGATCGGGGACTGCATTGGCTTGTTGCTGTCCCCGAACCGATTGCGCCTATTACCGGTATTCTAATTCGGTCGTTTGGCCCCAGGGTCAAATGACCGAATTAGCCTGAATTCACCCGATATCCCCTACCTGTGAATTATGTATAACCTCTGTAACAGTGGACCATTGTCAGTTCTATATCAATAAGGATATTATGAATAATGTACAATAATGTAAAAATCTCACTCACCTTCCAGGGGGAAGTGGTCAGTGTAGTCCTGTAGTTTGGATACATACAGAAGAGGCTTATGCTGCAACAAATTGAGCAACACGGATAAGCACGGTAAGCTCTCCTCCAGCCAAGTTTCCAGTCCCACAATGCCTTCTATGTTTTGTGCTAAACATGAGCTAGTTCAGTTGGGCTTATGTAGTAAAGATGCATAAACACTATCTGAACTTCCCAAAATAAATATATATTTTTTGACACAGACACACCTGATTCCCCAGACTGAAAGGAAACCATGTTAATCTAACAAACAATTTCCAATATCCCATAGGCTCACAGTGTAATGCAACCCCTTCCTTATCTTGTTCCATTGTGAAGTGATTCTGGAACTTAAAGGAATACTGTCATGATTTTTATGGTATACTTTTTACTTCTAAATTACCCTGTTTACCTAGCATATAATTCACTCTACCATTTAAAATGTTATTCTTAAACCAAATGTTTTTGTTGTTGATGTAATATTGGTGGGTAGGCACCATCTCAGTGCATTGTGCCTGATTCTGAGCTTTTAGAAAAAGCCATCGCTACACATTAGAATTGCTTTCAGGTAACCTATTGTTTCTCCTACTCCCATGTAACTGGAGGAGTCCCAAGCCATACTTGGATTCCTTACTATTGAGTGCTATTCTGAGATCTACTGGGAGCTGCTATCTTGCTACCTTCCCATTGTTTTGCTGATAGGTTGCTAGGTGGGAAAGGGAGGGGGGTGATATCACCTGGACCCTGTAGTCCAGGCCACCCTGTCCCCCTGCAACCATGGGGTCTGCCTTCTTTATAGCCACATTGAAACTTTGCTTGCTTGTGTACCTGCACGGGCACTCACAGGCTCACACAAGCAGTTAGACCAAGCATTTTCTCTTCCATCTGAAAATTGTTCCCATTCAAGTTATAGAGGCACAAGAGGGTATCAGGCCTTCATTTTTCTGAAATAATGGGCAAACATTACGCCATTACCTTAACTGTAAGTGCCAAGAGCCTTTTGTATTAATTATACAAAATGAGTGCATTCTAAAGTATTTGGTTGTGTAATGACTCTCTGGATGACATGGATGCCCTGTGCAAAGCTGGATTGGGAAAGCTGCATGGCGGTGTTGTTGGAAGAACTCATGGAGGAAGGACCTCTCCTACACCTCCCACTAAGGAGCACAGCCGCTGAAGATGGAAACAGGGCTGGGACCAAGTGGAGGAGTGGCAGGAGTGCCGAACCAGGCATCAGAGCAGAGTCGGAAGGCAAACGGATAGTCAGGCAGGCGAGAGGTCGGTACAGGCAGCAGAAATCGCCAGTGATCCTAGGCCCCTGGCGCCAGGACGCACGCTGGCGTCAGAGCGTGAATTGAATTGTTTAAAACAATTCAAAATGTTTAATGCCTTGATGCACAGAACATTTGGAATCTGCGCCTGGGCTTTGTCTAGTATTGTACAGACACTGTTATGGTAGATTCTTCCCTGCAAGAACTTCTTATTAGACAGATATACAATTTATCACAGTCACAGTCACATTGGTGTTTGTGCCATTTATAGTATTTCTTGAGCATTTTGGTATTTGTGATTATTTATATAAAATAAAAAAAAATTATCTTATATATGATATTTTATACAGGCCCATTGGTGTTTGTGCCATTTATAGTATTTCTTAAGCATTTTTGTATTTGTGATTATTTATATAAAATAAAAAACGTCATCATATAGGATATTATATACAGGCCCTGAGTGGCAAACTGTGGGTTCTGGCAAATGCCAGAGGGTTCTAACACAGAACCCCTAGGCGCTGCCCTCCCTCCCTCTCATCCTCTCTCCAGGGCACTTATGTCAGCCACACCAAGAGAAGCAGATAAGACTGTTGAGCATGCAAACATTCCCTATCAGTGCCGGACTCTGGTATCAGGGTGTTGGGATAACTGTATCCTGAAGGGGCAGAGCTGGGAGACAGCAAGTCAAAAACAGAGGGGGGTGATTTATAGGGTCCTGTTTTCATTATTTCACCTTTGATCTCTGACTGTCCAGGGGGGTCCTGGGAATTAATCACTGAGGATAAGATAACACTGTTGAATCCAAGCATCTGGAAGCCTGGGATACTGTGATGTTGGGGAGGGGATAAAGAAAGCCCAAATAAAGGCATTCATCATACTGCACAAATAGTGATTTTCTTTTCTTTGATGATAGCTCTGTAGAGGAGAAATAGGCTAGAACTTACTCTAGAGAAAGCTGCTGGCTTTTTTCACAAAAAAAACAATACTGCTGTTACAGGTCCACTTTGCTAATGCCCAGGGTAACATTTGCTCATTCTAATGTTTTCACTTTTGTTGTATATGTGGTAGTTTTCTTTAATAAATAACCTATCCAGGGATTAGCAATAGTCTAAAATGTACTGTTAATCTTTGCTTCAAGGCTTATCTGAGCTAACAAAGTTAAGTGGACACACGTGCTGCATTTTGGGCTAATCTTATGGTTTAAATATACAGTCTTCATTTTTCTAAACAAATGTGGTACTCCATGTGGCTTTGAAGAAATTAAAAAAAATGTGCTTATACCATCTGCCTATATCTATCTATCTATCTATCTAATCTATCATCTGTATATATCTATATCTATCACAAGCGCAGTGTGGAAAGTGCGATTTGGGACACAACCCAGTATGTTTTTTTTTTTTACACACAATGCAGCATTTTTACCATAGTGGCTGCTTAAGGGCTCTGACACAGGGGGAGATTAGTCGCCCGCGAACAGGGAGTTTTGTCGCCCCGAGTTGCCATCACCTGCCATCCCACCGGCGAAAATGTAAGTCGCCAGTGGGATGGCAAGGTAACTTCTTAATTACAGAAATAAAACATTCACAATGTATAAAGTCCTTTGCTGAAACCTCATACCCATAGTTTAGCATTTGAACACAGTTTTTGTTTTTTTTCTCCGGAATTCTATCTGTGAGTCTAGAGTTAACACTGTGAAAATAATACAAGGTAATAAGGTTTGTTTGTGGTGGGCCAGGGGTTGTTTCCGATTATGAAATGTGAAAGAGGAGGCTGGCTGCAGTAAGGAAATAGTGCTGCAAGAGTCATGTTGTATGTAGGGCTTCACTGGGTTTCAGAAGGAAGGACAAGGCATGCAGTGTTCACTAGTCCCCGGCCAGTTTCCAAAAGAAACACAGTTGACTGCAGTCCGGCTCCAGGCTGCTGTACTGTACACATGGCACCTTCCTCCCGCCAGGAACACATTCCCACTGTACCTTTTAATAGGCTTTTAATTCCCATAAGCATGGAAGGGGGAGGGAAGAGGGATCATTACATTAATAGGCTCTCAGTCTAAAAACAAACCACTGAGCTGTACTATTGCTGCTGTGCTCTGGTTAAGAGAGATTTTCCACTCGTATAAATACTGCTGTGCTCTGTCTGTCCTTGCTGCTCCTACATGGGTTAAGGGAAGCACTTTATAGAACAAAAAGGTGGAGTATTTTGTGTCATCAACTTGCATTTCTTTTTATTTAAAGTGGTTAGCAAAATGCCTTTCATATCAACAACCCTCTCAATCTGTTCCAGGCATTTTCAGCCAGTTGCCATGTGTTGATAAACAACAGTTGTACAGTTTAGCAATGCACAGAGGCATATTTACTGTGCAAGATGCAAAAAACGATCAAACTTTGGCAGTTTTTGCACCTTTGTTAGGCACTACACCCATATGGAACATGCTGTTAGAACTTATGACAACCATTTAAAGGGAACACATATGGGTGTCAACATGCAACATGCAATTCAAACCCTCTGCTTGCTTATCACTCTTGATGCACAAGAAGGAGCAGCCTCAGTCGCAGGTATATTCTCAGGCATGAACTTAACTCCTGCTCATGGTTTAGGCAGTACAAGCCTTCCTGTGTCACTGCTGCACTCTGCATTTTTATGCTGGATTTTTAATCCACCCAGAACGTTGCTAAAATGAAATTTTTTTTTTTTCCATTTCAGTTAAAAAAAAAAAAAAAAAAAAAAGAAAGACTGGCATATTTCTCACAATGCTCCTCTAACCATAGAGTGCACCCATAAGACAAGCAGATTGCTATTGACAAAATGGACAGTTATTCCAAGTATTTGGTTTCCTGCCTGTGGAGCTGTGAATCTGCTGAATTTAACCATTGTCATTTTTATCAACAATCCCCCACGAGTTTAGATGATAGGCACTGAAGTAAACTGAAGATAAAATGCCCCAAGCTGCTCCTTTTATAATTTCTTCATCAGACACTGGGCCTGATTCACTAAAGGGCGATAAAAATTATCGCACGCTTTTTCGCGTTAAAAAACGCAAAATAATTTGCGCACGATTCACCATAGTATTATCACGTGCGAAAAATCGCCATTTTCGCATGCAGTATTTCTCGCACTAGTTTTACCGTTTTGCGTTAATTTCCGCGCTGAAAAGAATACGATCGCATGATTCACTATAACTTTTGCGCGCTAAATATCGCATTCGGCTATGCGAAAATTAACACCTACTACAGGCAGGCGAAAAATTATACAAAAGTACAGTAAATGATTTTTTGCAATAAAATATGGACTTACAGTGTTATTTATTCAAGTATGTGTTTCCCCTAGAGTGACGCAGCCGCCAGTTTGCAGCGAAATGTTCATTTTTAATACAGTAATTTTCTGCAAGTATTGGCGTGTATGGCTAACATGGCGTGCGTTCATTTGCGCAACTATTTCTATTTGGCTACAAGTGATGAAATGTTTCGCCAGGCATGGATTTGCAGCGAAGTTTTGGACATGCGTTGAATTTTTTCGCGATTTTTTCATGCGTTTCGCAAAACGATTCGCAAAAAATTCGCCACGCAAAAATTCACCGCACATCCAAAAATTGATACAAGTGTCAAAAAATAATAGTCACAGCAACAATTTTTTTGCCCGCACAACATTTTTGCCGTTTCGTGGATCTTTCAAAAGATTTGCTAATTTTTCACTAAAGATAACCAGAACACATTTGCTCATCACTAGTGGCTACTATTTATAAGCATCTACTATTTATATGATACCATTTATATGTGGCTAATATTTATATACATCATTTATAAGCGGCAACAATTTTTTACACTATTTCTATGCTACCATTCATATGCGGCGATTATTCGCGTAATTTAGCGCATGTACCGGCAAATACCGCATTGGAATAGTCTTTTCGCGAGTTAAATAACGCATGCAATATCGCGCGTAAAAAAGCGCGAGTATGCTTATAGTGAATCGTGCGAAAAATCGGCAAAATTAAGACGCGGTAAAAATTTTAGCACACAATAAAAATAGCGCACGTTTTATCGCCCTTTAGTGAATCAGGCCCACTAAATCTTAGTAAAAGACATTAATTCAGTTAATATGAAATAACCTATCCCTCTCAAAGCAGTGGGTGCTGCCTGTTGAAGGTCATTTATAGTAAAAGGAAAGTCAGAGTAACTGGAGGGGGGCACTTGCTAGGCGCCCTCCCAGTGATTCTAATCCAATGATCCCCAACCAGTGGCTCATTAGCAACATGTTGCTCACTACTTCCTTTGATGTTGCTCACTTTTAACAGCACCCGATCAAAATCTTTTGTCCTGCCCAACCGCCGAAACGACCGAAGCTTTTGTGTTATCGGTCGTCTCGTCAATCCACCATATACGCGCCAAATACAAGGTTTAAGGTGGGCTGCCTCCATCTTTTCCTACCTACCCAACACCTGTACCAAACAGATCATATGATTAGGTCAGATGCCTGGATAGGTAGAGGAAGATGGTGGTGGCCTGTCCTGCTAAATACTATCCCATGTCAGTGCATTTTTTATGGAAGAGGAGCACTGACCATTGGAACTAAGTGAAGTAAGTGATTAGAGTCACTAGGGGGCATCTTCCCAGTTACTCTAGATTTCTTGTCCTTTAACTAATAAAAGGCACCAAGTACCCCAATGTGCCAATACCCTTTTGGGATACCAGGTTATTTGCCACAGGAAAATAAAGTTAGGTTAAGGAAGCATAATAATTCATTTTCAAACTTATCTTTGCAAAATAATGATTAAGAATCAGCCACTGTGTGGGTGCATGTTTATATCAATGGCAGTCCCTACCCCCATCATGTCAGATGACACATTCTAATGAGTAGACGTTGGTGCATCAGTCAACAATTTCTTCCTACAGGCAAACACTTGCACTACTCTAGATTTCTTGTCCTTTAACTAATAAAAGGCACCAAGTACCCCAATGTGCCAATACCCTTTTGGGATACCAGGAATAATGTTGGATGGCAGAGTTGGAATTCCACAGCAATACCATGTCAGTACTGAATGTAGGGTTTTTTATTTTTCAATAGTGACGTGACTGTGACCCTTGGCAGAAAAAGGATTTGTTTCTTGGTTGCACTCCCAGCCTCTTTCAGTGACAACACTGCCTTTTTTTAATTAATGCATGAAAGGAATACAGTAACACGCCATTGTAATTGAGTAAAATAAAAAGGATGGTGGCTTAACTGGCTCTTATCTTTTAATTACCTGTTTTGGGGACTCTTTGAGGCTTATCTTTCCAGTTCTTTTTCTAATTTAACCCCCCACCAGGCTTTCTTAGGGTTGATTTCTGTGTGAGTGACCAGTGTTCCTTTTATTAAACCCAAGCCATTAGTAAGTGAGTTAAAGATACATGGTGATCATTAGATCGTTTGTGTAGTTTATGTACCATTCCTTATCAGATACCATAGCTCTTTGTACCTTTCCAGGCAGTAATGTGCTTTTGTTTATGCCAGAATGAAAAGGATGACCTGCAGGTACAACCAGAAGCCCTCAATTAGCTCTATGGCTGCTGGAGAGAGAATGTGACCACCTGGACTCCAGTTATTACATTGATCTTACTTCTTTAATTCTAAAAAATTAGAACTGAAAAAAAAACCATTCTGATAATTGAAAAATACACAGAACTGTTATTGCTAGATAAAACTTGTGAGTAGTCTTATTTGGATTGTAGGGTCAATGCCATGCTACAGCCCCAGACAGTGAACCTCATGGGCAAGGATCACTTTATTTTATTGAGAACAGGGTGTACATATCTGCAGTGTCTGTCACAGTATTATAGCCTGTTCTTGTGCTGGTATTATATATGATATGGTAGGTTCCTTAGGGCCAAGCACATGGCTGCAGCTGAAAGAGCATAGAATGAGTGTATTCCATTGCTGTCTCAGATTGCATTGGCTGGCTATTTAATATATCCTGAAGTCTGTTTACTTCAATGAGCCATATGGTGTTTGCTTGCACCAGAAGGTGTCCCATCCATCATGGAACAGTATTAGTGCACATAGTATTAGTGCACACTACCAACAGGCACCTAAAACTTTTGGAATTGGATTTATGTCCTATATTTTGTGATTTTGTAATGTAGTCCTACATTATAAAAGTAAAATTGAATACAGTTATAGTTTGTTACTGTACAGTACCAAAGGGCAGAGCAATAACTGTGGGGTATAAGTTGAACAAATGTACAAACTACTAATATAAGGTTACCAGATTTCCAAAGTAAAATCTGGGGACAGGAAGGTGCCTGCGGCGTGCACAGCAAGGCTTGCAAAATTTATTAACATCATGCCCACTTTTTGCATCACATTTTTTATCTCTATATACTTCCTTAGAGAAGCTCCAAAATAATTTTATACATATTTCTTCCGTCAGCAACAGACAAGTTTAGGAGATTACTCCCTCCTTGTGTTCTGGCATAGCAACAATTGGCTGGGGTGGTGGTGACTTATTGCCACTGGAACGGCTTGCAGAGGCAGGAACGATTGCTGTGGTTAATTTTGCACTGGGACAGGGAACCTGAAACAGGATCCAGTCACGGTTGGACTGGGCCGGCGGGGCACCGGGAAAAAACCTAGTGGGCCCCGCTGGCCCAGAACTGATCCCTCCTGCGGTGGCAGCCCCGGCAGGCACTGCACCCCCCCAGTCAGACCCTTGGGTCACTCATCCTGAAACAGGGACTGGTGGTAACCTTATACTTGGAACCAGGTTCTAACCTAATATATAGGCTTAGTGGGGAACCCTTGCTATTATAAAAGATAAACAAGTCAGTGTTGTTCTGTATCACAAGTTGTCTTTTTTTTTCTTACAGTTGTTTGAATACTTAATGATTTGTATGTGAGTTCCCCAACCTAACATTTTCACTACAACCAACACACTTATGCTGTGAGTCAGAGGCGGAGCTAAACTCTCCTGATCCCGGGTGTTGTGATTCGCTAACAGCATCAGCATGAGTCAGCAATTTGCAATGCACCACTGACAGCATGGTTGGGTTATTTGCCAGAGGAAAATAAAGTTAGGTTAAGGAAGCATAATAATTCATTTTAATTTAATAAACTATATGAAATAAAATAATAAAACTTATCTTTGCAAAATAATAATTTTTTCCTACAGGCAAACCCTTGCACTACCCTGACCTTTTTCTGCTGGGAATAATTCTCAAGAAGCTGCCCCTTCCCCAATAACTAGTTTCAATAACTAGACATTATATTTAAGAAATACCACTCAACTGAAGAACAACAAGGAATGTAACACATGCAGGTCTGAAAGTACTGGGTTCATGCGCTATTTGCAATTTGGGTTGGCCTTCCATGTATATTAAAGGCCCCTGCCGCATAGGGTGGATTCTGAGCCTGTGGATAAACATACACAAGGTACTTTGTTGCCTGAAAGAAATCATGCTCCCTATAAGTGCAGATACCCCCCAAGAATTAATTTCCAAATCGCCACAGATAAAACATTTGAATTGTGTAATCATACGGAAAAAAAAAAACATAAAAAGACAGTGCCTGGTCCTTAGCGCCCCAAATGTAAGCATGTTTCAAGTGTGGCTGGGTGGCAGGCCACCCCTTAATTTGTGCTGCCCTAGGCCTGGGCCTTTGTGGCCTTACCACAAATCTGAACCTGCTGGAAAATGTTTGTCTTTGTTCCTTTAAAATGCAAAATTATGGTCTGGTTCACTATGAAAAATTGGCAATTATTATTGGCCTAGCAGCACAATATAACTTGTGAGTACAGGAAGTTTAAATGTGAAAACAGGTTTCTATTTAAAAATAGTGTCCTGTTTAACTCCAGTTTAGCTTGGTCTCAAATGTTGTTGTTAATATTGCTTAAAAACTCGGCTTTTTAATGTAGTGAACAGAGTGATAATAATTTTCTTCACCAAGCAATAATAAGACTAATATGTTTGCTGATTTGGTACCTATAATCCTTGAGATAAAATACAAAACTAAGAAAGCACCTAACTCTCGCATTTTTGGATTTGTCCAAAACAACAGATTCAGCTGGCTAATAAACTAAATCCAAACTCTAATTTACATGTTCAAATGTAAGAAAAAAAACTGAATCTTTGAATAAAAACTGGTTGCATTCAATTGTCCAGGTATCCCAGGGCTTGGATTGGGATACAATCAGAGACCTGCAAAAAAAACCCTGGATTTGGTTCTTCCAAATGAAAACAGCGGGTAATTACTGCACCGCAAGTTGGTGTGCCTACACTCAGTCTGACGCAGTGCCTGTGAGCGCAGACACAGAAGTGAGCAGAAGCGTTTATACGTAGCCAGAGAATCAGCCCTGTGTTGCACTAGCCTTAGAGGTTAAAATACTATGTGTGCCATAGCCCCTAAACACAAACTACTTGATGCCCTATAATACTGAGAAATTTATTATAGCATTCATAACTATGACTAGTAACATTTCAGCTGTTGAGCACAATTGGGGAATGTATTCTTTCTTCTGTTTATAATAAGGGGACAATAGGCGTGATGTGCGAGTGCCTCTCTGTGTATCTGTAAGCCTTTTCCAGGGTAAATGTGGTTTTTTTCAGAGCACTTGTAAGAAAGAAGAGGGAATTTTTTTTAATTAAATCCGTTCATCGCACACTCGTGCTTGAGAGCATTTAATCCCCATTCCGTGATTGGACAAAGACTATGAAATTCTACTCCATCACCCTCTACACTGAGCACAATTGTATAGGTTACTAACTGAATGTTCCAGGGAGGAAACATGGTTTGCCACTCTGACCCAAATTTACTGGCAAGCTCATAATGGCCAGATTTACATATTTTTTACCTTGTTTAGGTACTGCTTACATTACACTACTTATTAGTCAGTGCTGGGCCAAGCTGGCTGGGCATCCTAGGCAACCTGACCGGCCACCTCTACCCCCTCTTGCGTATGTGTAAATGAGCACAGTGACTGGGGAGGGGTGAAAATATGGTGTGGAACAAGGGCCCGGACTAGGGGTGGGCAACAGAAGAGGTATGTACCTAGTGCCTACCCCTAGTTCAAGCCCTGCCATTATCTCCCATTATCATGAATGCTTGACACCAGGTAATTTCCCAATCTCTTTCCATAATTTCGAGCACTGTGGCACTTAAGGTGGCCACACACGTGGCGATTTTTGATGGTTGCGCGAAAGATCATTCCAATCGGCCACTAAAGCTGGCCATACACGCACCGATAATATCGTGCGAAACCCCGTTTCGTACGATATTCGGTGCATGAATGGCAAGTCGACCAATATCGCAGAAGTCTGGGTTAAAAGATTTTGATCGGGCGCCATAGAAGGCGCCTGAGCAAAATCGGCCTTCAGGGCTGAATCGGCAGAAGGAGGTAGAAATCCTATTGTTTCTACCTCTTTATCTACCGTTTCAGCCCTTAACGTTAGTGGCCAATTGAAAGATCGCAAATCGCCACATGTGTGGCCACCTTAACGTTCATGGCTGAAATGGCAGATATGGAAATTCTACCTCCTTCTGCCAATTCAGCTCTGAAGGCAGATTTTGCTCAGGTGCCTTCTATGGCGCCCGATCAAAATCTTTTAACCCACCCGATCGGCGAGTCGACCAATATCAGCAGCCTCCTGCGATATCGTACGAATGAGGTTTCGTATGATATTATCGGTGCGTGTATGGCCAGCTTTAATGCTACTAAAAAACACTGCCATTTAACAATTAAAAGAAATGTGTTGTTATCAGTATGAATGCATGCAGCCATCAGGTACTATTACACTGACTGGCGCAGAACTACAGGGGACTTTGTCCATTGGGAAATGATACTACCTTTGCATTTAAATTAACACTCTGCTGCATTTGTGTAATGTCCTATTTGTGTAGTGTATGTTATATCTGAGAATAAACTGGTGTCTCCAAAGTAATATGTCATTTAATTAGTGAACAATGCAATCCTTTTATGTTAGCTTGTGTAGGAGCTGCCATGCTGCATCCATCAGCTAAGAAAAAATGTAAACATTGCCTGCATTCACATAAGCTGCAATAGCATCTAATTATAACCACTGGGGCTGCTGGTGCTAGGATCTGTAGTTTAACTCCCAGGGGGGCACAGGTTACCCATGCCTGATTTAAAAGCTGACTATGCTCTGGCTATGTGTGTGTACCTGATACTTGTTTGTACGGAAGAGAATTGTGGTTCTAATTAACCATAATTGTACTTTATATGATTAGGTTCTGCCTCATTAAGTAGTACAATATTGCACAGACAATTCACTTTCCTAAACTAGATCTGAAAATTAAATTATTATTGCTTCTTGTTCTGTGTCACCGATTCACGGCTCTGGGTCACTAACTTTAATAAACCAAACTCTGTACTTATGTTCCCAATGGCATGACTGATTTTCTCTCTTGCGCCCATGCAGCAGGATGTATGGATCAGTGCTGGACAGCTCAGGCAGGATGCTGCATGGGATGCTGGGAAGTCAAGTAGGAGATTAGGATGCTGGGCTCACTGGTCCATAACAAAGAGTCAATGACTCCAACAATTTCATTTCCTCTCTTTTCATCTTCTAACTGCAATCCATGTCACCATCTTCCCTTCTGAAGTCAATGCTCTCTATTTCACATAGGCTTAATTCTTTGTTTTTTCCAAAGTTCTGCATGAATGTTATTGGCTTTAAAGGGGATGCAAACCATCCACGGTAGTGCTGCTTCTTGTAATGTTGCTGCACATACTGATATATATATTCAGGGCCACCATCAGAAATCACAGGGCCCCTCACAACAAAATTTTCTGGGCCCCCCTCCTCCCATGTGCCCGCCGCCCCCAATGGCCCCGCCCCCAGTAACCCCTTCTATCAGTACTAAGGACACACAGACATTGTTAGCTAGGGCCCCCTAAAACATTGGTGGCCAGGGGTTACAAGCATCCTCCCCAAGCATCCTCCCCAGCGTCCTCCTGCTTCCCCTGTGTTCACCAGCTATGTCATATATATCTCATTTTTATATTGGTGCGCCCCGTGCGTACTGACGTCACACATACTCACAGGGCGCAACCAATAGGATTAACCACCGACCACCAATGACAGGGCCCGGAATTGATGAAAAAGAGCTTTTAAGAAAACTGTAGCATGGTCGGGCCCACTTTAAAGTTAAAATCACCTGGGCCCGGGACGACTGTCCCCCCTGTGCCCCCCTGATTTTGTTTTTTACTTTGCATATTTTAAAATCTTTTTCTAAATTTTGAACCTATTAAAATATATTTAGTATTAACATCTCCTCTCCAGCAGCAGCAGCACCTAATGATAAAACCTGAGGAAGAAAATCTGAAGTGGCCCCAGCAGCAAAGCTGATCTCTCTGTCTGCCAAGACCCAAGCCCACTTCTCTAGTATCTTTTGGAGATACGTATCCCTCTTACAGTACCAGTCTAGCCAAGGAATTTAGCCTGACCGATACCATAAGCAGAGCATTTGTCTCCAAAAGATACCATGGACGGTGCACTCTGAGTACAAAGAAATCCATTGCAACCCATGTAGCTCTGAAAGGGAGAGGGATCAGCCTTGGCTGCTGGGGCCATGGGAGATATTCTTTGCTGGCAATGGTGCTGGGAGCAGAGCAGTTAATAATCAATATGTTGGTTCAAGATATTAAATATTGCAATTTAAAAAATTTTAAATCTGAAATCTACAAAACACAGTAAAATAACTTTCATTGTAGCACCCCTTTATAAAACGTCCCAGTATTATATTGATATGAATAATCCTATGAGTATCCGGCCTGCTCTGTCTAAACCTAGGTTCTCTGGTCATGTGATCATTGTTGGGGGAATTAAACATTAACCCTATATATAATAAAAGGCACTAAGTTTGCTCAGGTGCTGTAACTCATAGCAACCAATAAGATATTTGCTTTTAAACAGATGACCAGTAAATGTCACCTGCAGATTGGTTGCTATGGGTTACTGCTCCTAAACAAACTTAGTGCCTTTTGTTACATAACCCCCATATTCTGTAGTTCCAAGCACCTAACCTCACTATGTCTGCCCTTATGATTATGTTAAGGTAATCAAATATGGAGTGCTTCTTTTTTAAGAGCCAGGAAATGCAATTATGAAGTTTTATGAAAGGGTTGTAAAATACAGGTATGAAATCTGTTTCTTATCCAGAAACCCATTATCTAGAATGCTTCAAAATACTGGAATTCTATTCCCCATAGAATCCTGACTGATTTGATTCTGTCCTGTAATAAGACGTATTGTCTTTTCTTGATGCATAAATCCATGTTGGAGCCAAAAAAAATTTTTTTTTATTTAAAAATATTTCTAGTAGCTTTAAGGCACATTGCAAATTACAGAAACTTATGGAAAACACCAAAAGCACCAAGTCCCAGGCATTCAAAATATTAAATCCCATGCGTGTATAAGATTGCAAACACCATGTGAGCAGGAGCTAACACTCCTAATATGCACAAACATGGGTCTATGATACGCATATTGATTTTTCATTAAAAAAAACACTGATATGTTGATATAGTGTGTGATACCAGGGGGATGTGTGGTTTTGTATTGATTGCTGTAACAATCCATGCATTTGACACCAGAGGGAAAGCTGCAAATAAATGGACTTTACTAGGTAACAGAACAGGAATGGGCCAGCAGTGAAATCCAACTTTCCTGACTGGTAACTGGTCTCTCTTGTGCTTTTATTACAGGCCCACAGTGAGGCCTTAGCAAAGTTTTTGTCAACTGAACCTAAGTGAAGTGAATTATAGGAAACTCTGCCAGTTTTATGAAACAGATATTCTGGGTGTGCTCTACCATACAAATCAGCTAAGGCTTAATATTATAAGCATTTTATTAATAAAGCACCAGCATTTACCACAACACTGTCCAACAGTCAAAGACAAACACAACCAGTTGGGAAAGGAAGAACCATATTAGATATTTGTACCACTAACGTAAAGGGATGGTGTTGGTTTGCTTTATTCTAATATTTCAGTTTAGCTCCCAGTGTAAAGGGGAACTATAATAGCAGTATAAATGCTGATTCATTTGTGCCTGCAGGAAGTTAATGAGATTTACAGCATTCAGTTGCCATTATAGAACAGTGGTGTAGAGTTTCGGTTGTTTACAGTATTGCTGTCTTTAGTTTTAATAAGTCTAATTAGCAGAATTAGTAAGGTAAGAATGTTCTGAAAAAGGTTTTAATTACTGTAAGATACAATGGAAGTAGAAGTTTGTAACAAGCTAACCTTAGCATAATGCATCCCTCCGAATTTATGTGTTGTTTTTGGTTTAACTTTTGCCCAGTGGACACAAAATATCCAATAGAATCTTGCACATTATATACCTTCCACTGGCAGATGTTCTTAAAGGAACAGTAACACCAAAAAATAAAAGTTTTTAAAGTAATTAAAATATAATGTACTGTTGCCCTGCACTGGTAAGGGCCATGACACATGGGGAGATTAGTCATGGGCGACTAATGCCCGCAATGCCATCCCACCGGCTAGAATGTAAATCGCCGGTGGGATGGCTTACACGGCGCCGCGATTTGTCAACGTAGCCAAAGTTACCTCTCAAGGCAAATCGTGGCGCCGCGTATGCCATCCCATCGGCGACTTACATTCTAGCCGGTGGGATGGCATTGCGGGGAGATTAGTCACCCATGACAACGGAGATTTGTTGCGGCGCGACTAAAAAGCTGCTGCGTAGCTACAGGGGAAACCATTCAAGCTGGAAAATAAAAGAAAAAGCACAGGTTACATAGCATATAACAGATATGCCCTATAAAATACAATAGTGTTTTATCTGTTACCTGCCAAGTAACCTGTGCCTTTTCTCCTTTGAATGGCTGCCCCCATGGCTACACAGCAGCTTATTTATATAAACTATAGTAGGGTTTCTGTAGCAAACACACCAGTTTTACCAGTGCAGGGCAACAATACATTAGATTGTAATTACAATCATACACTTTCATTTTTTTGTGTTAGGTAAAATGGCACTGTGCTATTCCTAGTAATGGTTAAAGGACAATAGAAAGCATTGTTGCTGTACCTATATGTTGTTTCTGGACATCAGCTCCCAGTTTATGCCAATACATCAAGGGATTATGCATCAGAGACAGAGTCTTAAAAAAATACCAAAACAATAAAGCTCTGTTTACACCTGCCTGTCTGTTCTGGGTCCATACAACCAGTGCTGAAGGCTGATGTGCGATTGCAGTGTAACACTAGGGGGCTGATTTACTAAGACACGATTTCGAATCCGAATTGGGAAAATTCCGATTGGAAACGAACATTTTGCGACTTTTTCGCATTTCTTGCGATTTTTTCGGCGTCTTTACGATTTTTGCGTAAAAACGCGAGTTTTTCGTCGTCTTTACGATTTTTGCGTAAAAACGCGAGTCTTTCGTAGCCATTACGAAAGTTGCGCAAAGTCGCGATTTTTTCGTAGCGTTAACACTTGCGCGTAAAGTCGCGCCTTTTTCGTAGCATTAAAACTTAAAAGGCGCGACGTTTCGCGCAAGTTTTAACGCTATGAAAAAATCGCGACTTTGCGCAACTTTCGTAATGGCTACGAAAAACTTGCGTTTTTACGCAAAAATCGTAAAGACGCCGAAGAACTCGCGTTTTTACGCAAAAATCGCAAAGACGCCGAAAAAATCGCAAAATTAGCAATCATTACGAAAAAAACGCAATCGGACGCATTCGGCCCGTTCGTGGGTTAGTAAATGTGCCCCTAGATAGCAAAAAATGCACAGTGCTACATCCAAAAACTGTTTTCTGCATAATAAAAAGAAAACTGAATTCAGCTTTTCAATATACAGCATGTTCATTACACATTTGCACAGGTTTTTATAAATGGAATTACTCAGTAGATGCTTGGCAGTTAAATCTTCACTCCTGGTTCTGACTGATCAACAGGCTTATTTTTATATAAGGATTGGGGAAAGTGGTACTACAACTCTCACACCTTTCTCACAAATTTTCTCCACACAAAATCTGCAAATAGAGGAGGTATAGGTTTAAGATATTTAAAAGAAAAAGAAAGAGATAACCCCTTTTCTGGATGGATCTTTATATGCTAGATCGATTTACTTCAATCTATTCCCAGTAACTAATTGGCTATAGTGTTCTGTTACCCAAATTGTGAGCTGCAACTCACTGAAACGTGTTAGTAGTGCTTTAAAGTGAATATGTGCCAATGCGGCTTAGAAAAAGTGATCACAACATTCAATAAAACACTCAAAAAAACATACTGTTGTGAATATCATGTTTCATTTGCTCCTACATAAAGTGATTAATGCTTATGGAGATTTGATCATAGCACACATAGAAAAGTTTTTAAAATTTGGAGAATAATATATACCTTATATAGAAAAGTAGGAAAATTGAAACACTTCAATTGGTGGAGAAATTCCCTGTTGGGCTTACTATCTTAACATCTAAACCTGGGAATCCCACAAGTTAAGATGAGACAGGAACTCTGGAGCTGTGGTCTCAATTTTTACCTTCCCTATACTATATTGAGAGAACTACTTTTCCTAACAAAACCACAAACTCACAGGTCCTTAGAAGGAAAACAGATAAAATATAAAATTCAAGGTGACCAAATTTATATTTATAAAAAATATATATATATAATATTCTTTTGAAACCAATACCAACTCCCTGTTGGGACAATTCAGGCAATGTTACCCACTCCAAAATCTGCCATGACACGTGTTTCGCCGCTGCTTTCTGAAAAGGCAAACACTCAAATTATGATTAAAGGAACAGTAACACCAAAAAATAAAAAAATGCATAAAAGTAACTAAAATATAATGTGCTGCTGCCCTGCACTGGTAAAAGTTGTGTGTTTACTTCAGAAAACACTATTGTATTCTACAGAACTTATCTGTTATCTGCTATGTAACCTGTGCCTTTTCTCCTTTGAATGGCTGCCTCCATGGCTACATAGCAGCTTATTTATATAAACTATAGTAGACTTTCTGAAGTAAACACACAACTTTTACCAGTGCAGGGCAGCAGCACATTATATTTTAGTTACTTTTATGCCCCCGGGGCTACACAGCAGCCTATTATATAAATTATAGTAGTGTTACTGTAGCAAACACACCAGTTTTACCAGTGCAGGGCAACAGTGCATTATATATGTATTACTTTAAAGCTCTTTCATTTTTTAGTGTTACTGTTCCTTTAACAGACTTAGAGGAGAACTAAATTTTGCTACATTGTGTTTCAAAAGTCAGAACTAGAAAGTAGAGAGGGATACACATGTCAATCACAATTACATTTACAAATCATGTTAAAACCACTGACATTTTTAATCAATGTATATTGGAAAATTGCTTAGAATTACATACTTTACATACTTAATTTTAGAATACAAGTTGGCCCTAACTGAAATAGGAGGTGCTATGTACATGAAATATATGCTAAGATTCTAAGCTGCTTTGTTCATATTCAGTAGACCAAGGAAGTCAAGTTTTCTTTGCATTGCCTCATGGTTGCTGTAATGTTAGTTTCAGAATATTGGACCTAATTTGTCAGTACCACAGTGCAAGTACTGGAGCCTTAAACTGGCCATACACGCACAGATATTATTGTAGAAAAGAGGGTTTGTATGATATTCGGTGCGTGTATGGTGGTCGAGATATCGGTCTTCTCATCGATCACACTGGACAAAAGATTTTAAAAGGCGCCGGAGCAAAATAGAATGCCTATTGTTTCTATCTCCATATCCGATTCAGCCCTGAATGTAAGTGGAGCGTGGGAACGAGCGTGCAGAAAAGATCATAATTTTAAGGTGTATGGCCACCTTTACAATGCTGATCATTAACTGATAATTGTAACAGTGTTATCTATTGCAGGATATTTTCTGACTTATAATAGCCATGACAAGTAGCTGTTACTAAGTAGCTCAGTGTGCCAAAGTCATGCAAGATAGCAGCGATCTATAGCGGGGGACTAAATTGCTCCATGGGTTCTACCCTTAGGGCCATAGCAGACGGAGAGATTAATCTCCCTCCCAGACGGGGAGACAAATCTCCCATGTCACGGGCAACTAATCTCCCCGATATGTCATCCCACCGGGTAGAACGTAAATTGCCGGTGGGATGGCATACGCGGCGCCAAAATTCCCAAATTTCCTCTCAAGGCAAATTTGGTGATTTCAGCAAATCGCCGCATGCATATGCCATCCCACTGGCAATTTACATTCTAGCCGGTGGGATGGCATATCGGGGAGATTAATCTCCCTGTCTGTCACGGCCCTTAAGGGGCTAAAAACCACTTGTCCATCCATAGCGCTTTTAGCCTACATATTTTAATGACGTTTAAGATAGGGATAATACCAGGGGACACCCACATGCCTCCAAGAACCACCTTGATGAATGCACCCTTGACCTTTAGACTGGAAGGGAAGGCTGCAAAAAGAAATTGCTTCAGCTTTTAAAGTTGGATATATAAAGAGAATTGTGATTTTCCAATCAATATGTGTGTTGTTTTTTCTATTCATTTACTGTGCCTTTAATACAGGGCAGCCTGTATCATTTATATGTCACTGAATGATCAGTTCAAAAGTCAAGCCACTATCAGCATTAATCTGTTTGGCCTTGGGCTGGTGAAACAAGCAACCTGTGTAATACCCTGTGAGACCAGCCTTGTAATAAGTGAACCTTGCTAGGACTAATGATCAAAAATCCTCTTTATCACACTGAGAGGAAAGAAAATAAACAATATCACATCACTTTTATTATAATGGAGTTTCACCCTTTTTTATAACCTCAACAATGTGTTTCCCAGAACATGCAACCTTGCTTGGAGGACAGGTCCTTTTTTCTAGTAAGGGAAACCATGCATGCATTTGTACATAAAAATTGTAATTTTTATGCTTAATCTGCTTTATATATTGTATATAATACAATATATGGTATTTGTCCTTTTATCTACATTTTACTCAAGCGGCTTTTCACATTCCTGGAGGCCACAGAGCAAATGCCATGAAAAGAACAGTAACATGTCAACAGACCACAATGGGCCCAATTTTGCTATAAAACAATTGAATCATAAATTGGTACCTACAAAGGGCCATCAGCCAAGGGCTGCATAAACTCACCAATGCGCTTGTCCAACAGGATTTCCAAACCTGTCCAACTGAAACTGGGATGATTTTTAGACATATATTGGTAGGTCAGGCTCAACAGGGGCCACCAAATATGAGCCAATAAGCTACCAGTTTTGTCTGGATGGACCAAGTCGACAGCTTTTAATGGCCCATTAATTGCCACCTTAACAGTCATGGGGGGATGCTAGGCAAATCCAGCTACATTTTAGGTAAAAGATGGTGCAGTGCTGCATTGCCTTTCCTGCCCCAAATTCTCTGCAAACCCCTGGCAGTGTTTAACAGAGTGTCACCCTGTTAAATATATTCATTCCCAGGTGCACCCTTGTTTATTACTAATGATATTTTCAAGTGGGATACAGGGAGTGACCCGGGCCAGTAAACTGTACAGGGGGCAGGGAGTATGGTCACAGTAAGGGAGTATGTAATAAGTTTACCCTCCACAGTGTAGTATATTTCCTATAGGTTGGACACTTACTACTACTACTACTTACTGGGGATAAGTTCTTTGCTTGCACCTACAAATTATTATTATTATATCAGATTATCAAGCTCTTCACTGTGTCCCTGTAATCCTGACATAACTGGGGGGGGGGGGGGGGTATTAGCCATAGGCAAGATGGTATGTATTTTGTCTTACAGAATGGGAGCAAAGACAACTCAATTTCACATCAGAGAGCGATAAAATGATTATGTGTCAAGTTGCAGGTATTGTGCTGAAGTTACATATGTCAGGTAATGAATGGGGTTGCATACAGACTTGACCTACACTATGAGAAACAACTAGCCAGTAACAAGACAAAGAGACAGAAGGACAGAATACTGAGTGGAGCTTGAGTGTCCCACAACAGAGGCAGAGAGAGTGATGACAAAAGACAAAGATTAGTAGGAAAAGGAATGATCCCTTGAGTATGAAGAACCTTACTTATGTGTTTCACTTTACTTATCTAGCTATGTCCCATTGTCCTCAACACCCAGAAAACTATTTTAAAGACAGCCCCCCCAACCCCCCCCCCCCCCCCCCCCACACACACACACTCCCTTTGTGCAGTGCAGTGGTATATATATGCATAGTGCTCTCAGGGTATGACACTCTCAGGCTCCTTTGGTAATATATGGGATGACAGATGTAGGACCTGCACATTCCCTGCCCTTTCTTTTTGTGTGTTCTGCACAATTCCTTCCCTGCTGTGTTTACACTTAAAGGAATACTATACCCCTAGAATGAATACTTAACAAACAGATAGTTTATATTAAGTGACCTATTAAAGAATCTCACCAAACTGGAATATATATATCAGTAAATATTGCCCTTTTACTTCCTTTCCCTTGAGCCACCATTTAGTGATGGGCTGTGTGCTCCCTCAGAGATCACATGACCAGAAATAATGCAGCTTTATCTGGAAGTAGTGTGAAAGCAAAAGGCAGAACTCTGTCCATTAATTGGCTGATGGGGCCTAGCATGTATGTGTGCCTTGGCTTTGTTTGTGTGCACTGTGAATCCTATGATCCCAGGGGGAGGCAATTAATTCTTAAAATGGCAATTTTCTCTTTAGAATTACCCAATAGCACAGGCTGCTAAAAAAGTATATTTTTATTAAAATGGTTTATTTAGATGAAGCAGTGTTTTACATATGAGCTTGTTTATGCACTATATTGTAGATTGTTTGGGGGTATAGTTTTCCTTTAAAACCCTCAGATGGAGTTGCCAGGTTGCTTACTTCAGGGAATCATGAAACACAAACTTTGATCCTTCAGCATTTTATCTCCGACTAATATGAAAAGACGTAAATATGCAGTCAATGTGTATTCTGTGCTCATGATGGGGTGATGCTGTACAGGTATAGGACCCATTATCCAGAATGCTCGGGACCAAGGGTATTCCGGATAAGGGGTCTTTCCGTTATTTGGATCTCAATACCTTAAGTCTACTAAAAAATCAATAAAACATTAATTAAACCCAATAGGATTGTTTTGCATCCAATAAGGATTATTTATATCTTAATTGGGATCCATTACAAGGTACAGTTTTATTTCTACATAGAAAAAGGAAATCAGTTTTAAAATTCTGAATTATTTGCTTATAATGGAGTCTATGGGAGACAGGCTTTCCGTAATTCGGAACTTTCTGGATAACGGGTTTCCGGATAAGGGGTCCGATACCTGTACAAATGTTTACACTTAGTTGCACCATCTTGGTAAATAAATCTAAACAGGCATTGTGTTTTGTACTACAGAGGAGCCCAAAGTGCTAAGATAAACTGCATACTAACACAGCATAATGGGCCTGTGTATACACACAATATATATGTTTAACCCTTAGAGCAAGCTAAATTTCCATGCCCATAACCAATTCCTGTATGCTGTTTGCATTCCAGAATATATTAAATTTAACCCCTACTTAATGGGAAATAAATGGTACATAAACTGTGATTTTAAGCAGAGAATAGCATGGAACTATTCATTCCACTGACTGCTTAGGGAAGCTCCACATATATCCCTCAACCTTTGATCAGCACCTGAGAACACGTCAGGGCTCATCTGTGAATGGCATTGGAGGTTCCAAGGCCACTCATAATACCTCCCACTCGCATTTTAAATGCCATTACATCAATGACATTTGTGTCCTAAGGCCTCAAAGTTTGTCCTAAGGTCTCAAAGTTTGCACCAAGTATAGTAAGCAATCAGCAAGCAACAATTAGGCTGATGTCACGCGGTGCATGTTAGTCGCCCACGATAGATCTATGCTATCACAGGTGACCAACCATTGCGAAAATGCCTCCCCACCAACAACAATAGGAGTCGCCAGTGGAAAGGAAACTTTGCTCGACTTTAGAAAACCGAAGCAATGTGTAGGCAATTCCTATTTATGCCTGTGAAAAGGCATTTTGTAGCAGCTAGTCGCCCGCGATATATCGATGGTGACTAACACACTCCATGGGACTCCATTAAAGAATAAGAAAACTTTTTTTTTTCGATCTATAAAATTACTCTTATCAGCCCCCAGATTAACCTACCTAAAGCTGGCCATACACGGACCAAACGATCGAATTCTACACACAGCAATGGGGCAGTCGGTTTGGGGACCGCATCAACAAGCTGATGCGGTCCCCGATCTGACTGGATTTTCTAACCTGGCCGATCGATATCTGGCCAATTTATCGTCGGCCAGGCCCCTCCGTTCTGCCCCTACACGGGCCGATATGCTGCCGAATCGGTCCAAGGGACCGATATTGGCAGCTATAATCGACCCGTGTATGGGGACCTTTAGTCCCTGCATTCAGTCTGATCTGCTTCCTGAGTTACAGGTTGAAATCACCAGCTCATTTTCCCTACTTCCTTGTACAGCATGAAGCGCCACCCCCTCTTCCTGTTCAGTTCTCCCCATCTCTCGACTGCTTAGTAGTCGAAGAGGAGAGCCTTCTGCGCACGCCTGACAGGGCAGACAGGAAGCAGGAGCCAGTGCGTGCAGTTTTTGTTATGCTGGTGCATGAGTCCCTGCTCGTTTCTTGTGCAGACAGGTTTGCACATTGAGGAGACTCATTTTATTTTACATTACATTAACATTTATTTATAAAGCGCCAACATATTCCGCAGCGCTGTACAATATGTGTGCGATATAATGAAGAGGTACGTGATTCGGAAAAAGCAGTGAGCGCATATCTCTTGCGTGGTGCGCTCTTGTATTAGGGAGTCAGTGCGCGCCTGCTTCCTGTGTGATGAGTAGCGGTGGGAGGGGACTGCAGCTCCTGTCTGAATTACAAATATTGCACCTGTCATGGAAAAAAGCTAGGGGAAGCGCAGTACATTCTAAACATAAAAGGTGGTGCTTGATTAAGCTCTCAGCTAGTATATGTTGTACTATGGGGTGCTCTAACAATGATGGGGGGGGGCGGGTTGGACACCTCTCCGGCTCTTCACAAGGCTGGCCCACGCCGAATGCCAGGTATCCCTCAGGAAATCTCCTTTTATACCCCTACTTTTCCTGGGCTTTTCCTGTTACTAACTCGCATAACGACCAATAAACTAACTGTAAATAGCGTGCCCTTGACACTATTCTCCCCCTCCATCGACATTAACCCTCTGTTGACTGTCACTCTCCAATGACCCTGCAGGCTTATAGCCCCAAGGTTCCAGGGGCCCTATACTGAATTTGCTGTGGGGCCCGGTAACATCTAGTTACGCCACTGGCACAGTGACAGGTGGATCCCATCCGCACACACGGTATTTCCTGTGACATTATACTTATGTTTATTAGGAATACCTAAACTTATGACACACAAAAGTGCGGAATAATAAATTCTCATATATTCCATAAGCACACAACACTGTAAAATGGTGTCCCTTGTGGCTGCTGCCCTAGTGAGAGACATTTGCTAGTCATGATGTCGGCAGCTTTGTTGAAAATGAAAAATGGTAAAATGCCTACTTGGCTGTGCCACGCAATAATTTCTGACTAGTATGGAAGACTCGATGTGCTTAAGTAATTTTCTGCAAAAATAGTTATTGTCTTCAGTGCTAGAAATGCTCGGTATGTAACCTATATCTGCTTGTGTAAGGTACTGATCCCCACATACCCATTTATATCCTGTCTATTTTGTGTATTGCTGACTGTGCCGGTCTCACTTCATTTGCTGCACATCCTGCCCCTAGTCACTGTATACATGCACAAAGCAAGGCAGGGCAGATTAGATGTTTCTATTAGATAATGCTTTAGTTTATGCCACATTTACCCTGTCCATTCTCCTATTCTCTTTATACTCTTCAAGGCATTAAGGGCTTAACAAACAGCAATTTTCTTTAGCCCTTAAAGAGACAGTGTATCAGTTTCCTAGCAGCAGCAGCAGCTGTGCTCATTATGGAGCTTGGAATCTGTGGCTGGTAAGGAGGGGAGGGGGACTGTAGGGTTGAAAGATGCAAAAGAGGGAGCTTAAGCAATGAATAATATTTTGTGTCACGAGCAACAGTTGCCCCTTTCCATCTCTCTCAACCGGCTTTAACTATTCACCCAAGCAAAGGAATGGTATCCCGCTATAACAAGTGTAGAGGAATGTGCCAAGTGCCATAGACATAAAAAACAAAACACACACACAAGTATATATAGATTCTAAAATATATCCAGAGCCCAGGCTGAGCTCTTTGCTCCTTCAAATGCCTTCAAGCAGTATAAAATGTTAATGTGCTTCTGATTAGCACTGGCACAGGGTGACAGGGTGTCAAATGGGTCTGATTATCTGCCCTGTAGGAATACAGTCTTAGTATACAGTAATTACCATAAAATGTGTAACATTATATATTACGGTGTGTGTTTATATCCAGCCCCAGATGTTTGGAGACAATAGAGTAGTACAGCTGTGGGGGACTCCGTCATTGTCAGCCCCCCCCCCAAAAAAAACCTATATTTAATACTCTTTTATATGTCAAATGGTGTTAACCTTGTATGGGTCACAACATGGGATAGAGTCTAATTATGTTTTTGCACTAAACCACAGCGAGATAGCAAGGTCAGTTCCATCAATATTCCTCAAAAATTGCATGCAGCTTCACTCTAAAGAACCCACCATTCTTAAGAATCACTTAATTAGATTTCTCCTGGCCTAATCCTGGAATATTTTCCAACATCACACAAAGCAGGAGGCTTTTGAGTTCACTTTATAAGACAAATACTTTGAGCCATGAAAATACACCATATTCTAAACAATATACAGTATTTCTTCTTGTTGGTTAGCTGCACTCAAGGGACTTATCATAGCTGCCTGCTTTTCAGCACTTATTTGCCTATGACCCTATGTCCCTATTTCCACCTTTTGGGATACACTACTGCACTACTAGCCACCATTAGTGATGGGCAAGATTTTTTGGCAGGCATTGAAACGGGCACAAAAATTTGCCATTTTTGTGCCCAAATTTGTTGCAAATTCGCATATTTTTCGACTAAACAGGACAGATTTGCTCATCACTACCCACCATAGTAGGGAGAAACACACTACATTTGCCAAATGGCTCTAGCTTCATATGTTAATGGTAGTTAAAGTACACATTGCACTTAAAGGAGAAAGAAAGTTAAAAACTAAGTAAGCTTTATCAGAAAGTAAATACAGCCATAAGCACTCACAGAAACGCTGCACTGACTTCTCTGTATATACTCGAGTATAAGCCGATCCGAGTATAAGCCGAGGTACCTAATTTTACCTAAGAAAACTGGAAAAACCTGTTGACTTGAGTATAAGCCTAGGGTGGGAAATGCAGCAGCAACTGCTAATTCTCGATAATCAAATATTTAATAAAAGGACACTCAGCGTGACATGAATTACATTTTTCGAAATTAGCTATGATGGTTGAAACTGGATATTTCTAAGACAAGGAAATGCAAACATTTTTATTAAAGTAAAAAAGTGCATCTGTTACAGTTATTTTAGTAATGTGATGTGAAGTGGGTGGGTCACCTTCACCTTATCAATTAACTTTTCACTGTAGATGATGTTACCAAGTAATCCAACTTCATATAGTATGGTACATTATATGGTATAATAGTCGTGCCTATAAAACAAGAACTAACAACTAAGGATGCATTGTTTAAAGCTGACCACAGTTAGCAATAACTAACCTAGTTTCTCATATTTCTCACGACATCTATGCCATCAATAACGGTCCCGAACACGACATGCTTTCCATCAAGCCAGGAGGTCTTGGCAGTGCAGATGAAGAACTGGGAGCCATTTGTGTTTGCTCCAGCATTAGCCATAAAGAGAACTCCAGGGCCAGTGTGCTTCAGCAGCGCGCACCCCCGCCGTGCGCACACGCACACACACAAACCCCTCGTGCGCACACGCGCACATACCACCCCTCCTGCACGGACGCCCGGAGAATGTACTGTAGCGTTAAAACTTGCGCGAAAAGTCGCGCCTTTTTTCGTAGCGTTAACTTAAAAGGCGCGACATTTCGCGCAAGTTTTAACGCTACAAAGAAAATCGCAATTTTGCGCAACTTTCGGAATGGCTATGAAAAACTCGCGTTTTTTCGCGCAAATCGTATTGGTAACGAAAAAGTCGCGAAAATTTTCCGAAAAAATCGCAAAATACCGATCATTACGAAAAAAACGCAATCGGACGCATTCGGCCCGTTTGTGGGTTAGTAAATGTGCCCCATAGTCTTACTAACTGAGCATGTTTACTTGGTCCCGGTGTCTGTGCAGGAGTGAGGCATTATGGGAACTTTCTTTACTCAACTCAGCGTTTTTTCTTCCTGTTTGGCTTCAGATCTTCTGGACAGGTGAAATATGGGGAGACTTAAGGGCACTACTGAGACAAGTGAGGGTATGCCTGCAGCTTGAGATTAACTCTTTACTAGCCTTTCCTTCTCCTTTAATGTAATATTAATGTGTCTGTATAAATATATATATATGAGCATAATGTCCCAGACTTTACTGACTAATTCAGCCAAGGATAACATAAAAAGCCTATCTCTAAAATATGGCAACATTTTTCTTCCACAGAGGGAACACACTTTAACAGATTAAAACTGTCCTTGCACTGAAAGATCCACTTGTTTGGTGAGGTCACCAAATGAATGGATCTTTCCCCGAAATGCCAGCCTTGAGAGCCAAACAATCAGATCACAGCAACAGGAATGCAGGCCGTTGGACAGAACACCACATCAATGAGGCTATCCAGTCCTCGTTCTGACAAGATTTTTAAACCTACCCAAATGACATCTCAACGATTTCTGGCCAGATATAGGTTAAGCAGGCCCATTGGAGCACCCAATACCCAGGCAAATAAGCTGACAACTCAATCTAAATGGGCCAAATCAGCAGCTTAAATCTTCTTGTGTATAGGCACCACAAATCAATAAACAGTTCAACAGAGCTTTTGCTCTTGGAAAGCATATCAAAGTTTATATGCAAGAGGTCACCAAAGAAGGGAATCTTTGCTGATTTGGTCACCTATGTAATGGACCTAACTGGGCTGATTCTATTGTTTGATCCCAGGCCAACAATCAGATCACACCAGAGGCCTATACAGGTCTGTAGGGACAGACCACATTAGCATGAAGGCCCATTGAGTCCTATATAGAATCAAGTAAATGTGCAATAACTGGAGGCCAACACCATGTAACTTCACTGAGTGGTCCCAAGCCCATCTGTAATATGATAAGGGTTGTATTCAACAGGACATACTGTTTCTAACTATATGGTTCCATGCACATGCATGTGATTTCAGTAAATGAGAAAATGTCATCCTGCTCCAGCATCCAGGAAGAACGGAGAAAGTCCAGTAAGGGCCCCCCTTAGCAGAAGGGGGGTCCCAAAAGACATGAAGGTCCAATTTCTGGGGTATGTAGGGGCAGGAGTTGTGGTGAGTGGGAAGAGTACGGCTGCTTAACAGTTGTATTCTGGGCATAGTGGGGCCTGGCAGGGGCAGAATGGGCAGTATGGCCATATGGGGTATTTAGTTGGCCATCTTATTTAGTTGGCAGGGCCACCACAATGGGGTCCTAGTAGGTCAGTAGAGTGGTATGAGGGCCCATGATTTCTGATGATGGCCCTTTCTGACAAGCAAAAGGATAAATGTGTTTGTGCTGCCTCATGTAAACAACGCAAACAGACTAAGTCAGCAAGTGCAATATAATACAGAAGCTACTGTAAATGCATCTGCTGGTTGGTGCAAAGCTGAATAAACAGCAATATCTCATCGTGTGCCTCACATGAATAAACTGTATATTAACAAGGTGAAAGAGTTGATTTTTCTTTCTACATTGCTGACAGTGTTAGGATACAGAACAGAATGAATGAGGCAGACAGGGCAAGGCCAGTAAAGTGACTGCTGCATGACAAGGGCTGGTTAGAAATGTAAACAGTTTTATACAATCTAAACACACTCATGAGAACAGAGCAGTGATACATAAACACAGGTATACAAACAGGGCAAGTCATATAAACACAAAGTCAAAGACACAACACAGCAGACACTCACTGCAGCATAAACAAATGCACATGGAATTCTTTTTATTGTTAGTAGGAGAAGTTGCTTGCAGAAGGAAGCCAGCAGTTGGATTGCAGATAAAAGTTGCAGGTATCAAAATGTCCTGTGTGGCATGGCTGGCCCCTAGGTCCACAGGTCAGACCACCACACATGAACACCAAAGTATACTTTTATAAAGAGTGGTATGTTACATTAGCTTTTTATATCACAATGTTAAACATAACACATAGTAAAATATTACAAAATAGTACAATATACATAACACAGTGTGCCCAGCACAAAATGACATTTCAAAACCATGTCTTTTATCAAAAGGAGGCCCCCATTATTTTGCACTGCATATGTATATTGTAATATGCTCCACACCGTGTGTATATTGTAATATGCTATATTTGGGATATTGCTATAGGTTAATGTGGAGCAAGATTTGTAGGTAAGCCTATTTATTAATAAAAAGGAAAGCAAATTGAATGTCTAAAGGCACATGTTTTAGCTGTTTGATTGCCGCAGTCCTCTCAGGTTTATCATTTCAAGTACGCCAAGGCCCAAATAGCAGGTAAACAGGAAAGAGCCCAAAGAGGGCCAAATTCAAGGCAGAGTGAAACAGCTGCAAACCTTCTTGCTTGAAAACCTTTTATAAATTGACAGATGAAAATGTCCTCCATATCTGCCTTTCCAGTCTTTGAAAGCAACCTGCTGAGAATAATGATGTTTACGTCATTTACCAGTGACCCTAACACTTTACCCACATTCATAAGGTAGCTATTCACGGCTCTCAAAATCTGGGTACCAATGGGATTTACTAACAGAGGGGCTACACTAAAATAAGTACATTTGTTACAAGACACTTCAGCAGCTGAGAGATTTGTGTATTTTCTAGCACTTGGGATGTTAAAAGCTGAGACTGATTGATAGAGAGTCTGCTTTCAGACATGTATAGCATGTTACTATGGATGTTACAGAGAGTGATGTCAGCAAGGCAGCAGCCTTTGCAGCATAGATGTTTTTCACAGGGGTCAGTAAGACTCTCAGAAGGTTGCAGAATAGAAAAAATCAAGCAGTAACATCAACATTGCAGAATAATACTGATAATAAAAGTACTAATTATGAGAGAGCATGGTGTGCTTTCTGAATTAAATTTGTATGTTAGCTCTAATGGTCAAGTAGTAGTTTTTTCTTGTAATGTCAGAATGTAGATAACATTAATCTGTTTAGTAAGATTTTTTCGGGTTTCTATTCCAAGCAGAAGGAATTCTGGGAAGGACACTCAATTTCACTCAGCAATTTCTATTTTTCTGGGTGCTTTAGCCTATAGGGCAGTGCTGTCCAACTTATGTGGTACAGAGGGCCTGAATTTTTCACTGCCTACACAGTGGTGGGCTGATAATGAAAACCAGTTTTGACCCCTCCCCTTTTTTAAACTGCACCCACTTCAAACCACACCCATGTTATCACAAGAGCTTTTAAGACCATGCCTACATTAATGGTAGTAGTGCAACAAATAGCCAAATGGTTGGAGCTCACTGCAGGGATATCATCCTTCATTCATATGTAAAATAAATTTACTATTAAGACATGCCCTTAAATCCATTTGCCTTCCCTGTAGATAGCACAGCATTTTCAAATGCTAACAAACTCCTGCCAGGTTCACATCCCTCAGGCAGCCTATGGACTGCAGAATATGGCACACACAGACAGTAAAGGGTAGGCAGAGTATGGTACACACAGGCAGCATAGGGTAGGCAGGGTATGGCACACACAGACAGTATAGAGTAGGCAGAGTATGGTACACACAGGCAGCATAGGGTAGGCAGAGTATGGCACACACAGACAGTATAGGGTAGGCAGAGTATGGCACACACAGGCAGGGTAGGGCAGGCAGAGTATGGCACACACAGGTAGCACAGGGCAGGCAGAGTATGGCACACACAGACAGTATAGGGTAGGCAGAGTATGGCAAACAGGCAGCATATGGCAGGCAGTACACCTGAGATGTTTACAGGGGAACAATGTGGGCGCTTTCAATTTGACCCTGAATTGTGAACAATGCAGGGGGATAAACAATGCAGGGACTAAAAGGTGTGAACAATACAGGGGATTATAGGTGTGAATAATACAGGGGTTTACCAGTTAAAGCTTACACAAGGTAAGCAGTTACAGCAGCCAGACAGGTGGGGGGGCTGCGGGCTGCCAGTTGGACAGTACTGCAATAGGGTATTCCATGAAAATGCAAATTATAAGAGTAACACTGGGTTTTCTTTCCAGGAGCCCCACAGCCTTGAACATTCCTGGCTAAGATGCTGTCGTGATTTTTATAGTGTGCTTTTAATTTCTAAATTACACTGTTTACAGAGCAAATAATTCACTCTAACATTTAAAATGTTATTCTTGAACCAAAAATTTTTTTTTTCTAGTTGTAATATTGGTGTGTAGGCATCTCAGTGCATTGTGCCTGATTCTGAGCTTTCAGAAGGAGTCAGCACTACACATTAGAACTGCTTTCAAATAACCTATTGTTTCTCCTACAGCCAGACTTGGATTTCTTACTATTGAGTGCTATTCTGATACCTACTGGGAGCTGCTATCTTGCTCCCTTCCCACTGTTCTGCTAATCAGCTGCTGGGAGGTGGGTGATATTACTCCAATACAGAGTACAGGTCACATGGTTGTGGGGAATAAAGAATATGGCTAAGCCCATATGACATTTCAAAATTAAATATAAAATAACCTGTGTTTTTGAAAAATGGATTTTAATGCTGGAGAAGCTCTATTAATTTATGCTTTTCCCATGACAGTGAATGGAGGCTGGGAATAAAATGCTCAAAATTGTCCCCTTTATTGCTACAGTATGCAGCTGCAAGCTAGGTGCAGGGAGGTGACTGTCACTTAAAGGCACAGTAATATTGAAAAAAAAAAGTGTTATAAAGTTATACAGATATAATGTACTGCTGCCCTGGTTAGTCTGCATTTCCAAAGGTAAATTGACTCTTGGGTGTGCTGATCCATCCCTGATGGAGAAAAGGCAGATCTATCCTACACTTGTACTGTATATGAATTGAGAAGAATGAATAAGAAGTGCTTCTCAATGCGCACAATACAGATTTTATGCCACACAAATGTTTTCTGGCCAGTGACAGTCTGATCTCAATACTGCTGAGGCAGGATTATCCTGGGCGACAGAAGAACAGTCATTTTGTTACCTACAGTTTAAGCTCCAAGTGGCAAAATAGACATCATGGTCTCTAACAGTGAATTCCAAAAGATCAGCAAACACAATGCTGTGCCATAATGGTCAGTTTCATTAAGAGGTGTCAGGCCTCAAGAGCTTGCACATCAGATGATTTCAGAAGGAAATACACAGAGAAAAAACAAGGCACGACCTTTACAAGGTGCCTTTTTATTACGCAGATAATCCATTTTGTCTGTGAATTATTTTTATAAGCCTTTGAAAAAGCTTTACTCAAATACTTGCACAAAAATGAAGCAGAGTCAAGTCTTCAATGGCATGCCTTCTGAGTTTTCCCCATAGTTCTCATTTAGCCTGTGGCAGGCATAAAGCACTAAGCCCATTTATGGCCAAGGAGCAAAGCTGTCTTTAGCTCCAAAATCATCTCAGTCTCAATAAATAAATGTAAAAAGGCATAGGCAAGCATTTCAGCATAATTTAGTGACACGGTGGTGATGTGTTCTTAGAAAAGGGGGACTCATTTAAGTCTAATTGCAATAAGACATTTGGTACAACAAAACTATAAAAGTGACAGCAATGCTTCCAGGCAATTCAAGCAATGATGAAGTCTCTTATCATACCTGGGAGCTATGGAAGTTGCTGGCCAGCTTGTTTAGTGGTCTCCCTATATACACAGAGATTTATGAGGTGCCATAAATGATTGCTAATGAGACTCAGAGCAATTTTATGACATTTGCTGTGCAAAGTCTCAGTTAATTACCTGAGCAATTAGCAAAGTAGCAAACGATGAAAGTGAACCTGTGATTTATTATGACACTGGTCCTCCCCCACCTTTCACCACTTACTGAATAAGACACCTTGAAAAGTGCACGAGAGTCGCCATTAATTCCACATATAGTTAATGTGGCACTTATCTTGGCAAACACATTTTTAAAAAAAATCAATAATAACCCATTTACGTTGATTTAATACAAGATGTCACTACTTATGTGAAGTTTCAGTCTGCATTAACTGCACCCAATTAAAATAGAATTTACACATTTTTATTGCTGTTTGTTCCTGTCAAAGAAAAATTTGACGAAGGGGAAAAAAGCTTAACTGAATGCATTTTCATTAAATGAGATGAACCTGGGAATGGGCAGGTTCTGTAACCAAGGAGACAGCAGACCCAGTCAGGTCCATATTTTGTATACAGGCACCCACGGGCCTATGCCTGTGGCAGCAACTTGAATAGAAAAGAAATACCAGTTTTGTTAACTGCCATAAGCTTCTCCTACCTCATCAGAACATGTGCATAGAATATTGTGCATAGACTCTTCATTCACCCACTGGTTACCCATTGGCCTGGGAGTTTAGAGATACTTACACAAACAAAAAGCTAACTTCTCATTAGGACAGTTAAAACTGTAAAAAAAAAAAGATGTATTTATAACATAAATACGTCCTATCACATGGCCTTTGTTTAGGTTGTTAGTTTGTATAGGGCCCCCTGGATTCAATACAGGTATGGCATCCATCACCTGGAAACCCATTATCCAGAAAGCTCCAAATTACTGGAAGGCCATCACCCATAGACTCTATTTTAATCAAACAATTGTTTTTTTTTTTCAAATTATTTCCTTTTTTCATGTAATAATGTAATAATAAAAAGTACTAGAAACAAATGTTGCAAAGATTTTAGAGATGTACTGTGCGACAAAACGGCTAAAAATCCGAAATTCAATGATTCACCAACTAAAATTGGTTGACATCATGTAGAAATTAATTGCAGATATTTCTTCCCTTCCCTGGAAGATCCTTCTTTGCTTCAAAATTTTAGAGGTTTTTGGATTTTTTAAACTGGTTTTTGGTGCCACTATTCGAAAAGTCGCAGTTTTGCAACTTTTCTGCAACTTTTTCCCGCATGTACTTTTTCGGTTCAAACCTTTTAGTAAATGTCAGACATTTATGGAAACAAGTTTATTCAAATTATTCTAAATTCCAAATTACAGAAAGATCCCTTTTCCGGAATACCCCAGGTCCTGAGCATTCTGGATAACAGGTCCCATACCTGTATTTTTTTTCATAAATAAATACCTTTTTTCACATTTATATATTTCTATATGCAAACCATAGTACTTCCAATGTAAGCCCCTGGGCAGTCACAGGGGTGACATATAAATACTATATATATATCATGAAGACTAACCATCTTTCTTTGTTTTTTTGTTTTTTTTAATGAATTGCCATGATTCTGTTACATTAGCAGTTCTAGTAAAGATTTGCATATCACACATGTTTAGTGTATTGTGGTCACTTTCTTTTTTATTATTCAGAGAGCAGATTAATTGAGAGCAGGGAGAGCAGAGTATAGGGAGAACATTGTGGGATAAAAGAAAGGTTAAGGTGGCCATACACGGGCAGATCCGCTCGCTTGGCGATATCGCCAAGCGAGCGGATCTTCATCCGATATCCCCACCTACGGGTGGCGATATCGGGGAGGCATGTCGGTGAATTCGATCATTTGGCCCTGTGGCCAAACGATCGAATTCTGCAAGCGGCAATGGGGCAGTCGGTTCGGGGACCGCATCAACAAGCCGATGCGGTCCCCGATCCGACGGGATTTTCTAACCTGGCCGACCGATATCTGGCCAATTTCAGGCCAGATATCGGTCGGCCAGTCCGATCGTTTCTGCCCCTACACGGGCCGATAAGCTGCCGAGTCGGTCCAAGGGACCGATATCGGCAGCTTCTATCGGCCCGTGTATGGGGACCTTTAGGGGCACTGGACCCCCTACAGTCGTAGTATGCCATATGTTTGTCACCCAAAGAAAAGAAAATAATAATTAAAAAGGTAAATGAATTAAACCTAACTATTTCCTCTCTCATCTTCATGTAAAGGTAATTAGCTAGATATGAAAGGCTCCACCTTAGATGGGGAGATATTGGTGCAATGAAAGCCAAGGAACCAGGCATTAGTACTTGAAATTATGAAAAATTATTTAAGCGGAAGATTTAATACTTATCTTGAAAGAAGAACTTGAGCCAGTCCAGAAGGGGTAGCATATTGTAAATATGGATGAAAGATCTATCTGGCTTATTGTGAGATATTTATTCACAAAAATCCAATAATGTTTGTTATTATGATGTGGTAAGGGCCAAATGTGTACACCAGGATTCGACAATTGTTCATTTTGCAGAGATAAAAATATATATATAAGGGATCTGGTCCAAAATCGCTGACATCATTTGTTGGCAAAGCACATAAAAGTTCAAGATAAATAAATATTTTAGTAACCTTAGGATATGAACTAAATGGGGGGTTAACTATACTTGGAGAATTATAAGCAGGAGTATAGTGCAGAGAGAAGCCAGAGGCCAACAGCATAATGCTGTAAATGTGAATTTGTACAGCTATTTACTGTACATATGCACCAGTGCAATGAGCTCTAAAGTTCTCCTAGCCAGTAGTACTAGCAGTTGTTTTGGCAGCTGGACTAGCTTCACTCACACCATTATTCTCCTAACAAAGCCAATGTGCCTCTGCTGGTGACTGATGTCAGCATGTGTTAACCTAACTTCATCTCATTAACCTGTTGTCAACCTGCTAAATCAAGTGTCCAACTCATCGTCCAACTCTAATTCAATCTCTTATCCTATTACACCTGGACAAATGTAACTCTCTATTAACTGGCACTTCCCTCCAGAGACTGTCACCTCTCCAGTCCATAATGCAGGGATCCTCAATCTAAATGTAAAAAGACTTGGAGAAATAAGGGCTAAGAATGGCTATTAGGTGGCCTCTAATAAAAAAATGAATACATATATATATATATATACATATATATATATATATATATATATATATAGAACAATAACTGAGAAGTGTGTAGGAATAACCATTACAAGGGTAATAACTTCATCAGTAGTCAACAGTAGCAGTAGAAAAAAACAGGTCATGTTTTGCTTTTCATGTATATCAATAGGATGACACCTGCCAACATGATTTTTACACTTGCCTATATTACACCATTTTAAACAGTGATTCCAACCGCTGTCACATACAAATGGATTTAAATGAGAATATTTCTGGAAGAAGAGGCAAAAGATGGTTAGCTATGAAGGCACTTAAATATATGCAGTGGGGATGTTCTTTAAACCCTACCATCCTTGTGGATCTTAAATACCAGTATTTATAAGGATCTTCTTTTTCCGTCTACTTTGTACGACCTTTATCCCTCTTAAGTACATCCCTCTAATACATGGATTAGCTAATACCTATTTTGACTAAATCTTTCCAAGCATATCTTTCTGAAACTGTCATTATTTAAATGTAAAGCAAAATATAAATATACACTTGATGTTTAAAGTCTGCAGACTTGTAAGACTCCCACACTTCTTTCTTAGTCTGTATGTATGTATAACTTAATTTATAAAGCGCTACAAACATATGCAGCACTGCACAATCTAAAAGTACATGCAGGACAAGCATTATAATAAATAAAATAAATAAGTATAAATATACAGAGTTTAAATTCCATGTGGTAAGAGACACAGTAGGAAGCACGTACCTGCCCCATAGAGCTTCCAGTCTATATGGCTGCATACCATACAGGCACCAGTGCACAAAGGTTTGCCCTTTGTGCACTGGTAATGTCTGTTAGAAAACTCAATATTTGCCCCTAACCTCAGCCACATAGTATCTGTTCTAGGCTTAAATGGGTTTCTCACACACACATATTGTGTGATATGGCAACCAAAGCAGCATCAAACCATTCTGCACTATATGTATTGCAACTCTGAGTAAGTAATGAGCCTATCTTAACTCATTCATGCTAATTGTCTATTGCTGGTGTGATTGAAACCATTTCCTGAATTTATATTCTATAGATACTGTCATGATTGCTCTGCATTTATACACCTTGATTTTATTTCACAATCTGCTTTTTAATCCAGTTAAGGGTTTATTGACACTAGTACATCTTTATCTGCAACTTTGTTTCTGCCAGAGAATGAAAATTGAAATCTAATAATAAAACAGTACCTTGTACTTGTACTGGATAAGGGGTCTTTCCGTATTTTGCATGTCCATACATTTTGTCTGCTAACAATTAATTTAAATATTAATTAAACCCAAGTTTATTATATCTTAGTTGGGTAAGATATAATAATCTTGGGTTTAATTAATATTTAAATTAATTTTTAGCAGACAAAATGTATGGACATGCAAAATACAGAAAGACCCCTTATCCAGAAACCCACAGGCCCTCAGCATTCTGGATAATAGATCCCATACCTGTACCATTTAAATATAGAATTATAATAACAGTACACCAAATATGTTTCTGTATTTTAGACAAAAGCAACATCAACTTTGAAAAATAAATTTGAAATCGTTTTTTATTCTTTAACATTACCATTCCTAGGAATTCAATGGGGCAGCAGAACAATTAAAAATGCAAAGTGCTGATTTGTTTTATGTACCAATTAGCAATGTAAAACCATTTTATATGTTTGCAGCATTAACAATTTTAGTTTTCTGGTTCTGACAGATGCTTACCTAAAAACAAAAAACATTGGCTTCCAGGGTCTGAAAGGGCAGGCACAAAGCAGCCCCTGAGGTGAATCTGTCACCCGAACCAATATCCCTCGCACCAAGCGATTACTTTTTTTCAGTGCCAAATTGTCTCCTAAAGTTACCAGAAGCGGCTTTTTGCAGGGCAGTGTGCAAGGTGCAAAAAATGGAGGACTGTGCCTAATTTTTGTACCTGTAACCCTGCATGGCACAATGACCACCTGCTATTTTATTCAAGGAAAACATTACATTCTGTTAAGAAAAAAAAATATTTATGTAGAAAAAAATAAATTGGTAGTATCACATATATGTTGACTTCCAGTCTAAAACTATAGGTACTTGCTCTTTGATCGGATCTAAATCTCCTCCCTTTCTCTCGCAAACCATTCTCTCACAGTTCATGGCTGACATTCTAAATATCTTTGTAGCAAAATATTTAGACCAGAGTCATCTGATATTCTATAAAAAAAATCAGTGCTAATAACATGCAAATATAAAACATCACAGATTGTTCCTACACAGCACTAACTGTTTGCATTTCTTCTACAAGGGATTGTAGTAGCAATCAGCTCCACACAAAATGGTCAGAATGCATGCTTGCCCAAAATAGAAAGTTTGTTTTTTTACCTGGGAATTGTTGCTGAGCCAGTTTTAATGGAACACTGTGCAAATGTAAGGACACTTTATTTTTTTCAAAATAGTTTGCCTTTAATATGTAGCCAAGGCTTCCCCATTGCCCAAAATACTATGTAGATGAAACTGTCTCTAGCCAGCCTAACAGCAGACAGTTCCAGCCATGGTGTTGCTGACACCCTCTAAACTATTATATTCCCACTGAATAGAATTGTTCTTATGCAGATTGCTCCATTTGCTAACTAGAAACTAGCATTTTTAAATGTAATTAAACTAATGAATCCTGTAGCCTAAACAATACTAATGCAGGCAGAAGTATTGTTTTAAAAATCACTATACAGCTCTATTAAGTCAGTTGTCGCTTATTTTACGTCATAACTTTGGCTCATCGTCGCTTGTGAATGGTACTGTTTTGTAAAAAAAAAAAATAACAGTTTTCCCTTTGTTTGTTTATTTATTTTTGCAGTTTAGACCGATTTTACAGGAGAACTTATTTTACATATACATGTTTTATTTTTTTTTTTACAGTTCCCTGGAAAGTGTAAAATCAGGTTTTGACTATACATAAAACAAATTATTCAGTCACAAAGCAGAATAGAGAGGATGTCTTTATATTACTAACAGCGAATGAAAATGTCCTCTATGATTTCTAACTGTAGGTACAATTATAAATATATACCAGAAGCAGAAGCTAGCCCAACTTTGCAAGTTAAATCAACAGTATTAGGGAATCCGTTTCAATACCACTCACACAAGGTTATGCATCTCCTCACACACAGTGTGTGGTAGGCACAATGGGTATTACTATTATTATGATGCATAAATAACCACTTGTGCCCAAGGGAAAGCCCTAGTACATACAGCCATTTTTTCTTACCCCTTCACAAAACTTTGTCTTATGCCATGTTATCATGCATCCCAGCACATTTTAAATATTCTTGATCAGATTCTAGCATCTGCAATATTTCCTCTTTCAATTTGTGCCTGTATGTTACGCAACCACTTAGACTGTAAGCTCTATGGGGCAGGGACCTCCTTCCTACTGTGTCTCATACCCCATGGCACTTATTCCCTGTGTATTTATATTTATTTATTGTATTTATTATAACACTTGTCCTCCCTGTGTGTAACTTTGTATTTTGTAAGATTATACAGCGCTGCGTACCCTTGTGGCACTTTATAAATAAAGTTATACATACATATATACATACATACAAGGCAACATGCCAGTAATTGTCCTAAATTACTTCCCATTAGAGATAATGGATATCATCATGTTAATGGTACACTAAAGCAACTATCACCTGAAAACACAGACTTGGGTATTCTCGATGAGCCTGGATTTACCCGTTATCCATAATTGTAAATAATGTGAGGCACTTTCTAGTCTTTTGTCACACAGTTTTCCCTAAAGGGAAACAAATACAATTGTTAATTCTGTTGCCCTTATGAAAAATGTATTGTATGGGCACAGACTGTGCTGAAGTCTCTGCAGCTCCACTTTAAGGGGCAGGCCATAAGCTCTCACAGACTGGGCCCTCTGACCTCATGTCTCTATGCTTATTGTTTTGTTTCTGTATGTCGCAATGTTTGCGTTCTCCACAATTCAGGGTACAGTTCTGCACAATATTTCAGTGCTTTATAAATAAACAAACAACCAAACAGCTGTAAAACTCACCAAACAGAACCACTTTACAGACCACTGTGTAGCTGAGTGCATAAAATTAAGTGCCATTTACACAGCATTTTACATAATTTTTCATTTTTACTAACCTGAATTTGTCCCACTGACATCAAAGAGATCTGATGTCTTGTAAAGCGGTGAAAAACTAATCCCTTCAAATGCAAACAATTTATTATTTGCCTTAAAATTATGGCATTCATTCACACATATTTTAAACAAACTCTTGCACCATTTTTTTACACAAAATATTTAAAATACACCCCTGATTTTGTTTTATTTGTTATTTATTTTGTAAAGAATACAACTGCAGGCTTATGGTATTATCACTAATTGTTTTCTATGGGATGACTAGTATTATTGCAGGTGCAGTTTAAGATGGCTGCCAGCATGAAGACTTTCCTGTCAGCATCCTCCAGGGCCAATCATGCTGCCCATCCCCCACTACTTGAGATGCTTACCACACCCAGAACTGATTACTGCCTTTGTCTGGGACTCATTACAATTTCAATAGAGCTGTGAGGGGCCTGGTCTATTAGTAGAAATAACAGCAATGGGGAACAGCTTAATCAGGCAGGGACTTTATTCTGACTATGGCCCCACCAGAAGGATGAGAAAGAAAACAGTAACTTAATGTGGCTGGGTTAGCACATAATGCAAAGCAGGAATCTTCTACAGAATAAGAATAGTGGGTGTGAAGGGGATAAAGGTGGGATTAATGATCCCCTAATTTACCCATTGATTGCTGGATGGGACAAATCACACACATATTAATAAGAGTTACAGTCTAAAATGGTTGTGAATTCCCAGACTTTTACGATGCACTCTCAGACATCATAAATGGCATATTACTTTGTAAAGGCCAGTGGGTTGGCCGAATTGGGCTGGATCCTGGTTAATAGGCCATAATTGTCAATGGATTTATGAGCTCTTAATATCCCCCTAGACTGCAACAGCCATCAATATGCTCTTGACCATTTTAATCCTTAACAGATGATAGAATCAAGTTCAGTGATTTTGCTTAAGGGACCCCTATATAGCCACTTCTCTCTCCAAATGTTCAGCCAGGAATTTTCCAGACAAACAAGTAGACAAGCATTCTTCTGTCCATCCCAAGGATAAGTGACCTTTGGTGTGCCAGCTGTTGTGCAATCTATTGTGTTTGTTTCTATTATCACAATTCTGTCTATAGAATCCGGACTTGTGATTTAACCTGGCCATACACACAAAGGCTAGCTTGTAAGTGGTGGGTCATATAGTGTTGATCCAACTGCTTGGCCCACTGGCCAGTAAAGTCTGGAGTAACTGAATTCTGTATGGTGTGAAATAAGCTCTGTGTGGCAAGAACCTCAATTGGCTTGTCTCTCTCAACATTTTGCACTAAATCTCCATAACTGTATATTTACTATTATTAATTTACTTGGACTGATGTTATCTTGTCTTTACTATTAAAAGTGAAAAATATTTTTGCATAGTGAAAGAAAAGGTAATGTTCTAAGCATTTTTTCATTATACATTAATTAAAACTTTTTTTGGTTTTCAAGTTATTTTGTAACTGTAATTGCTACTGAGAGCAGTGCCTCTGCACTGTTGCCGCTGACTCCTGAAACAATGTAGCAGAACTGGGGGAAAACTAACCTGCTACATTGCCTTAAATATCAAAAGCAGAGAAAAGAACGGGTTATTACAACTCCAGTTGAATTTACAAAATCATTAAAATGTATTAATCAATGTATACTGAAGAGTTACTTAGAATTCAGTTATCTTTCATAATGTCACATATAGTTTTTAAGTGTAGAAACCCTATAATACTCTGTTAGGGCTCTGGCACACGGGGAGATTAGTCGCCCGCGACAAATCTCCCTGTTCGCGGGCGACTAATCTCCCCGAAATGCCATCCCACCGGCGAAAATGTAAATTGCCGGTGGGATGGCATATGCAGCGGCGCGATTTCAGTGAAATCGCGGAAGTTGCCTTGCGAGGAAACAAGGAGATTTGTTGCGGGCGACTAATCTCCCCGTGTGCCAGAGCCCTTACAGAGCTGCTATGACAAGCAGCCCCATGTAAATAAACATATACTCATTAGTAAAAACTAAGGGGCAAATTTATAAAAATGTGAGATTAGAGCTCATCACAGAAAAATTGTAACCACTCTCTATTCATTCCTAAGGGATTTTTAGAAGCATATTTATGAAATGTTGAACTCTAACGTTCACCCATTGATATATATGCTTCTAAAAATCACATAGGAATAGATAGAAAGTGATTTTTTTCTGTTGTGAGTTCTAATCTCACATCTGCGCCTAAAAGTTGCACTTTTTTTGGTTGCAAAGGATAATGGTACACAACTATTTAAACTGAAAGCACATGAAAGTGCCAATTGCACTTTCCTGCCAGTGATTAATGCAGCAATAATCTCCTGCATGAAACTGCACTGGGGACTTGCAATTAAAAAAATGCTCCATATCACTCCATAGGGCTGATTCACTAAAGTGCGTTAAAACGAGCGCTATTTATAGCATGCGTTAAAAATTTTATTGCGTCGAATTTTTCGTGTCTCAACGCACAATTCACTAAAAGGATATTTGTGTTAATTTAGATGCGATGCTGTTTGCGTTATTTAAGTCGCGGTATTTGACGCAACGCGCGCTAATTAACGCAGCGCGCTACTTGTCGCGTGTGCTAATTAATGCATCTGGGCTACTTTTTACGCGCACGCCATATTACCCATACACAGCATTACGTTCGTAAAACTACTTTTTTTGAAAATGACCATTTCCCTGCAAACTGGAGGCTACATTACTCTAGGGCCAACACATACTTGAATAAGTCACACTGCAAAGTCATGCAAAGCTCATGAACTGTACTTTTCTATAATTACCACCTGCCCCAAGTAGGTGTTAATTTTCGCATAGACTAATGCGATATTTAGCGCGTCTAAGTGTTTGTGAATCATGCGTTAGTATTATTTCTGTGCAAGAATTAACGCAATACGGTAAAATTAACGCATTCGGTTGTGCGCTATTTAACGCGATATGCAACTTAATGCATGTGATAATACTTTAGCGAATCGCGCATTTTTTTTGTGAGTCAATTTTAACGCAAAAAAGCATGCGATAAGCGTTATTGCACTTTAGTGAATTAACCTTCATGTGTCAATACCTTTAAGGGTTACTCTCTGGGGCAAACCCTTCCCATTTTACTACATTCACCCAATTAAGACTAATGAGACATAAAAAAATCACAATCAAACTGGCTTCATCAAGTTGTATAAAAATATTTTTTTAGGTCATTTAACATACATGGTCATAAAAAATATGGTGATCATGACTAAATAAATTTTCCTTTAATTTTGGTTTGTCCTTTATTAATTACTTTTTAATATAAAAAAATCTGTCCTTATTAATCTGTCTTAAACCAAAATATAATGAATTGCTGCCTAGATCTGATGAAGTCAGCTCTACAGGGCAGGGACCTCCATCCTCTTGTGTCTTTGACTCTTAACTTATTGCAACTGTATCTTGTATTTATTTATTTATTTGTATTTATTGTTATACTTTGTATTAATCTATTATTATCTTAAGAACCCCCTGTAATGTATTCATGTATTCTACTGTACAGCACTGCGTACACAAGTAGCGCTTTATAAATAAAGATATACATACATACGTACAAGTCTGATGAAGTCTATATGCTTTATTAATAGAGCCAATAGCTACTATGAGACCATGCATTGAACAGAGAGAGCTGTCCTGGATCTAAATAACTGCCGATCTTACAACATGCCATTTCCATGGGTTAAACAGACTGCATGTTAATATGTAGTAAAAGAGAGGATTTTTTTGTTAAAATTCTTTTGAAAAACACTTTTATATAGCCAGACATAAAGTAGTTTCCCCCTTTCTTGGCCTCATCATTTCCCTCCAAAATCTCCCTTGTTTTGACATGATGGTATTTCTCTCTTGGACTCAAAAGGTTAATAATAGTGAAGCAGGGCACAAAGTGTGTTGGGGTGTAATATTTTCATCATGTGATCCCATTGTTTTCTTTTAATTAGGAGCGGTGAGGAATGTAAAGTTTGTTTGAACACAGCAGAGTCTGGAGAGGATTTAATGAGAAGCTTGAATAGCTAAGACTCTGCAGGTGGCAAAGTGTCCTGTTTGGAATCAGTCCCCGTCTGCCAGACCAAGAGAAGAAGGTGACTGAGATGTTACATGGGATCCAGGGCCCCATAGCTCTTTCAGTAACCACAAAAAAACAGGAAGCAAGTTTTATGAACCAAAGCATAAATATAACCACTGTATCTTCAGGAGCCCTGATATAGTTTAAGGTCTTCCAGCGCAACTCATTCAACATTGTTTAAAAGGCTGAATACTTGATACATCAGGTCATTGTGTGCAGCTCTGTTTAAGATAACTATGTTCTTCTCTGTGTTTCCATATACTGTATATTGGAAGTCATCACTTGATCCATGTTTAAGATGCTCCTAAATGGAGTTTTCTTTAATATAATCCGGTTATAGACTGACGTGCAAATTTAATTTTCAAAACAATACAAATGTAATTTACCTTTTTTGGCTATATGTCAAAGATACTATAGTCATAAGACATTACTTGGTTAAACAAAGAAGGCATTCTACAAGTTTTCATGACAAGTTGGCAGTACTTTCACTGGAGTCTGTGGATGAGATTGAAACAGCTTTGAGGCAGCAGCATAGTGGCTCCTACTTATGAATAAACAGAATATGTTGATAATTAGGACTCTTTGTACAGAAAACCTAGTGGTAATATGTTGTATTGAACATTTATACAAGAAAAGTAAATGTAATGATATAAGTATACACCACCCAACCCTAATGGAAGATTTATTATACTTCCTTACAATATCATTGAATTAACCTCAGTATAACTTGATATATACTTTAGGTCAATCTAGTAGAGGTGGCAATGACCCAAGCAAAAATGCCCACCGCCTGTTTCCTACACCTCTGGTCACAACTAAAAACTTAAAATCCAAGTGCAGCAAGCCTAAGTACATTTAATCCTGATGCACACTTGACTATACTGACACAGGAAAACATGTTTTTTTCAAAACACATCAGTTAATAGAGCCTCTCCGGCAGAATCCTGCATTGAAATCCATTTTTTAAAGCACAAACATATTTTTTATATTAAATTTTGAAATTTCACATGGGGCTAGCCAGGTTATGCATTCTTCACGGTGTCTCAACCATGCAACTTGTGCTCTGATAAATTTCACTCACCCCCTCCCATTCCCCCCAATAGACGATCAGCAGTGGGAAGGTAGCAAAATAGCAGCTCCCTGACACCTGTATTGCTAAAAGTGGTAGATATCAGAATAGCACTCGATTGTAAATAATCCAAGTCCAGTTTGGGACTCCTCCAATTACATGGGAGAAGGAGAATGTTTTGTATGTATACACAGAAGGGGGTTGTGGGAGCACTCCAAGGCTAAATAGAGTATACAAATACAATGAAAGTGCGATCAATCCCCCTCTCTTTTTTGAACGTTTTATATGTTACTGCAACCACATGATCAGTACTATCAGTTATTAACTATCAGTTTATCAGCATGGCCATAACTTGCCCATAACTGTGATGTCACAAACAATTTGATGGCTGTTGTTGTGGCGGTAATCAAAACACATTTAACTGCCCCAGGGTTCATCTGATTCAATTAAAGTGACCAAGAAGCAATTTTTCCTGAAGACGGTGGCACGTAGCGGCAATCACAATGCACCATGTCTCAAATTCCTTAGTGTTAGAGGTGGCCACTTGAGACATATATGTGAGCAATAATATATTTTCATTGTAGTCCTGCAGCTGCTGCTGAACCTCAGTTCTCAGAATCCCACTTACAGCCAAAGAATAAATTGCTTCTTTGCATAAGGGAATGTTGGTTATACAGTATTACATACCAAAGAAAATTCTACTTAAGGCAAGAAAATGTTGTACATATTTATACACAGGCGTCCAAACACAAGACTTTTTATATAAAATCTGCCAGTATTTTATTGAATGTAAGGAGGAGGTATTTGCAGAACATACAGAATCATGTTTTCAAAGGGTCAGCTCTGTCTGTGCTGTCTGGCCATGCTTGTTCAGTGCACCGCCACATTTATCATGGCTGGAGCACCATGCCAAACCTAACCCCAGTAAAAACACTAGCCAGATCTTAGAAGTAACAGTTACATCTTTATTAAATCAAACCATTTTAGATGAGTACAGAAACACATTCACATTTTCATGTTAACACTATACAGGTGGTAAGTGTTGGCCAAAAAACACTTGATGTGTATTAGAGCTGGCTTCAGACCCTGATGTCAGTAGCCAAGTAAACTAAAGGATTAGCCAAAGATAGCCATCACAAACTGAGTTGCTCTTATGAATCTCCATCCTTTGTATTTCGGGAGGCATATTATCTTCTTACTGCTACCTACAATCTCAAGCTGCAGGTTTAGGCTGAAGACACACAGAGCTACTAGTAGCAGCTACTTTTCCATGGCTACTAAATGCCAGAAAATACCCTGCCATAGACAGTACTGAGAATTGCCTCTGCTAAAACACATCAAGACTGTTATCAGTAAACAATCAGCATTGTCTATTTTAGTAGCCTTGGCAAGTAGCTGCTACTAGTAGCACTGTGTGTCTTCACCCATAAATCCTGTATGGTCTGACTTTAGTATGGAAAATATGCCTTACTACCTGTAAGTGTGCAAACAGGGCATGTGCACCCTGGCATTTACATCTTCTAGTTAAAGTAGAATTCACAACCTGTTAACTGGTAACTGCTGAGGGTCTGCTTACAATAACTGAGTGCTGCGGCATTTGTATGTAGTCATAACCTGTATTAAAAAAAAATATAGATCATGAGCTGCAAGAAGTCTTTTGGTAGTCTTATGTACCATTTGTAATAAATAACATCTTTTATTTTTTGGAAACCTTTCATGTTTCCAAAATTAGAGAGCATCCAGAGAAGGGCAACTAAGCTGGTAAAGTGCAGAGATGGGCCAAGTCGGCCGGGTACCCTAGGCAACCCAGCCACCTCGCCCACATCGCTGCACACGCGGGGACGCCGGTAGTGGAGGGAGTGCTGCGCACAATGTGCGCAGATGCTGGCAGGGAGGGAGCGCCGGCAAATGAAGAGTCGGGGGTTGGATAGCTTTTTAGCAAGTAAGGGAATACAGGGTTATGGGTGATAGTTTTATCTACAAGTTGATCCAGGGATTGGTCAGATTGCCATCTTGGAGTCAAGAGGAATTTTTTCCCCCTCTGCGGCAAATTAGAAAGGTTATTTATAGGCATTAAGGTTGAACGTGATGGATGTCTTTTTTAAACCTTACTTACTATGTTACTACTATGTTACTATGTGACCCTAATACTTCTCTTCTTTTGGGGTAACACTTCAGCAGTCAGTATCATGCTGACCTTTAAGCTGACCAAATACAAGCTCCTGAGCAATGTAATTGGTTGTCAGTTGCATAGGGGAAAGGAGGACAGTACAACGTGCAGCATCTGTTGTTTCTTTTGGCCAGTGACTTGACAAATGGAGGCATTAAAGGGATAGTTCACCTTTAAATCAATTTGTAGGATGATAACGACAGTAATATTCTGAGCATTTTGCAGTTGGCCTTAATTGTTTGTGAAGATTCTCATTCATCCAGGTCATGGTATATCTGTAGTAATAAGTCAAATCAACTGGACTTGCTGTGTCTTTCAAGAAAAATACAGTAAGTCCAGTTGATTTGTCTCAGCCATAAAAAAGCAATATGGCCATAACACACATGTTTAAGCAGAAACATGGGAAAAAATATATATAAATATACAATAACTGGTAAACATTTGAAATATTTGTTGGCTTCAATGAAAAATATTGTCAAGCCATATTTTCTTTTCAAACAGGGAAATAATAAGGATTAAAAAGCATATTACAATATAATTAAATTGTACATGGCATGCCATTGACTGAGGTCTGGCTGGATTTTTCTTTCCATTCTAAGTCACAATTAACAAAGGTTCCACTGAGGTTTATGTTTGCCTTCCTGTTGATGTATGTAAATATACTATGGGTATCCTAGCAAAAGGCTGAACTGCTCTTGTTTTATCAGTGTTAATTAATACACTATGTAAAAAGAACAGAGAGTAGGCAATGCACTAAGTTGGTATTCATGTTACATTGATGAGAGAAACATTTATGTCAGTTAACTATGTTTGAATAAAACTTTGTATGGGATTCAATGAAATTGTGAGTGGAGGGCATCAAATGTTTTGATTAACAGAACATATGGTAATATTGCCAGTAATGTGTTATTATCCTTTTTTATATCTAAACATATACTGCAGGCATCACACTAACAATTAACAATCAAAGGTTCCTATTACATTTGCACACACATGCTGGTCAGTTTTATCAAGAACCAATTAACATTCCAGTATGTTTTAAAGTAGAACAGTCTTTAGTTTTTGAGTCCCGGGGCAAAACTAATCTGGCAAAAATTGGATTGTCCAACCTATGGTCCTTTAGCTGTTGTTGGACTACAGATTCCTGTAACCTCCAACAGATTTCCAGAAGTTAATATCCCCACTGCTATGGGCAACATCACACTCTACAAATACTCAACATCCCACTGCCATAGTCCCTTCTCAGCATCTGTTTATTTGCTACAAAATATAGGATACAGGTCTGGACTGGGATTCAAAATAGGCCCTGGCTTTTCAAGTACGTAGAGACTCAAAGAGACCCCCCCCCCCCCCAATAGTGACTGTCTATGGCATCTTACAGCAGCCAATCTGGTATTTGCCACAATCCACAGATTGACACTTTCAAATTTCAAGAGGTAAGTTTTTGATGTTTTATTGAGTTTTTCCTCTCTCGGCTAATGCCATGAGGTGTTTTCACCACTGCTAACATTAAGCAGAAAACAGTGGCAGTGAAAACAGCTCTCTCCACCTGACACTGTTCCCATAATATTCTATAGGAAACTTGGTGCCTGAAGAGCATAGCTAACCATTTCCCAGATTAAGCAAACATTTTTGAGCAGAGGTCAAACTGTCATTTTTACATGTGCAGGAACCATATTTCCCATAGATTAGATTAGAAGTAATGAGAGGCAGGATGAGGCACTTTTTAAATATAATAAAATGGTGATGTTGGTTAAAACAACCCATTCAACACTACCTACTGCTTTGTCCTGCTCCATGGGATCAACTCTTACTAAGCTACATCTGCCAGCATCAGCTAAAGAGCTGATACTTCCCAAAGTGAATGGTTTGGGGATGCCAAAATTGCTGTAGCTACAAACAGCTGGTTCATGACTTGTGTTACCAGCTGGAAACTCTGAGGTGTCCCTCCGAAAGAAGCCTTGCTAAAGCAGAAATGATAAACGAGAAGCCTAAAATAGCTTAATCTTCCAAAGGGCTAGCTCTAGGGTAGAATCAGTCATCTTGGAGCTTTAAGAGACCTGAAAGGCCATTGCATATCAAAGTGATCAAAGCTGAGGCTATGCTGGTGCACTGGTCTGCACTAATTTGCTCCCGTGCCTGACTGGTTCACTGAATCTATACAGCAGTGCTTTACAACTTACATAATAGAACAGTTATCCAATATACTTCTTTTTGAGGACAGAACGTAATAATAAAAAAATAATATTAAATAACTTATATATATTATAATATTATAGCTTACAAAAAAGCATGTGTAGCCTTTTAGCAGTTTGAGGTTCCATAAAATTTCCCATGAAGCCTGTGGATCTCCCACTGGACAACCTTGCTAGACTGGAACTGGGACAGACTAAATAAGGGACTGTGCAACAATGCAGAAACACTACTTTGATATCAGTTTTACTTATTACTTGTTACTGCCACTGAGAAAACTCACCAAAACAGTAAAGATATTTTTTTTTCGAAGCCATAAAAAGTTAACATTTACAATTAATATGTAAATAGTATTGTTTAGATTTATTTAGCAACACTGTCTCCAACTCACCAAGGTGTTCCATGGCCATGCAAATACAAGCCATGAAAAAATGTGGCATCTAATATTATCATGTGGGACAAGTACCTTTGTAAAACGAACATTACTTTATAATGTACACATTTGAGCTAGTCATGTGACATAGTAAAAGCATAACACTACTAATCATCATTTATAAGGATATATTTTAAAGGTTAGCATTTTTGTGTGTTAGAGAAGGTTTTCACGAAAAGGTTTTATTTGGCACTGGAATTTTAATGTTTCCCTACAACTTTTATGTATTCAACTGCCAGTCACTAATTAGTCTGGGTCACTGATTTCCACACAAGCACTAAGTCTAATTTGGTCACATGGGAATCACCAAATCACAAGATCATCAGACTGGTTAACATGTGTGGAAATCTGGATTTAGGGTAAGCTCTGGCAACTGACATGGGTGAAGTGTACAGTTAATCTACTTATTATGTCTAGTTTGCCAGCAAGGGCATAACTGCCACATATGACAGAGGCTGATGCACTCTGTGACAGATAGTGGCAGTTCAGAGAGTGTGTATGCACCTTTTACATATAATCCCACTGAATGAGCTCTTGCCAAAAACAGGGGAATATTTTCCCTGTAAAGGATTCCTGGCCAAGTGGCAAGTGAAGAGTGGTGTGTACCTTATGCCCTTTTTTGACAGCAAGGAACAAAGAAGGTGCACAACCCAGGACACTTTTTTCCATGCAGATAAAGGTGTGCATGAAGGGCATCCCCAGATTGGGGTGAGATAACAGTAGAGTGCTTGCTTATATCACAATGCAATAACTTTTGAACTAAGCAAATTACTAAGTATTCTTGTTTTGCCCAACAAGTCGTGTTATTGAAGTACTGTGTTCCTTTTCTATAAATATTTAAAACAAACATACTTTTTAAAACTCTTTAAAAACGTTAAAAGAAAAGGTGTGAATATAACTGTCTGCTATGGGTGAAGACATTTGCTTCCATCATAACCAGACAAGACCTTTGTTGCTGTAGGTTACACAAAATTGCCACTGTGCTGGTAAACAAGAGCCAATGCCCATTGAAACTGATATGAACTGTAAGTATTGGATACTCTGTTAATGTAAAAAGTGTATGGTGCAAAACCAGTTTATAAAATATGGCACTGCCCCCCTTGAGGGCTTGGAGCATTGGCAGAGGGGGGCACAGACTATAGGCCAAATTGGGTGAAAATTGGGGGAGAATAGCTATTAGCTTTCTTAGCTACAGTATAACTGATAGTCCAGCTTGAAGTTCTGTTACAGTGAGATTTGGGGTGACTGTATTTGGGGTCCCAGATATGCTTGGAACTATAGCTAAATGAATGATAAGCTGCTTTTCCCCATATCTGTATTCTTTTTTGTAACAACCACTGGTGCACACGCTACTGAAAAATTGAACCTCAAGTTAATTTGGTAACTTAAGGTCCCAGTTCTGCATGAATACACAAGCAAAATGCTTAATTAATAATTCATTTACATGTCTTTTGCATGGCTTTTAAAATGTTGCATTGTGTATACAGTATAACTACCAATTAACCTTGTAGGATGTTGAATTGATTTGTGCCCAATTTTAAATGGATGAGGGGGTGACCCCTAATGGACATAGAGTCCACTTCTATTAAGAAGGCCTAGTAGGAATGTGTGCTGTTCCTGCGTGTGTTTGTTGGCAACGGTGACCTAACTTTTTAAAAATATAATACATAACTGTTCCTTGAAAGGTGAATGTTTTATATTAACAAAACTGCAATGAAAGAGAGAATTGTTGGCTTTTTTAACCCTCACCCATCTGTTTGGACTCTGTATCCTTTCACGTTGCACAGTGTTTAGTCCCTATCAATGGTTTATTCATAAATAACCTTAAAAACAGAACTTTCCCCTCACATAAATTCTCTGCAAAGTGTTGTGTATTCCAGTTACTTCAGGCGGGATGGGTGAGCCTGTGTGTGGTTTGATTGAGGTGTTCTTAGAGTTAGGTAATTTATGTGAAATTCAATTTCTTTCCTTCATGTTCCTCTGGTGGAAAAAAAGCCTCAGCCTGGTATATAGGTTGTGGGCAAACAAAATGTGAATGGAGCCTTTGAGAGAGGGAAATTAAGGCCCCCTCTCTGAGCAAGCAGAGAAAGGCACGGAGGGAGGAAATTAAAGTCAGAGCCATGGATGGTGAAAAAAGGTGAGGGTAGATGGGGGATATTACCTAAACATAAAAGTCTCACTTGGTAAGTACTGGCCACAGGAACAGTTTTAGAGCAAAGCGAGGTGGGCCTCAAAGAGGGTATTGTGGCCATGGCAACAGCACTGGCAAATGCCAGAGGGGCTGCTGTAATATCCCACAGACAGGCACTATTTAGTGGGCTGGTGGGGGCTGCTTTGTACTGTGTATTTGATATACAGTCCCAAACTTAAACTCTAACCACCATGCATAAGAAATATGTCAACTTAAAATGCTACCCTTAGTTTACAAGAAAAACTGCATATTTGCACCAGTGCCATAATACATAGAAACCAATAAGCAATTGGTTGCTTTGGGTTACTTTACTGATGATTTTATTACTTCATTATAATTATTTCCTGTAACTGATTTTGCATAATTTATCATTTCTATAAACGTTATATTCTAGGTAACGACAAATTAACAAGTGCCCAGCTTTAATTTTACCCCTTTATTTAACACTGGTCTCTGGGGCCAGAGTAGAACAAAAAACATGCCAGGAATCTAGGATCTATAGAACTGGCAGTTAGCCCCATAGATTCTGTGATCTAAATGAGGCTGTTACCACAATTCATATAGACAGTAACAAGAGGTTACAGTCTCATTGCACCACCACCTAAAGGTCCCCATACACGGGCCTATTCTAGCTGTCGATATCAGTCCCTTAGACCGATTCGCCAGCTAATCGGCCCGTGTATAGGCATTACCGACGGGACTGCCCGACCGATATCTGGCCTGAAATCAGCCAGATCTCGATCGGGCAGGTTTAAAAATTTAGTCGGATCGGGGACCGGATCGGGGACCGGATCGGGGACCGCATCGGCTTGTTGATGCGGTCCCTGAACCGACTGCCCCATTGCCGCCAATATAATTTGAACGTTTGGCCCCAGGGCCAAATGATCGAATTAGCCTACACGTTCCTCGATATCGCCCACCCCGTAGGTGGAGATATCGGGTGAAGATCCGCTCGCTTGGAGATCTCGCCAACTATTTGGGGGTTTTAACCTTGAAAGCAAGCAAGGTCCAGGTAAAACTCAGTCCCTTTGTTAAATGTATATTGAAGCAGTAGAATTCTTAATCAACCAGATAAAAGTGAGTGTATGACTGGCCAAACCAGGAATGGCTGACACAGTTGGCCAGCTTGCAGTATATTGCAAATTTATTTTATTTTATTTTGCCTGGATCAGCACTTAGACAACACCAATTGGCAACCTCTTTTAATAGGAACTTTACCTGTGACTGATGGAAAACAGATAAACTGGCTAGAATTAGAAGGCAAAAGTTGGGATCAGAGCATACTCATATCTTCATAGAGCTACAGTATATGAAAAAGGCAACTTCTGTGGCATTTATTAATCTATGTAAAATAGTATATTGTAACTAGTCACCATCTGTTTGGCTTCAAATAAACTGGCTTCAAATCAGCATCTGCTTGAAATTGTGCAAATTTAAAACAATATGTTTGTAAAGGCATCCAGCAAGTATGACTGCATATAGGTACCAGCAAAAAAGCACAAATGTTTCATTCAGTTAGGAAAGTGGTCCCCAAAAACCTGCATCCCGTCAATTGCCTGCAATCCATCAATGTGATCCAATTGCTTGGCCCTCGGACCGAACAATTGGATCAATGCAATATTGCCCACCTCAAGTTATTGTGGATATACCATTGCATATGCAAATTAGGCTATGGAAGGGTTAAATAGAACCATGTGCTTTTACTTCCCTGTTCACACAACCAAAAGGATTCAGATTCGATTCAGCAAGGCACTTGGATTCCAAATCCCGGAGGTATCATAAATAGCTCCTCACCTGAGATTATCAAACCCCACACCTTGGGGACATTCATCAAAGAACAAGTTCAAATTCCGAAATGGGTAAAAATCGGATTAAATAAGATAATTTCTGATGATTGGAAATGTCACAAAAATGCTTACGAAAAAATCGCAATAGTCAGGATAATATCGTAATGGCATTCCAAAAGTCACAAAATTTCGTATCCGAACAATCGTAAATGGCGAGAAAACCTTTCTGACTTTGATCCTTCTGTGCATGATTTTGTAAGCCTTCTATAGGACTCAATGGCACTCTGCACATCCAACCTAGTCAAAGGAAAGTCATGATAGCGAAGCTTGAATGAATCCGAAACTTTCGTACTCGTTGCAACAAATATGTCGCACAAATTGTTGCGCAAATTGTCTCAAAGTACAAAAAAGTTGCGCAAATTAACGAAAAAGTCGTAAAAAATACACACAGTTAGAAAACTTATAAAAAAAATACAATTTTTTGTATTCGGAATCAATCGTACTTTGATAAATGTGCCCCCTTGTGTCTCAATCCCTTCTTCTTTTACACTGTACATTTTTTTGCTTCAACTCTTGTATCTGTTATTGGTTACTTTGTATGTAATCCTGTATGCTCAAAGTATAAACCCATTTTTTTTAACAGTGATGTGGGGTATGTTTGTGTTTAATAAACACATGTTAATAATAATAATAATGCATAAAAATATGAGATACAAATGTAATTTTTTCTTGGGGAAAAAACTCTTATCCAATGAACTGAATAGTACTTTTTTCTTGCTCCTTCTTCTTGCTGTTTTTTCAGCTAAAAAATTTCGGGGATCAAACAAGCAAAGGTTAGGTTGAAAATTTCACACTCTTACTGGACAGTTCTCGTTTTCCTTATAATTAAAGTCAATGTAACACTCTGCAGGATTTCTCATGTGTGAACCTTGGCAGATTTTTTTTTTACTTTTGATAGATCTGTTCAGTATCTCTCAGTTTTCTTTAACAATAGCAGTAATTAATGTGTTTTTCCCATATTTTTGACTCTACGTTCTTGGTAACCATCTGAAAAAAAACAAGCAGATATTTGACATGGCCTGTTTCTCATAATCCAAGCTGTCCCTTGACTTATGATCTTGGTTTCTTCTATTTATTTTCTTTTAGTCTGGGGGGATGGAAGGAGCTGGCATATGTTTATTATTTAACCTACAGCTCTGCTCTGAACACACTGGTAGTGCCCACATTCCAGGGCTCCCCCAATTCCCCAGATGGAATCTATGTTTGGCCTTTTAACTAAGTTAATACTCTGTAGGTGTCCCCAAGTTAATATCCTGAAATACTGAGACTCTACAGTGATTAGGGTCAATCCTCTCTGAAACTTTATAAATAAACATGCAGGAGTGAAACAGCCAAACTAAGAAGGCTGAGTGAATTGCAAGTCTGTGTGCTTCCCTTAAGGTACTGACCAATTGGCCCATGGGCCGAAACATATGGATACAGTATAACTATCCATACACAGTTATGGTGCCATTTCTTCTGGGCGATGATTGGATTTGCAGGAAAGGAAGTGGAGCAGCTCCTCTCTCCTCATCAGTCAAAGTACTATGCACAACCAACAGGGTGCAGATGAACATTTCATTAATACATTATAGACTATGGACAATAATAACATCACTAACTGATAACATAATATCGGCATTTTAATAGCAGAATAGATGTCTGGGAGTCAGTTGTACTACTCAAGAATTAGTTATTTACTGTGGGAAGAAATGTTACTGTATTATAGGGGATCATAGAGACCCATTATAATCATTGTTGTGACTCATAGGTTATCCCTTATATTACATATATTATATATTAATTCTACTGTACTTTGCTGTTGTATTTGATTTTAGCGGCACTCTGCCCAAAAACTGTTTTGTTTCTTGCACAGTGAAAGAAAATATTATAAGCAACATTGTTTAAACCATTGAAAAAATGGTTTAAAATGATTAAAAACCATTGAAATATGTAATTAATTTATACTGGAAAGTTGCACACACATATGTATACATTTTACTGAGAAACAGGAGACAGGTACACTCCTATGGGACAGAAGGAGTGGCATTTAATAAATGGTTGGTTACATATATTTAACTCCAGGCACCAAAAGTTTTAAGACAACACCAACACACCTACTTTGCATAACAACTTGATGAATTTTTCTAGAGTGTTTTGAGTGTGAATAGTATAAAGATTCACCCTTCATTATCTAATCAAAACTCCTATTCAGCCAAGCCCTATCTTGGAAGGTGAGGGTGTAGAGACAGGGCTGCAGGGGGTAGAGGTAATTGTGTGTTATCTTTTCACAAGCATATTCTGTCTGTTTTAGCCAAACACCTAATTAACTTCAATGCACTTCAAAAAAGGGAGAGGGAGAAATGTGATTGAATAAATTGAGGCACTGTATGCTGAATAGGGGCTTAAAAAGAAAGGAATTTCTCCAGAATTCCACTGGAATTTCTTTTACTCCAGTAGATACAAAACGAGAAATTCCTTGTATGTAGCCTGAAAAAAATATGTGTGTGTTTTTTTATTTATTTTTTATATATTTGTAAACCCCTATTTGCTTTGGCTGTGATCTTAGAACTTTATTGTGATTGGTTTATGGCCCCTAATGCAGTACTCAGAATTGTGACTGACAGCCCTAAATCAAATTTAAGGCTATATTAAGTCTGAAGGATGTAAGTCTGCCCAGCTAAATAAGGGCTAATTTACACTGATTGGATCAAGCCAGAATAATGTTGCATCTGTCAGAATCACACTTTGTGACATAGGGTGTCAGGCTGCATTCTCTAGCCAAGAGGTTAGAATTAAGATCTATTGTAAGGGCAACTTTTGTATATATCGCAGTGATCAGTTTGTGGATTAGGATTATTGTAGTTACGTAGTACCAGCCAGCGACACTGACATTTACAATAATTTGTAACAGTGATTAAACAATTTGAGAAACACAGTTACAGAACATAGATAAGATCTGAGGGCCCTGGATAAGATTATTATTGAATTCTCGTTGGCCATAAATATTGACCATGGAATGTTCAAAAGTTTCATCCTATGGCTGCTCGGGCTTCTACTTACTGAGAATTAAAGTTTAGCAATAGCTATAGAGCCACAGGTTGGCCATCCCTAAATAACATCATTAGGCAGAAGAGAATCCAAAGCAAAGGGAGGAATCCCTGCTGGGAATGAGAAAGGGCAGAGCTGGGCAGCGCAGGGAGGCAGTTTAATCCTGCAACACAAAGCTGGGGGAGAAGTTAGCTAATTTGAGTGTGAAAGGGTGAGTAGGTGGGGGGGAGGGGAGAGAAACAGCCCAGAGGGAGGGGGAGCAGAGCCTGGGGGCGGTGTTACTGGTGGGATTCCCTGTAGCATTGCACCCTTTATAGTCCATTGTTCAAGGGAGGGGGAGAAGAGATCGCCTATTGAGTGTAACCTGAGTAACTTGTGCCAGTGCCTGAGTGTGAGAGGGAGCCAGCAGGGATATCGTACCCTATGCACTGGGCAGCTCGGCGGTAGCACCGTCCATGGTCTCAAACTTCCTACTGGCTGGGACCGAGCCGCACCGTCCTAGATGGCAAGTTGCACAGGAGCCACGCTGGGCTAGTGTTTCGCGGGAGCGGGCTATCGTGGGCGAGTCTGGATCCCCTGTGTGGATTAATATTTGGGGCTAAGGATGCTGAGTGACTGAAGAAAAGGCTTTGGCGCAGCTGCGCTTTTTGTTGGAATATTTGCCTTTGGTTCGGCGCTTTGGGGATTATTAGTGCCGTCGGGGAACGGAGCCGATCGCGGACTTCTTATGAATGGGGAGCCCCAGTAACCCTCTCACTGCAGCCCGGAGATCTGTCGCAGGTACAGTATGGAGGGGGCGTGGGGCTGTGCGGCTGGGTTACACGTTACTATACCTTACTATAGGCACTGGGCAAGGCTCCTACTGTTGGTGGGATCTGATACATACACATATTCTATGGTTATTATAGTAAGGGCTAAGCAGTGCCTGTATGGAAAGCGCTGGGGGTCACACGTGTGTAGCGGTGTTGTTATTGCTCCCCCCCCCCCACCCATGGGCACCCAGTGCCAGCAGCATGGCCAACTAGCTGGGCACCCCCTGCTCTCCCAGCACCCCCGGTATAGGAATTGTAATTGAACAACAGCTGGGGGGCCGCCACTTTCTAGCCTCTCGTATTGAATGAAGGTCCCATTCATTGGAGCTGCTCTTGCATTTTGATTTGTGTTTTACCCGAAGCTGCTTTTGTGCAGAGCTTTTTTGTGTTTGTGTGAAGTCCCCTTTGTGTGGCTCGGATTTAATGGAGGGGCAATATAAATGTCACTGGGTGGAATTGGTGATTTATTGGCTCTCTGTGGAGCCCCAAGCTCCAAGCATCTCACACACTGCCTGGTCTATTATATTGTGCCTGATCTGGGGTATTGGGGCTCAGTTTTTTTCCCTGTGGACTTAGATTTGTAGCTAAAGCTTAATCACAGTTTGGAGATTGCTAAGTAAACAACTTAAGGTGCCCAGGGACTTTGTTTCAGTCTTATATACATTGGTTGAATAGATTTAGCTTGTGGTTTATGTGTTTTGACTTTAGTGGTGCCCAGCTAGCATGCTGGGAGTTGTATTCCCATAACACATCGAAAGCTGCAAACCCATGCCGCCTTTAGATGGGTAGTTCTATCATTTTTATTCATATGGTGAGAACAAAATATTTCATGTACTTTGTTCCCGAAGAATAAAGTAGATTTTGTTAACTGACTTTGCAAGGTGACAGTCGAGTCATAACAATGCAGTGTGTAGATGCAACTAGGAGTGACTTGTTGCACAGTGCGTGATTAATAGTTCATATACTGGTCTGTATTGATCTGTACTATATTCTTACTGTATAGCACCGCACAAATTAATCAGGCACACTGTAAAAATTATAATGCACTTTTCACCGGGTTATCAAGATATTTCATTTTTGCTGATACAGTACTAAGATAGCAAGTCTCCATTTATTTTAAGAAAATGATAACCATGACCAAATCCCCACCCCTTGTATTAATGTAGTTATCCCTTGGCAGGAGTGGCATACATTGCTACAAATTGTGATCCATTTTCATCTTCTGAAGAGAGATGGGGGAAGTTCCTGATAAGGTGCAACTGTTTCCAAGAGATGTCTGAGGAATCTTCCATTAGTCAATTATCTTCTGGTTTAGCCATCTCTCTGTATTTCTATTGACTACTCTCTTATCTTCTGTGATTGCAGAAGTGCTCTGTGTAAACTCTTGCTCTAGCACCAAAACTATTCTGTAAATCTATAACCAGAGTAGCCTTGGCACACAAAGGCTTTTGTTGCACTGTGTTCAAAGATTAAACTGGAACCCAGGGTCCCTGCAGCTAGTTACACATTGATATCTCCTGGAATGTGTATGCAGGCATGAGAAAGGGGGTGGAGGGGATTTATCCCTATTATCCTTTAGCCCCTGTTTGTTCTGGGGTTTGGTACAGCCCTGATGTGCATTGAAATCATTATAATGGTCTAAATATGTGGAGAAGTTGTAAGTCTCGAAAAGTTAATGATAACATTGACTGTAAGTGATATTTGTTTTGGGGGTGCCTACTCATGTTTTCCCAGGGGAACAGAACAGGACAGTTTAACTGTGTTTGTCCCACATGCGTGCTTTAAGTTTCATCATTCTTGCTATCACTGTCAGTGGCTTCATATACACGTCATTATAGGGATGAAGGTCATTCTTGTTTATGCATGTAAAATATAAGCAGTTATCTATAGCTTATTACCTTGGGTTCAATGCTCCATCTTGCTGTGTATGTTTGGGTGACAGCTAAATTAATTTAATAAAGGGATTCACACCTTATAGTGGGTCTTAAATATTTTGACTCATGTTGAATGAGAGCCTCTAAGATGTAATTTAACTCTGGTCCCTGGCTTCTTCATTCTTCTTCAGTTTGCCCACACGTGCCAGTCATGTCTGGATCCGTAAAAAGAAGCTTTTATGCCATGCAGAACTTTGCCAGGTTGCTGTTGGGTGTTCTGTTCGTTGCCACGTTAAGCTCATGCAGGCCAGCATTATCCGAAGATGAGGCCAACTGGAAAGGTAACTTCCATAACATATATGTATTTTTTCTTTTTTTTCCTGTTATTAAAAAGCTGCATTTGGAGTAGTTGTGCACACATAGGTCAATGTTATTGCAATTAGTGTATCGTATATGCAACAGTACAGGGCAATGCTTAAACTGTAATATCTATACAATGTAGATTTGCTAAACACAACATGTTGGGTATGGATTTTCCTCTTGACTAAAGCAACTGAAGCTCCCGTTGGAGAGAGAATCCATTCAAATAGTTGCTGCTGAATACCATCAAGCAAGTTGTTTGCCACTTTTCCATGATTAATTGACCACTAGAGGCCAGTGGTATTTCAGTGGATGAGCTTCCAGATATAGCACAAAAAGTTAGTATGACTGATCAATTCATAAAGCAGGCTGGGAAAGTGCTTTTCCTTTGCTCAAATTTTACTAGCAGTGCCTCACTAATTAAAAGTCTTGAAATAATAGTATCCAGTAGATACTAGTATACTTTCAGAGTTTCGCTTTTCATCAGATTGGCCTCTTCAGATGAGTGGTGAAACGTTTCTGAGAAAACTCTCCAGCAGCTTTAGACTTCATTCTACTAGATACTGTATATCATGACCTGGATGCATGAGAATCTTCAAAAATATCTTGAAATAATGTGTAAATTATGTGGTGATGGAGTGGTTAAGCACATGGGGACTAATTTTTTCCAGTAATTCCATTCTCGGTATGGTATCACAGTAACTAATCATACTAATATTTGGAATCCAGAGGGACATGCTATTGTCCAGGTATGGATTTTGAAAACACAGATTGCAAATATATAACTTATTATTTTATTCTATAATATTGATTGATATACAAATATTTATCCGTTTTTATGACCGCCTTACCACCAGTAGAGCTGTAACCAGAAACCACACAAGTGCAGAATAGAGACAAAATGTTCAAAATAAATTACATTTACTATAATAAATAACCTAAACGTATGTTATGATTTATTGAACATTTCCCATTTTGGAAATAGGGTATATTATACCTTTTTAATAAAGAGTGTGTACGCTCCAGTAAGCCTGGGTGGGTTGGATTCTGGGACAGGTCTAATCTGTTGATGTCTCTAATATAATTACTGTGTTGTGTTAATTTTAGTACAGGCGGACATTGCCCATAATGAGGATCATGGTCTTCCTGTAGATCTCAAACTAGTGATGAGAATATCACAAACATAGGGCAGTGACCACTTTGTTAGATCACCCTCCCCAGTGCTGCTTGATAATATATGCTGATTAGTTTAAATACAGCAGTAGAATGGAATTACATGTAATGTAATTAGGTTACATTTTTCATGGCACTCTCACGATAGAGATGGGCAGTAGGTCAGCAATAGTAGAACTGGATCGCATAACTAAAAGTATTCGCTGCATATCTGGGCACTTCTGAAACATTTACAGTTAATCTTTTAAATAGTGTTATTTCTTGTATATCACTTATAAAAGATTACAGTTATAATTCTGCATTGCTGTGCCTTCATTATAAATATGGCTATGTATATTGAGCCCCCATCAATTCAGAATTTAAACTGTAAGGGAAAACTGATAAACTGCTGCTTAGGTGTAAATAGAGTGGCCTTGAATTAAACATTAAAATATCCTTATTGCCACCCCTGATAGGATGGCCCCCCTGTTGGCATTGGGAAACAAAGGGGCTCTTGTTGCTTAGCAGCATAATGTCTAGGGGTTTCTTGGGAGGTTAAAGGTTGACATGCTGGTCAAATCACAAGTTCACAGGGATATAAGTGGCTTAGGTGAGAAAAATGGCGCCAATGTGAAGTGTGTTGTCTTCACATCAAAACTCAAAAAGAAAACACCAATGAAGTTCAGCTGCTGGTTAAATAAACACCATGGGAGGAAGGGAAACATTTTACATTTTCACACTTTAAATCTGTCTGTAATCATCAAGTTCCTTCCTTAATCATCATCCTTTGTTATATGGGATAATGTGATATGCATGTTTCTGTACTCCGTAGACTAGCCAATTGTCCATTGTTGTCTTTCTTATTAATGCAGAGAATACCTCTTAAAGAGAGATTACAGAATATATATAATTTTAAGGTGATATGTTCATTGGTTTTCATTTTACCTTTTGTTATGGGTTTTTCTCTAGGGGAAACAGAAATATCTGAGTCTGACGTTGAAGAACATCTACTTCTAGACCCTGGGAATGCTCTGCGACTGTTTTGTGACACCAACCAAAGCAGCAGCATCAACTGGTACCGTGAGCAGGAACGTTTGCTGCCGGGAGGGAAGATTCGCATGGTGGGAACTGTGCTAGAAGTCTCAGATGTGACCTATGAAGACTCTGGCCTTTATATATGTGTGGTCAGAGGAACAGGCAAAATCCTTCGAAGGTTCTCTATATCTGTTGTTGGTAAGTGATTTAAAAGAGGGTATTTACCTTGTGGGATTGATGTACAGAAAGCTGCTAAAGCTTTTACATTATATAATGTTAAAAGTCTGCAAGGATACCCCAGTTCAGTGCTGGAGCCTCCAACGTATTTTAAAGTTGTCATTGTAAAGTTTTCAAAAGTTATTACAGCTTCACATAATTACATACTGTTTCTGCTAACACTAGGCTCCAGCAGAGCATCAGATCAGCAGTCTGCTATTCTCATTTATCATTACAATTTTCTCGTAGACTCGTTGGCATCTGGAGATGAAGAAGATGATGAGGATGGCCGTAGGGAGGACTCAGCCGCTGATATTAATGAGGAGCCTGTTTATTTTTTCCAAGGTGAGAGAGCATATATGGCTATAGGTAATTAGAGGTTATAATGACCCTCAAACCACTACTATTAGAGCCATAAAATACTATAGTTTCAGTGCTGGACAGTCTTTATCTGGAGTTCTCCACATACCAAAGACCAGACAGTCTGTGATGTCTTTAAAAGATGTATACATTCAGATGTGCCCTGGAGCTAAGAGAAAGACCAAGAGCAAAATAAATAAATAAAATGAGCTAAGAAACAACCCAAAATCCAAGCTAAAGGTCCCTGTTCCTCATCAATATCGTAATTGTGCAAATGTGGCTTACTACTACAGAAATAGAAGGCACAGTTCTGTATGAAACACAGTTTTTTGGCACTTTTTGGAATGAAGCAAATAATAAACCATTGAAGCTCTTTTACAGCATATTCGTACATTCCAAAGATGGCTGGAATTAATATTATAGATAGAGAGATATATGGCTCCTCAAGAATATTTGAAGGGGGTTTATTAACTAAACAATCTTAGTCAGTTGATCCAATAATAATTTCAAAATGTAACTTTTTGATTACTAATAAATCCTTACTTCTATCATTCAGCACCATACTGGACCCAGCCACACCGCATGGACAAGAAACTTCATGCTGTACCAGCTGGTAACACTGTCAAGTTCCGCTGTCCGGCTGGTGGAAGTCCTCTTCCCACTATTCGATGGCTAAAAAATGGCAGAGAATTTCGAGGGGAGCACAGAATTGGTGGGATCCAGGTAAGCTGTGGCATCTCTGGCTTTATGCACAGCATTGCTTCAATACTTGTTTAATTATAGATGTTTAATTTTGACTTATAAAACATTATGATTTTGGGAGTAATCCTAATATTTTCATCCATCTACTCCAACAGCTTCGGCATCAACACTGGAGTCTGGTAATGGAAAGTGTGGTTCCATCAGACCGTGGCAACTACACCTGTGTGGTGGAGAACAGAATTGGCAGCCTTACATATACCTACTTTTTGGATGTGCTAGGTATGTTAGCTACTAAAATCATTTTGTTGTATAACTGTGAAAAGTTGTTTATCCATTGAAAAGCAAGATTTTAAGTACCCTACAAGGAGCACAAGTGAAGCTGGCTAGTGAAAGAGGATTACACCAAACATAGATTTTGAAATGGTCAAAATATTCTAGATGCTGTGAGATGCTTGCTGAGATAAAGCTTAAAACTTGCTGTTCAGTTCTATGAATGATAAGGCCTTGGAGAGTAGATGTTAATGATAGGCTACATTATCAGTCACTGGAGTTAAACAGCGACTGGCATGTGAGAACAGGGGTTGTTGGCGTCCCAAAAAATGTTAAGGTCTCCTACTTGGACCTTTTTAAGACTTCAAAGTCACAAAGATACTGTAAGGCCATAAACTTAATGAGGGTCATTATGTGCTCTGCAGCTCCAGTCTCCTGTTATTAGCCAGCCAAACTCTTGTCTGTAAATGTAAACCATCAATGCCTGTGAGATGCCTGTTTGCTGCAGAGTAGCCCTTTTAATGGATGTTTGTCGTTTTTATCACAAAATCTGTTTGACAAGTTTGTTTAAAGGGGCAGTATGCTTCTATATACACATTAATGTGCACATTAAATATAACTTGTATTGCCTAGACTTTTCATTAAAAAAAAATCTATATTTCCTGTAATGTAAAGCTTTAGTGAATAATTGTGAAAGAGGTTTTAGTCTTTGCCCTGCTTAGTGCAAGAATAAAGAGAAGCCTCAGATATCTGCTCTGAAGCTTGTTTTATGCATTAGATAGTCTGTTCTGACATTTCACCAACTTATTTTAAAGGAACAGTAACACCAAAAAATTATATAATAGTATAAAAGTAATGACAATATAATTTAAAGAGACTGCACCAAAAGTTGCTTTGTGTCCCACTTTGTGGATGACTCGTATGGGTTTTGCCCAGCCCTTTTTGTGATATCTTTTTATCTTTGGCTTGTGTTTACTATAGGTGTATATTTGAGACTAACTATAACGTTTATTAAGATGTGTGTGTGAGCACATCACCGCTAACCCCTTTATCTATCTTCTTCACCTTCAGAGAGGTCATCTCACCGGCCTATCCTGCAAGCCGGCCTTCCAGCAAACACCACAGCACGTGTGGGTAGCGATGTTGAATTCTACTGCAAAGTGTACAGTGATGCTCAGCCACATATCCAATGGCTCAAACATATTGAAGTGAACGGAAGTCGTTTTGGCCCCGATGACTTTCCATATGTACAGGTGCTGAAGGTAAGAATGAAAAACACTCAACATGGGCATTCCATATAGCACTTGGACTATGTATGTGATCTTAATTTGAGTTTTTACATGGCTCATTTATTTGTCTTATTGTCTTTTTTTTTTTGTTCGCAGACAGCAGATATTAACACTTCAGAAGTAGAGGTGCTTCACCTACGGAATATCACAATGGAGGATGCAGGGGAATACACATGTCTGGCAGGCAATTCTATTGGTCTTTCTCATCAGTCTGCTTGGCTGATTGTGCTTCCAAGTAAGTTAGAACTTTTTTTTTTATTAAACCCTGAGTGTGAGAGGTGGTTTAAATGTATCTATGTGGTTTAAATGTATCTATGTATCTTCTTTTTTTTTTTTTTTTGCATATTTATTTGGTAAATTGGTAGATTTAATAGTCTATAATATAAAAACCATAAGAATTTGGCATTTAACCCACTTACATTTGTAAAATCCTCTTAATAATTTAACACTTCTCATGTTGTTTATAACTGTAATGCTGACCATTAGCTTTAAAAGCAGCCATAGTTGTTCCTTTAAAATGAGCCTTCTAGGGTTCAAGTTAAGTGGATGTGGAAGAACAGATGGAAGTAGGTGAAAGAGCAGAAAAGAACCATAAAAAAAAGGTCAAGGTCACATCTGTAACCTTAACCATGTCACTGCTTCCTTCCCCTGCAGGCGAAGATTTCCTTGAGCAAGCCGAGCCAGCAGAGTCAAGATATATGGACATAATAATATACACTTCTGGATTCCTGGCTGTAGCAATGGCCATCGTGATTGTGGTTCTGTGCCGAATGCAGACACCCCACAGCAAGCAAACTCTCCAACCACCAACTGTCCATAAATTGGCCAAGTTCCCCCTCATACGGCAGGTGAGAAATGCATTTAATATTTACTGTATTACTTTTCATGCAAACCTATAAAATGGCCTATTTCCCTCCCATAAGGCAGGTGAGAAATGCATATAAAATTTTCTTTATTACTTTTTGTGCTAAACTAGCTTAAAATGTAAAATTAATTAAAGCCAAAGATGGTAGAAAATTAAAAAAAAAAGCTCAATTTCAGTACGAGTCCATTAAGCTTAATGTTAGGGCAAAACAACTGTTATTTTCATACAGGAAAGCTGTTCACACTTGATTTTGTTTGATTTCTGACCATATTTGTACAATCTTATTTTTAGTTCTCTTTGGAGTCCAGTTCATCTGGGAAGTCCAGTGCTCCACTGATTCGCATAACTCGTCTCTCCTCAAGCTGTGCCCCCATGCTGCCTGGTGTCATGGAGGTTGAGTTACCACTGGATGCTAAATGGGAGTTCCCCAGAGACAGGTGGGTTTTGCTCTTACTGGGGGCTTTATTGGTTTTCCTTTTGTGTTGGAAAATGATTTAATTTTAACCTTTTTGTTTTTTGTCCCAAAAGGCTTGTTTTGGGAAAGCCACTTGGAGAGGGCTGCTTTGGACAAGTGGTAAGAGCAGAAGGATATGGGATTGATAAAGAACGGCCTGAGAAACCAGTTACTGTTGCAGTGAAGATGCTCAAAGGTTAGTACTTATCTGGAAATCACTGTAACACTAAACCTTGTATCATTTTAGCACTTAATCAGTACCCAGACATTATACATTACTAAAGAAATGACTGATTTGCTTTTTGTAGATAATGGCACAGACAAGGACTTATCGGATCTGATCTCTGAAATGGAGTTGATGAAGGTCATTGGAAAACACAAAAATATAATCAACTTGCTCGGTGTCTGCACTCAAGAGGGTAAGTAAACTTAAGAGAGAGGTGCATTTCTTTATTTGAGCAGAGTAAAGAGTAGAAAGAAATAACTATAAAGACAAACTTGAGTTTCACTTCTAACACTGGCCTTATCTTCCCTTAGGACCATTATTTGTTATAGTTGAATATGCTTCTAAGGGCAATCTGCGTGAGTTTCTACGTGCAAGGCGCCCTCCCACGCCAGAAGATGCCTTTGATATCACCAAGGTTCCAGAGGAACTTCTGTCATTTAAGGACCTAGTATCTTGTGCTTATCAGGTTGCCCGTGGCATGGAGTACCTTGAATCTAAGAGGGTAAGCAAAAATGAATGCAATGCCTTTATTATAGTTGGATCTTAACGCACACAAAAAATGTGGAGTTCAAAACTCCCATAGTCCTTCTACATGTACAGCTTGCTAAGTTAGATACAGCTGGGCATCTCAGGGTGGTGTATTACTGATACACATCAAATGTCACATTATTACTTGCTAGAGCTTGCTAAGCCCTTATTGATTATTTCTTATTCAGATACTTCTGCGATCAGTTGTTGCTTTCAGAGGAAGTTATGCTATAGAAGACCTGCTTTTAATATATCTTACCTTTTAACCTCTTTGCAGTGCATCCACCGGGATCTGGCAGCCAGGAATGTTCTTGTGGCTGAAGACAATGTTATGAAGATAGCAGATTTTGGCTTGGCACGAGGGGTTCACGATATTGATTATTACAAGAAAACTAGCAACGTAAGTTCTACTTTCATCTAACCGTGTAATGGATACTATAGGCACAAATACTGTACCAGCATTATGGTCTTGGGATATGCTACTACTATCCTGCCATGTACTTATTTTGTGAATACAGCTACTCCCCATTTCCTACACTATGTGGTATATCACTCTTCCTACTTCCTTTTTTTTTTTTTTTTAATTTCCGATGTGTTTATTGATATTGTCACTGTAAATATAATTTATACACTGATGCTTACACGTTCTTTTTCTTTACCAACAGGGTCGACTGCCTGTGAAATGGATGGCTCCAGAAGCTTTATTTGACAGAGTTTACACCCACCAAAGTGACATGTAAGTTCAAGGTTTATTTATTTATTTATTTATTTTTGCCTCGTAATAATCTGGGGGTGATATAGGGGCAAATTCCAACGCAGTCCACTATGTTTAGGAATTGGGAATGAAGCAACTTGACACAAAGTAATTGAGCTACAACAATGGAGTAGTACTTGTCAATGAAAAGGAAGCATATAAAAAAATAAAACAATTCTTGAATTAGCTTTTCACTAACTTTGTTAAATTTCTGCAGATGGTCTTTTGGAGTGTTGACATGGGAAATCTTTACTCTTGGAGGGTCTCCATACCCTGGAATTCCAGTGGAAGAATTATTTAAACTCTTGCGGGAAGGACACCGAATGGACAAACCATCCAATTGTACTCATGAATTGTAAGTGGCTTTTTTTTCTTTTATTCAAAAGGTTTTGCCCAGGCCACTACAACAAATGCATTTTAAAGTATCTTATTTGTGTTTTGCTGGATTTATTGAATACCTGTTCTCCCTCTTGTAGGTACATGTTGATGAGGGAGTGCTGGCATGCAGTTCCATCACAGAGACCAACATTTAAACAGCTGGTTGAACAACTGGACAGGATCCTTACAGCTGTTTCTGAAGAGGTAAGAGTATTCATAAGCCCTAACAATGAAATAACTAGTAGTAAGGAGGAAAAATGGAATGACCATTTGTTCATGCAAACAAATGACTAGTTAATATATATTTGTACAAAAAAAATCTCAAATAATAAAACCATTAAATTCAAATTAGATATATCCTCTAGGGCCTAAGTCTAGGAAAGCATGTAGAACCCAAACACATGCTAAAATTCAGGGGATAAAACTCAGTAAGGACCATTTTATAAGTAAAGGAGACATGCCCGAGGAGAAGTAACGTAACATTATCGGGGCCACAAAGTTAGAGAGACAGGGTCACATGCTGCAATCAAAACAGCAGTTTGACACTCCTGGTCTAGGAAAATGAGAGGGAATTATTAGACAATGATCTGTGTCCAGTGATACAAATTGTACAATACAGCTGGGGACACTTCTGCTTTAAGCAGATTTCTGTATAATATATGTAATATTGAGTACTGTAGTAGTGAAGTTATAGGAATATTATAACGTAAATTAATGTCTGTATGCTAATATTACATTCACTAACATATTTTTTTCTTCCCTTGCAGTATCTGGACTTATCTATGCCATTTGAACAGTATTCTCCTTCCTGTGAAGATTCTGCAAGCACGTGCTCTTCATCTGATGACTCTGTTTTTGCCCATGATCCTGTGCCATCCTCTCCTTGTCTCTTCAATTATCACAATGTTCACACTCACCTCGGGACTTGAAAACAATGGAAACTGTTTGCTCAAGTTGGGAGATTTGGACAATGTACAACAGAGTGTTATTTCCTTTCCTAAAGGGGAAAATTATTTATATAAAAGACACCATATGCGGTATTATGGATTACGGCGAATCACTGTGCTGTTTCTCAGCTGTTTTGGCAGAATAATGAAATTCTAAGCCAGTTTCAAATCTCTGGTACAGAGGATGCGTAGCACTGAAAGCCAAAGCCACCCTGGTCCATGACAAGATGCTCTGGATTCCAAGGACTAGAGATGGCAGGGATTTATTTCCCTGGCCCCAAGAGATGGGCATATGTAGCACTGTGATCCCACTTGCCCTCCAAGGGCACATGAACTTCTTAGCAACGGAGATAAGTTCACAGCTAAGGGTACTCTGGCATTTGTACCCTGTTTTCAAAGTGCCTAGAGTTTGTCCTAACCTGTAAATATTTTCAGAAAAGAAATTTTATTTATGTATTTTTTTATATCAAGCAGACAATAGGTCAGTTGCCAGGTTAGGCTGAACAGAAGACTTTTTTTTTTTTTTTTTTTTTTACAGTTTATTATTTTTTGAATTCATTGAATTTGGTTGATTCACCAGACACATAATTTATCTCCTTTGTTTTATATATAAAGGTACTTTTGAACCTGGACAAACATTTAAAATGAATTGGCCATAAATGCTTTTATACATTATAGATATATTTAATACAGAGAAATGTTGCTCTTTTGCAAATTACCAAAAGTTTCATATTTCATTTGATTTATTTTATATATTGTAAAAAAAAAAAGTTACTTTTAATATAAAGATTTTAAATTATATCAAACATGGTTTCTCACAAGAGTATATTTGTATGTGTGTGTGTGTGTGTGTAATTTTCTTTTTCCCTTCACCCCAATCAGATATATAATTCTCAATTTTAGGAAAGGTATGGGCTAGATTATGTAAAAAAAAATTGCATACTGCCCACCGTAAAAGTGCTTTGGCATGCACGTTGTCTGGATCATTTTCTATAGGTGGCATTTCTTCTGCATGGGTTTTTGGGTGCCTTTTAGGGGTAAAGTTCCACTCACAATGCCATTGACTGTTTCAGGCAAATATATCTTTGATTTGTGCTGTGGATTTGGTCTCTGCAATTACTGTGTTGATAATGTAGTGTAAAACCATAAGGGACAGAAGTCAATACCTTTTCAAATTTAAATAATTACAGCAAGGACTGCCACCCTCCATCTGGTAACAGAATATAGCTAGGGCCACAGATTTAGCTCCTTGTTTAGTGTGGGTGCCTACAGCTTTTCGTTTCATATTGTTTAGCAGAATTAAAAAAAAGAGAGAAACTGTTGTTTGTTAACTGGGGGGCAGGGATGAAAGATGAAGAAAGTTTGGCCTAAGAGGGTAAAGGGTTAATTATTGATCTGCTAATTCTTTTGCTGGGGGGGGGGGGTTGGTGTTCACTGAAGGGGACTGGATGATTGATCTCAGACTTCTTTTGAGTGAGCAGGTGGGGGTAGGCAGTTGGGTTATTCATTGAACTCCAACCACTAGGAAAAGCAGGCACTGCACTCTGTTTTCTAAGAGTCCTACTGGGATTCAAACTCCTTGTGAATAGTGCTGCATATGTTAAATACCTGGGAGCCTAATCCTTGGCCTTTTTTTTCTTTTAGTTTAGTTACTGCATTTTCCCTGCTGCTTATATATGGTCAAATGTATCCACTACCCTTTCAGTAAAACACAGTATTGCTCCTAAATCTACCTTAAATTTATTTATTTATTATTATTATCTTTATGTAGTAAAGCCATTTAACATTGCTTTACAAGTAGCAGTTTCTGCCCCATGGAAGCTTACAATCAAGTGTTTAGGTTAGAGCTGAATGCTGGGCTCCAGGGCTGCAAGGTAGCTAACCACTGAGCCACTGTTTTCCTACCCTATCATCTCTATTATGTCACTATATAATGGGTTGTTATTATAGTCTTTCCCAATAGTTTTTTTATTTAACAGTGTTTAACAGATTAAAGAAAAAACTGCTTTCTGTATAGAATGTAGTGCTGTAGGGAAAATAAAGAAATGTCCTGGGGGGAGTCAGTTGCACATTATCAGATGTCCCACCACCCCTGCATGCTAATGAAGCTCTGCCACCACACACACCTGCTCTCTCCCACTAGCACGCATGCATTTACACTGCAGGGGGATTACATTTACCAAACAATAATACTGTGAATATTTGCCAAAAGCACAGCTGTGGTTTTCACTACATTTTGAGCTCTACTTCACCTTTTGTCGTGATCAAAAGACTTCTGGGTCTGAGAAACTTTATTATAAGTATCAGAAAGCCTGGGCTGGACCCATTAATGCTGTTATCGGCCTATAGTTATAGCACAAGATCACTGTTCAGACACTGACTTGTTTATGGTTTTTAGATGCATATTTATTGAGGTTGAAACCAGGGTAAACTCCATATAATTAAAAATCCTACAGTCAATCTGGTGGTCCCCATATGGTAAACTGAGCTCTTTTTTTCCCTTTTGATAGATATGCCCCTCGCTATATAGTGTAATAAATAAAATTGCATTTTGATTGTTTTAAAATGAGCTTAATTTTTTTAACTGCATTTAATGAGGCATTAACAATTGTGCAGCCTAATTGGTTATGTCTTAAAGGGATCTCCACCCAAAAAACCGTTTCTGCATAATGAAAGAAAATGTCATTCTAAGCAACAGCCCAGACAAACAATGATTCCATTAGCAATTAGATTTACACATAACTCTAAGCCAATTGAAACAAATTAATTAACATATATTGAAAAGTTGCTTAACATTCCATTTTCTTTCTGTACGCAAAAACCAGTTTTTGGGTGGAGATCCCCTTTTCTATTGTCATTTCAATAAACTTGCCTGAGCAGTTTGAACACTACAGATTGCTTTGCTGTTATACTACACAGCAATATATTTAAGGACTTTAAAAAAAAAAAAAAAAAAATTTTTTGAGTTTAGAGGCTCTTAAACACAGGAGTTTTTACAGCGTATATAATGGTGGTGGTGTTACTTTTAGCTATAGATTTGGCAGAAAGTGTTCAATCCTGCCTTCCTGGGCTTTGTTGACTCAAATGTAAATGTCTGTGTAAAAACTCTCTAAGGGGTCTTACACAATGGCGTTTCACCCTGCGTACTACCTGCGTTTGGTGCTTGCAGTTGCCTCGGTGAGTACAGAACACTACATAGTAACATAGTAACATAGTAAGTTGGGTTGAAAAAAGACATACGTCCATCAAGTTCAACCATAATGCCTATATATAACCTGCCTAACTACTAGTTGATCCAGAGGAAGGCAAAAAAACCCCATCTGAAGCCTCTATAATTTGCCACAGAGGGGAAAAAATTCCTTCCTGACTCCAAGATGGCAATCGGACCAGTCCCTGGATCAACTAGTACTAAGAGCTATCTCCCATAACCCTGTATTCCCTCACTTGCTAAGAATCCATCCAGCCCCTTCTTAAAGCTATATAATGTATCAGCCAGCACGACTGATTCGGGGAGGGAATTCCAGAACCTCACAGCTCTCAAAAAAATCCTTTCCGAATGTTTAAATGGAACCTCCCTTCTTCTAAACGGAGTGGGTGCCCTCGTGTCCGTTGGAAGGACCTACTGGTAAATAAAACATTAGAAAGGTTATTATATGATCCCTTTATATATTTATACATAGTTATCATGTCACCTCTTAAGCGCCTCTTCTCCAGTGTAAACAGACCCAACTTGGCCAGTCTTTCTTCATAACTGAAACTTTCCATACCCTTTACCAGCTTAGTTGCCCTTCTCTGGACCCTCTCTAACTCAGTAATGTCCCGTTTGAGCACTGGAGACCAAAACTGAACAGCATATTCTAGATGGGGCCTTACCAGCGCTCTGTAAAGGGGAAGAATAACCCCCTCCTCCCGTGAATCTATACCCCTTTTAATACAGCTCAAAACCTTGTTTGCCCTTGCAGCTGCTGCCTGGCATTGCTTACTACAGCCAAGTTTATTATCTACAAGGACTCCAAGGTCCTTCTCCATTAGGGATTTGCCTAGTGCAGTCCCATTAAGGGTATACGGGGCTTGCATGTTTTTACATCCCAGGTGCATGACCTTACATTTATCCACATTAAATCTCATCTGCCACTTAGCTGCCCAGATTGCCAGTTGGTCAAGATCCTGCTGCAGGGATGTCACATCCTGGATAGAATTGACTGGTCTGCAGAGTTTTGTGTCATCTGCAAACACTGATACATTACTCACAATACCCTCCCCTAAGTCATTTATGAACAAATTAAACAAAAGTGGACCCAGTACAGAACCCTGAGGGACCCCACTGAGGACCTTATTCCAAGTAGAGAATGTACCATTAACAACCACCCTCTGTACCCGATCCTGTAGCCAGTTTTCTATCCATGTGCAAATGGCTTCACTAAGACCAATAGACCTTAGCTTAGAAAGCAGTCGTTTGTGGGGAACGGTATCAAATGCTTTCGCAAAATCCAAATAGATGATATCTACTGCATCCCCACTGTCCAGCTTCTTACTTACCTCATCATAAAAAGCAATTAAATTGGTCTGACATGACCTGTCCTTCATAAAGCCATGCTGATTACTGCTCATAATGGCATTCTCCACTACATAATTTTGAATGTGATCCCTTAACAAGCCTTCAAATAACTTGCCCACCACGGATGTCAAACTTACAGGCCTATAATTGCCAGGCTGAGATCTTACTCCCTTTTTAAATATGGGAATGACATTCGCCTTCTTCCAATCCCTAGGTACCATACCTGATGAGAGCGAGTCTGAGAATATCAGAAACAGGGGCCACTGCAATTCTGCCCCTAGCTCTCTCAGTACCCGAGGGTGTATTCCATCTGGCCCAGGTGCCTTGTTTACATTTATCGTGTGTAACCCTTTAAGCACCATATCCTGTGCCAACCACTGTGTAGTTGGAGCTGAGGCAACAGTGCAGCTATTGGGTGGGACTTGGCCCTCTGGCTCCTCTACTGTATACACAGAAGAAAAGAACTGGTTAAGCACATCTGCCTTTTCTGTATCCGCTGTAACCATATTGTTATTATAACTCAATGGGGCCACACCCTCAACCTGCATCTTTTTACTATTAATATACTTAAAAAACTTTTTGGGGTTAGTCTTGGCCTCGGCCGCGATGCGCTCCTCATTTTCTATCTTTGCCTTCCGGATTGCTGTTTTACAACACTTGTAAACTATAGAGCGCAACTATAGAGGAAGAAGACCCCATAGGAAAAGGGGGGACCTTCTTTATAATTAGGAAAATTTCTGCTCTGTAGCCACTGTCCTACCTTGGCACATGCAAGTAAGCGCCAGGCCTTTCAGAAGATTTTTCTGTAGGGGGGCCGAGAGCCTTATAGTTATACCAATGGTACAGAGAAATTCATAAGAATGGGCTGTGTTTCTTCCTGCATTCCCCTGCGATGGGAACGCATGAAAAACCCACTGCAGGTTAACGTAGGATGAAACTCCTGTGTGTAAGAGGCCATAAGCACCCATTATAATTTATTTATAGTTCTGCATTCAGCTCTTGTTTTTATTTCTAAGGTCATCTCTGAAATCAGTTCCCAGTTTAATTTCAACTATCTGGCGTTGAATAGAAGAAAACAATAGCATTTTGCAGTGCTGGTACCCAGTTACTGTCCCCGCCCCCCTCCACAAATAATTTACCAATTAACTTTTTAATCAGCAGCAGGAGTCTGTTTGTTAGTTTGAGGCACCTTTTGGGTGACAATGCTGTTTGACTGAATAACACTAGCTAATATAAATGAACCTTTGCACAGAGTTTAATTAGATGCAAACCCCCCTACCTCACAGGACAGTCCATTTGCCTTCGAATGATTGCTATCCCTCATAATGACATCTGTTAATGGGCTGTGACAGGGACACCAAGAATATCCATCAAATTAACATTCAAGAACAGGGATCCCACATCAAAAGATTTTTTTTTTCTATCAAACCTTTTTATTTTATTATATATATTTGACTTATTTTCTAGATTAATTGGTGTTGCTGAAATGACCTATAAGCCATAAGATAGAAAGATAATTGATTTTCATTGAGTCACCGCTTTTTACTGTCAATGTTGAACATTTCATTCATACTTTTTCCTGTAGCATATTTGCCTATATGTCCCTGAATGCAGGCTAATTTTACTGTATACACAAACCTCACCCACTCAGTATTCACTTAGGGCTTTGACAGATGGAGTGTTTCAATCAGTGCTACTTTCATAGGGGAATGTATCCAGCATGTGCACAATGAGAGCAATAATGGCTGCGTTGGTAGGGTAAAAGTAACAAATGCAAAATATTATAGTGGATTCCCACTGACAATAAGAACAGCACATAACATTTATAAAGCACAACATATTCTGTTTCAGTCAATATTCATAGGTTATTATGTCATATCCCAGGTGTCCTGGTTAAACATAAGTCCATTTGTGACCATGGGGTTCTTATGGTAAAGCAGCTGTTGAAATGGCTTGATAAATTAGTCCTGTTAATGGCCATATGTCACAAACTGACCATACCTAATGGTATATATTGCTTGGCAGAGGATATCCCATTCCTCTGGGACACAGAATTATCTTTTAGAAGGTGCCAACAAACATGAGTAAACTTGAGCAACTGCTCTAACTTTTGTACGTAGTTGTGCCCAGTTCAGCATTTGTAGATAGAAAGACTGGCTTGATCACCTGATTGTCGCATGTAAAAAAAACATTTAGGGGGGTGATTTACTACCAGCCCAATAAATATTCACTGTCTATAGCATCATACAGCAGTCCCTCTGGCATTTGCCAGAATATACAGTTTGCCAGTCTGGGCCTGGTGATTACCCACGAGTAACAAATCCCAAAGTGTGTCATGGCCCTTAATAGTAGTACATTTGCTTCTGATATGCAACCTGCCAGCACTCACTGACAACCAAAGCCTGTCAGAGGGGGACAGTAAGTTGTAGTTCATGAAGAACTGAATGGACTATTCAGATATTTGCCCTTAAATAAAGTAAAAGGAACTGTAATGACCCCAGCCCTGGAATAACTTCAAGAGGGCCACACTGGAACAGTGCATTGACAAAAATGGATTTTATTCTGGAATAGCAACCTATAGCTGCCTATTAGATCAGATTGATCAACTTCTGTAAGAATAATGAAAGCAATATTCTGATTACTATTCTATGGGTTGTTACACTGGAGCAAAATCGACACCTGTTCTGTAACCAGCCCCATAGTAATTTTTAAAATGATGTGATGTTTGACTGTGGGAATATTGCAGTCAGTTGTCATAACAAGGTAGGAATGCAGTGATTTGTTGTAAGAAGATCAAGTGTGCATACTATCCATGTTGTCTAGTAGGGCACTTGTTTTAAAGAGGGATATAAAGAGCAGCCATCTCAGTTTTCAAGCTCTGATTTAGACACAGGTTTACGATGCAGGACCTATTATGGTATTAGCACGAGAGATGAGTGACATATCTTAAAAGGAGAATTCTTCAGAACTGAAACCTCTAAAGACTTAATGAGTTCCAAACTAGGTTTTCTGCGTCCATCTTAACCCATTCAGTCTGTGGCCTTCCCAAGTACTCGACGACAAGGAAAATGTTCAGGAGCTGAGAAGTTAAGGAGATATGTGCATAACATTCTTGTAGGCATAACTCCCTCAGCAGTGTCATGTTACCCACAAACTTTTTATTAGAAAAATAGGGGTGGAGAAAGCCTGGGAATTTCAGACGTAATCAGAGCAGTCAATGGATAGAAATACACACTTGTTCTCACTGCATAGTTGGTCACGGTGAACTGGGAAGAAACAACACTGCAATATTTTATTGCAACTTTACTGGTAAGAAGGAAGTACATACCATTCTGCAAGAACCAGAAAAGCAGCTATGTTTATCCAAATACAAGTTACATGCTATAGATAAGAGGTTTTCATACTTTTGGCAGTCTGAATATTTGGTGTGGCAGCTGCCAACCCTTAGCTCATAGCAAGGTTACAGAGATGCATACTTAGTGGTTAATTGGGGTAGGTAGTCCTTGAAACGACAGCAAGGTGACATTTACATCCATATTTTCATGTATCTGTAACACTGTTGTGTTACATTAATCCATCTGAATTGGGTGATAAAGTCTATACGGATAATAAGGTCTAAGGGTATTGTAAGGTAACTTGTACCTGTGTGATCTATAGAATTTAAAACCTGTCAGCCTCCAGTATACTTAGTACTGTTATGCATGTGCATTTCTGCCCACCACCCACTGCAATGGATATTTCATGCGTTCCACTGTAGGGGAATGCAGTAAAAAACACAGGCCCAAACTTTCAAATGACTTCTCATGTACTGGAGCGCAGGTAAATGCCGAACACAGGTGGAACTCAACAGATGCGTACAAATTCCCATGTACCCCAAGTACCCTTACAATGGAAAGAAATTGTAATTCACTCGGGTAGAACCTTTTTGTTCTCTACATCAAACTATTCCTCCTGAATTGTACATACGACCACTAAATACTAATAGCAAAATGATGATTTTCTGTGCAGGCTATGAGCCAATTAAAGGGGCTGACACTATGACTACAGTGTCTCATTGCTGGCTGAATTGAGGCCAGTGAAGTGAAGTAGTGCCCGGCCTGAAGGCCAGTTAAGGTGTGATTCTGGTAAAAGCTTATCTAGAACTATAGCTGACGGACTGTTATGAGCAAAGGGGGCAACAAAATGTTGGACCACAAAATACCAAAAGCAAAACTGCTAAAAACTTCTAATGCGGTGAGCCCCAACCAGGAACTTTAGGGCCCTGCACATGTTATTTATATGGGGCCCCCCCATGAACACAAGTGCGCAGTACCAAAATTTTGGTCATGCCCCTTGTGTGTGCAATATAAACAAATGATCTTACTCAATAAAAAGCAGTTCATATAAAGAGTTTGATTGATTAATGTGCTAATAAGTCATTAAGTTTATTGGGGGTCAGTGGAGTTTTGTCCTAAGGTTAACCCCTTCCCTCATACCTGCCACTGCCAGTCCAAATAGGAGCTACCAAATAGTCAATTACAACCCATATTTGGCACCCCCAGGAACTGTTTTTAATGCTTGTGTTGCTCTCCAACTCTTTTTACATTTGAACGTGGCTCACGGGTCAAAAAGGTTTTAGCCATGTATATATGAACAATGAAAGCTTGGCAAAACTGAAGCTGTAAGTTGACTTTGTACTGTAGCTCCTTCACAAAAGCTAAGGAAAGCAATGCAGAGCAAGAAGATACTCTTTTAACTAGGCACTCAAGCAAAACAAAAATGGTTGTTTTTTTTCATGTCACAAATTTACAATTTACATTTGGTATCTCAGAAAGGAAGAGATAAAAAGCCATACTCAAGGTCAGATTCAAAAAAAGCCTTGACCCTTTTGCTGTGCCTTATTTGTGAGTCACTCCACCTCCATCATTTACACATTAATCCAATATGACGTTAGTAGAAATAATACCGCAGGTAGATAAAAAAGAGAGTGTGATGCAAGCTTGGCTGGAACTATAATGCTCTGTCTACAATCTACACTGGGCAACAGTCATAAGTGCCTTTAGGCTAATGACACACTGGGCTGATTCCTGCAGATTAATGCAGGCTGAGCATAGGCCCCTCTGCTGGCATCATCTTTTCCTTTTGGCTACACCCAGAGCCTAGGTGCAGGTACAAAGTGCATACTTGCACTTTTCAGTGCCGAAATCCGCTCCATGTGCTTGCAGTCGGGCCAACCCAATGGCTCCAGATGCAGGCACAATGAAAGGCTGATGCCAGAGTAGGGGCTAATTCTCAGCTGCATTTATCCGTAGGACGAGAATCAGCACTGTGTGGCTTTAGCCTTAATTCTACAGCACATGGTGATATTCTTCACTTGTGTTTTTCAGCCAGAAGAGAGAAGCTCCCAAGTATACCCATGCAGTCTGTCAGTTAGTTAAAATCCACCAGTCCTTATATCTGCACACAATTAATAACCCAGTGTGAAATAAGGAACTAACTACAACTACCAATATAAATATACATAGAGTTTAACTAAAGTGTAGATAATTTACATTTATCAAGGTTAGTCTTTATATAGCCCGCATAATTATATCCTTCTTTCAGCCCCAACCTTCCCAACCAGGCAAGTCCCAATATAAACATAGTGCCCAAGGTTTTCTGTCCTGCCAAGTCTACCGAGTAGAGTGACAACAAATGGTCCTAAACTTGTATAAAGTCTTATGGTGGTCCTCAGCAGAAAAGCACCCTAATCAATCAACCTTTCAAGGAAGAGCAAAACAACAAACAAAGGCCAACACGAGTGCCCATCACTAAGGTGATAAGGAAGCATGCAGTGAAAGTGCCAAAATGCACTTCTATTTATAAACAAACTATACTTTGGGGGAGATTTACTAAGGCACGAATGCTCCGAATGCGTTTTTTACGACAATTTTGTTGCCATCGCAACTTTTTCGTATCTTGCACTAATTTTTCTTCGCTGTCGCGACTTTTTTGTACTTTCTGAAAAATTTTGCGAAAAATTCGTATTGCCGCGCCGAGTACGAAAGTTTCGGATTCATTCAAGCTTTGGTATCATGACTTTCCTTGGGCCGGGTTGGAGCTGCAGAGTGCCATTGAGCCCTATGGGAGACTTTCCTTGGGCCAGGTTGGAGCTGCAGAGTGCCATTGAGCCCTATGGGAGACTTTCCTTGGGCCAGGTTGGAGCTGCAGAGTGCCATTGAGTCCTATGGGAGACTTTCCTTGGGCCAGGTTGGAGCTGCAGAGTGCCATTGAGCCCTATGGGAGACTTTCCTTGGGCCAGGTTGGAGCTGCAGAGTGCCATTGAGCCCTATGGGAGACTTTCCTTGGGCCGGGTTGGAGCTGCAGAGTGCCATTGAGCCCTATGGGAGACTTTCCTTGGGCCAGGTTGGAGCTGCAGAGTGCCATTGAGTCCTATGGGAGGCTTCCAAAATCATGCACAGAAAGGTTTTCCCGCCGTTTACGATTGTTCAATACAAAAAAGACGCAACGGAGACGAAAAAGTCGTGACGGCAACGAAAAAGTCGTGACATTGACGAAAAAGTCGCAATCTTCAGAAATTATCGTATCCAATCCGAATTTTTCCTATTCAGGATCCGAACTCGTGTTTTAATGAATCGGCCCCTTTGTATTATTTGTTTGTTAGAAATATGAATATTTAAACATTAAAAACACACTTGCTGCAGCCTTCAAATGCTCCACAATCCACTGAACCTTTTTGGAGATCTTTCTTTTTCCACAAATGGAACAGGGCAGTTTTAGCATAGTGATAAAGGAGAAACTTCTTCATTTTGTCCTCTATTAGGGTAATGGCAGACAAGCAGATAGGGTTACCTTTTAAGCCAGCAATTTCTCATTCTGTGGGAATCACTATGATGCACATTGTCCTTTCTAGAGAAGGGCGTGCATGGCTCAAACACACACAGCCCTGCATTTCCGCGCATTATGTGCCTGTGTGGTAATTCACATTCGCTTTAAATGGGGACACCCAAACTTTTGCGTGCCATTACTATTACTGCAGGATGAAATCATGGAATCTGCAGAAATCAGGTGACCTAAAGATGCCCTGCTTCAATATATAGGTTTAGTACTTTCTTTGTCAACTCAACTACGCTTTAACAGCAGGGCTGTATTTAGGAGCCAGGTACTTCTTCCCCTCAGCTGTGCTACTGGATTTAGCAGCAAGTATCCAGTAGATTTTGGGTACCTAGGCTTAAACTGAGATTCAAAATAGGCCCTGGCATTTAAAATCCACAGAGGCCCAAACAGCCCCCCACCAGCCTAATACATAGTGACTGTCTATGGCTAGTGATGAGCAAATTTTTTCGCCAGGCATGGCTTTGCAGTGAATTTCCGCATTTCTCCACTGGTGAAACTTCCGTAAAAATTTGCGCGGAAATTTTTTGTTGTGCGTCAAATTGGGTGCGGTCGCACCAAAAAAGCGTGGGTGCCAAAAAAAAATTGTGCGACAAATGCGTTTCGCGAATCTTTCGCCATTTCGCAAATTAGACAATTTATTACTGCAAATATGGAAGGCCAGGCAGCTTAAATATTAACTTCTGGGCAAATTTAGTCAGTGCTAGCAACTGGGCAAATGGGCAGGCGGCTGGTTTAACAGTGGGCATACAGCCAGTGGCGAAACTTGGCACCCCTGCAAACAAATCTTCTAAGGGGTCCTGGGGCAAACAGTCCCTCCTCTGCCGCCCCACCTCCCGGCCGCAAAGCACTGTGACGGTATTTAAAAAAATAAACGTACGAGAGGGGCGGGGAGGAGGGACTGGAATCAGGGCCGCCATCAGGGGGGCACAGGGGGGACAGTCGTCCCGGGCCCGGGCGTTTTTAACTTCAAACACCTCTGGGCCCTGCGACTGTCATTGGCGGCCTCCTCCGCTATGTCCCACGGCCCCGCTACACCTGTGCTTTCATAAGGTTGCGGCCCGTGCGCACTGACGTCACGGGCACAAACATATAAAAGTGCAGATGTAACGGGGAGCTGAGGGACATAGCGGAGGAGGCGGGGAGGAGACGCAACTGAAGCAGCAGCAGGAGGAGCTGGAGGCCACAGGAGGAGCCGGAGGAAGCAGGAGGACACTGGAGAGGGGGGGGCAGGAGGAAGCAGCAGGATGCTTGGGGGGGCCTGGAGGATGCTGGGGGGAGCTGGAGTATGCTTGGGGGTCCCTGGAGGATGCTTGGGGGGGAGCAGGAGGATGCTTTTGGGGGGCACTGGGGGAAGCAGTAGGACGTTGGGGAGGAAGCAGCAGGATGCTTGGGGGGGCCCTGGAGGATGCTGGGGGGGAGCTGGAGGATGCTTGGGCATCCCTGGAGGAAGCAGGAGGATGTTGTGGGGGAGCAGGAGGATGCTTTGGGGGAGCCCTGGGGGAAGCAGGAGGATGCTTGTGGGGGCCCTGGAGGATGCTGGGGGGTGAGCTGGAGGATGCTTGGGGGGCCCTGGAGGAAGCTGGAGGATGCTTGGGGGTCCTGGAGGAAGCAGGATGATGCTGGGGAGGAGCTGGAGGTTGCTTGGGGGGCCCGGGAGGAAGCAGGAGGATGGTGGGGGGGAGCTGGAGGACGCTGGGGGGGGAGCTGGAGGAAGCAGTGGGGAGCGGGCCATAGTGGGGGCGTGGCCATTGGGGGGCATGGGAGGAGGGGGGCCCAGAAAATTTTGTTGTGAGGGGCCCCGTGATTTCTGATGGTGGCCCTGACTGGAATACAGCAGCCCCCACAGTCCACTGCATACAGCAGCCACACCAATTTGTCAGGTTGGGAAAGGAAGTAAATGAGGATCGGGCTGTATGGTGCTCCTGTAGAGCAATACAATGGTCAGTTGGTATAGCAGCATGAAGTTGCCTGCAATAGCTGGGGCTATAGATTACAGGGCATATTTTCAGGGTTAAAAGGGTGCAGAGAACTGACCGCTTGAGTGGCAGGAATTAGGAATGTTCAAGAACCATTTGTGGAGTTATTTTCCATTTTGGTGTCTGTAGAGATATGACAGGATGTGTTAATGAACAGGCAAGTGGTTTTCAGGTTGTACAATATGGGAGTGGTATAAACTATTAACATAATAGCTTCATCAGAAGTTGGGCCAGTTTCACAAACAAACTTTGGGATTTAGGTGCTGGAAGGTGGCAAAGATGGTAAACAGGTCTGTCGCTCAGGAACAGGGCCAGGAATTCCTGGGTTTGGGCAAAATGGGAGGATGTCAAGCAAAAAGTCGGTGAGTACAGGATGGAATAGATGAAGGAGAGGTCTTTTTGAGGTGGATCAACCAAATGTACAGAAAGTGTTTGTCCCACTGAAGTTGTTGATACTAAAATGGCTGGGTTGTCCTTTTATTTCAAGTTGAGGTGGTGCCCAGATCATACAATGGATTCATTGCTAAACAGGCCCTAAGGGGGAAGACGCATGGAGCGATTATGGTGGTAAAATGCTGCGATTGGTTGCTGCATTCAAGGTTTTAAAAGTCGCAGTGCATCAATTTACTGCCATAGATTAATATGTGAATCACTACAACTATTCGCACATCGTTTGTGCTCGCCAGATTAGTTGCTATGACTTTTTAAAAAGTCGCAGCAACTAATCACCCCATGTGTCTTTGTCCTAAAAGTTTACCATGGAGGAAGGGTCATCAGGGATATTAGGAAGTGTCCTATGGTTTGCTCCCGCTACTGTGTAGAGAAATGCCTAGCTTCTGTTGTTCATCCTTCGAGGTACAAGTAGTTTGGCATAGCCTAGCATTTCTTGCTGCATTCAGGATAAGTGAGCTTGTGCCATGTAGCCCAGCATGTAAGGGGATGAAATAAATATTTTTATTTAATTATTGTAAATAGTTAAAGCAATATGAATGGTCCACCTGTGAGCCTGTATAAAAAAGTGCTTTGCTGAGGCACTTTCCCTTTTGGTGTGAGCAGATCAGGGGCAGCAGCAAGACCTTGTGGTCAGACCTACATGGGAGGTTGGTACCTAAGCAAGCTAGTGATAGTAGTGGCAAGCAAGTTCACTCCAAGAGTGAAAGGTAGAGAGGGCTAGAAAGGACAGACTGTTGTCGCACCTTAGGCTAAGTGTGCGCCAGAGAGGGAACAGAGCATTTAGGTGTAGGTCATAGAAGGTCCTACGGGTGAAGCTTTGCAACTGTACATTTGGTCACCACAGAGAAAGGGGCAGCAGTTTAGCAAGATGGAAGGTATCAACAGATCCACAGCAGTGTTCAGATGGCTAGGTTTCAGGGGACTGGGATGAAGACAACTTCTGCTAATGTTTACAGAAACAGTTAGCTTGGAAGGGGCGCTGGTAAGTGGTATTGACTTTTAGTCACTTAGTTTTAGTCTCAGTACCTATTAAAATACTTATGAAGGACATAGGTGTGATTGCTAAGGTTATGGGAGTTTTCCTGGACACATTGGTAGCTTAGTAGGAGATTATTTTTTGGTTTTATTGGAGAGAGACTAGGTCTATTAAGGCTAATGATTAATAGAGTTTTTGGCAAGTTTGTCATGTGTAATGGTGGATATGTAATGTCTCACAGGGACTTTAACACACTGAGTTTAACAAGGAATCCTGGTTTGGCTCTCATGAGCTTCAGTTGATGCCAGTTGGTTATGACTTGCTTAACTTGACCTGCTCGTTGTAATATTGCAGAAAGGTCCCACAGGTTGGGAACTAATATTTACTTTGGTCTCTTGGGGCAACAGCCTTGGGTAGGGCATGGTGGTTAAAGCAAGGTTGGTGGTTGGCAATCACCAAGTCAGTGCGGTGGCAACTGGCAAGTAGCCTCTTGGTTGTTCTAAAATGGTTAGGACAGTGCAGGCTGAAAATGTTTGCTGTTTCTATAGTTAGTTTTTATTTAGTTGTTTTTTACCAACTGTTTAGTCATTGGCATATTATTATATCTTATATAATAAGCCCTTTCTGAGCCAACGTCACAGGTGGTGTTTCTATTTTTCAAAGATGGGGCAACAAGGAATAGGTGAATAAACAATAAGTTTGCCAAGCTCCCAGCCACAGTTCATAGGAAATCACTGTACTCTTGGGCAGGTTTGTGGTGTACAGAAGCTCAGCTGCTATACTTGGCTGGCACAATTACATTATAAGCACATTATAATGTGCCAAGAATTATGAGGTTTAGAATACACAATGTAGGCATTGTTGAAATTATTAAAATAAGGCAATAATCATATCACATGTACACAAAGAAAGGATATGCTGCAATCCTAATAGCCTCCTGAGTTGAGTTGGGTGACCAAATGTGCACCTCTGACCCAAATGAACATCCCATTATGTGTGATTGCTAGCCATGGCTTACTAGAATTGAAGCAAACTTCATATGCCTTCATATGTCACTATTGCACAAAACTGATTATCTACTGATTATCATCCCTAGAAAAACATAAGCACTTTAGCCAAGGACTGTGGTTGAAAAGGACAACAGCCATTGCTATTTAGGCATGGAATATATTATAAACAATGCTTGAGACCTGGAGTTGCTTGCAAAAATCTCATCATGTGCTATTAGGCCCATTTCTGGACTCACATTCAGACCCTAGCATTTCCAGTACAGTGAGGTCCAAACAGTCTCCCACAAGACCAAGAAGTGACTGAGGTGCAAAGTGCAGAGAGACCTTGGTTTGAAGTACTGACTAAATATGGGGGGAGCCCTTTGCACCCATTAGGCTAATGCCACACATGGCAAACAGCCTATCCACTCTCATCTACTTGATCCTGTATCTGCTCTGGCATGGCATTGGCATTGGTTAGAGTTCACCATTTGATAAAATACACTTATAAAAATCCCAGTACATAATAGTTTTTAGGTATTAAGCTTTAAACCCACATTTTAATAAATCTTACAGTAAATCCAGTGCTGTGTCAAAATTCTCCAGTCTGAGTTGGGGGAAATCATCTGTTTATTTAAAGGCCTAATTTACTTTAATATTTATCTAAGCAGGGGCATATTTGTATAGCCAGGACACAGGGTCACACTTACTCAGGCTGCCCATTCTTTTTTTTTATTTAAAAAAAAAACAGTGTAGTCCTTAGCAGCCACCTGCAGTGCAACATCAATACATCAATACCAAACACCCCCCCCCCCCCCTCCCGCCCAAAGGCTCTCATGGCAATATCACTGTATGACTTGCAAGTAACATTTTCTCCTTTGCCTTAAAACTTAAAGGAACAGTAACACAAAAAATGAAAGCATATACAAGTAATAACAATAAAATGTAGTGTTGCCCTGCACTGGTACACCTGTTGCTTTAGAAACATTACTATTGTTTAGAAAACAAAGCTGCTGTGTAGCCATGGGGGCAGCCATTTAAAGGGGAAAGGGCACAGGTAACTTAGCAGATAAAAGATAAAACCCCATTATATTCTACACAATTTATCTGTTATCTGCTGTGTAACCTGTGCCTTTTCTCCTTTTCTTCTAGCTTAAATGGCTGCCCCCGTGACTACACAGCTGCTTTTTTATATAAACTATAGAAGTGTTTCTGAAGCAAACACACACATTGTGCTAGTGCAGGGCAACAGTACATGATATTTTAATTATTGCAAGGAACTATCAGGACTTGAACCCTGTATGGCTTGTTATAGTGGCTATGCAGGTACCTCTCAGCCACAGGAGACTCAGTAACAGAAGTTTCTGTTGTGATATCATTATCTTTTGCCAGGTGTTGGTAATTTCCAATTTCTGTTGCCTTTAAAAGGTCCCTCCCCCATTTGGCCTGGATCATTTGTAATTGTTACGTTTGCTCATTTTGCTAACTTCAATCTGTATCCTGTGTTGTTCCTGACTCTGTGATGCAAAGTGCTGTTCTTGGTGATCTTGTGTTCCTGTACCTTGAGTTTCTAATAAAGTTCTGTCTCCTGGTAACCTGCTTGATACCTAGCCATGGGGCTCCAAACTAATGGTATGAATCCACAATGCCATGGCCTCCCTGACAATTACTTTTTTTGGTGTGACTGATCCTTTTCCCTTAGCATTTAATCACCACTGGGCAGTCACACAGTAAAAAAAAAAAAAACGGAAAATTATGTGTTTAAAATACCACCCCCATTCCCATATTTAGACAGGATGGTTCTAATATGCAGAACTGAAAAGGGTTGTGGCTTGGTGGAAGTGGGTGGAGCCTGGCAGAGCTTGGGGCATGGTTGTGTGTTACTAGTCATGGCTAAGGCACAACAGGGATCTAGATATACTTATCTTCCAGTCAGAAATGCTGGGAGTATGTTTAGCATTCAACAAAGGAAAGCTTTACATGGCAACACAGGCAAACTCTGCTCAGCCCCAGTAACCTATACCTATATGTCTAGTGAAGCTAGCACAAAGAGAATAAATATCTTAATGATTAAGCTAACCTCCACCTCTGCCCCTATTCTCCTTATAGTAAGGCACGTTCCACTCTGAGAGGAAATACCGTACAACAGTAGGAATGGAGATCTGAGACAGTACTGGCATTTATAAATCATTAAAAAAAGCATGAGCAATGGTATTTTTGGTTCTGTGAGCAGTGATGGTTAACGAATTTCCTTGCCACATGAACCGAATCATGTCATTTTAATCCCCACTCAGTGTATCAGGAGCCCACACGGCCTATCCACAGAGCCCTCTGTGTGAGATGGCCACGGACAAAGCCCTTAGCCCTTCCTTCCTGTCCCACTGAGATAAGAATCAGGTGGACCTTTCAGAAGGGATCATGTTTGTAATTGGAGGAGTAGAGTCAGGCCTTTCCCCTAATCCTGATCATTACACAACAATTACAGAGCTCTCCCCCCACCAGCACCTCCAGCTGAATGGGATTCCAGTGTCCAGCTGCAATGAATGAGATGCTGGGCTGGAGTAAGACAGAGGCTGCATCTGGCTCCTGGAAGCTCCAGATGGACAGCTTCTTGAGATGATTTTATTACCGTATCATTGCTTTAACTCTAGGACGCCAGAGATTTCTTCAGCAGGATGCCACGAAAACAATTTAGTATCACCTGCCATTAGGCATCTTTGAGCTATAACATCTGCCTCTAAAAGGATCCAGCCGGAATTGAGCATTTTGCACTTCAGCTGTGATGAATTGACAGAAACTGCAGATCTGCCAGTTATTAGTGTTACAGGTGGCTGCCTAACCTTAACTGACTAGGCCCCCAAAATAAAATACTTTTAGGGTCTCTGCATTACCCCAGAATGTTACTATTCTAATATAGTGTGTTACATTTCCTTCTATTCATAGCCACTTCTCTTCAGCTTCATTGCTTTTACAAAACCGTTTGTTTGCTAGTGCCAGTTACAAAATTAACCAAATATAACTTTAAAGGACAAGCAAAGCCTGAGTCACTTGAGGTGCTGATTTATTCAGCACCCCTTAGAGACTCTTAATTGCTAACCTTTTACCATTCTTGTCTCTACCAAGATTCCTAATTATCCTCTGCATCTCTTTAGACTTGGGTTATGCCCTGTACAGAAGTGTCCAGAAAAGCTCTTCACTGTGCATGCACCAAGTCTAAAGGTCTGACTCACGATGGCCATATACTTACAGATAAAAGCGCCCATAGCAATAATCTGTGCCTACATGCTGGTCTGCCAATCCAGACCGATATCTATACAATATGGACAGGCCTAGACTGGGATCTAAACTAAGCCCTGGTATTTCAAGTACACAGTGGCCCAAACATACCCACACCAGCCCACTAAATGATGTCTATGGCATGTTACAGCATTGGCAGAACTTTAAAAAATCAACAGCAGTTCTTAATGCCACCAAAGCCTCACATACTTATCATAGTCAAAAGCCAGGCCTCACCTTTCTGAAGCATTGCCAGTAAAATAACTATTGGTATTATAGGTGTCCGCAAACATTACCTGTGCATGCAGTTTTATTTGGCCTTGCTTTCACAGAAAGGGCAGTGGCACAAATGACATTTTGTCACCACAGATTTTTGTGAAAAATCATAGCAATCAAGTTCATTATTATTATTTATATAGCTCTCCATAGCACTTTACAGAGTAAAGATGCAAAGACACAAAAGACATAACAGTTACAAATACAGACAAACATTGCACCAGAATAGATGTACAGCTACAACTGGATATTATAAGAAGACAATAGGAAGAGGGTCCTGCTCATAAAATCTTACAATCTAACCTGAAAGAAATCTTGCAAATCACTTCTCAATGCAATGAACTAAGTTATAACAACCTGCTGTAATTTTGTCTTAAAAATTAAAATATGATTGTGACTATTATTATTATTATTATTATTAACAGACTATGTAAAGTAAGCACCTTGATTCCCATTGGCTATAGCGGAAAGGTGATAGGAACTCTCTGAATATAAAACGTGTCAAAAAGCACTACTTGGGCTGTTCGATGTCCTTGATGTTGTGTGTTTGACTGGTCCCTCCGTGCCACTGTGTTCTGGCGCCTTGACACACCATATGAATCATCAGCAGGACTTTAGCATCTGCATGATATTATGTAACATGATAAGCAGACCAAGTATTGCCAACATCAGTCTATTTTTGCAGAATTCCTGGTTTTGTTTATCATTATCAGGAGTTGTCTACAGAGATCAGAACAGAACAGATAAGATTTGAACGAATGTTCAAGGATATGAAATGGGTGGTTTTAACACATCTCATCCAGAGTAATTAGATTTCAAGGAATCTGTACTTCTTACAGTGCCTTTATATCATTAGGGAGCTTTGCTCTTGCATACATTATAAATCCTATGATAGCTTATTATTTATACAGTAGCTGTCAGATATTTATTAAGTTGTCTTCTTATGTTGAGGTGAAGAAAGGACCACAGAAACGTTTTCTCAATGTCTAGATTTATTTACTATGCAATTTGTTCATTTGTTCTTCTATATGTGATGACCTGATTATTCTGCTTGACTGTAATAGGAGTCAATGTATTTATCTTCAGAGAAAGCACCAGTTCCTATAGCTGAAGTTGATGGTCTGGTTGAAGAAGAGCAGAAGGAATTCAGGAGACTCTTTTTTACATTATTTGAAAACCCTGTAGCAAGAGCAAAAGAGCCAACAGAGACCTGTGTGTCAGAGAAAAATCAGGGGAATCCACTGGTGGTAATTCATGTCAAGTTGAAATCAATTTGTCTGTTGCTGTTTCAATTGTCCTAAAGGTGGAACGGGTCTTAAACTGCATCGTGTTGTTGGTTCCATCAAAAAAAGGGATAGTAGTAAACTCATGTAAAGGCAACTGGGCTCAATTTGGCACAAGATTATATATATCATCACTTATAAGATAATGGGGAATTATGAACCTTGAGCTGATTAAATAACCAGTTCTACGTGTTATGGATTTTTAACTACTGTAAAATGCGATGTGACCCAGGATGGAGGCTACCTCTCCAAAATACAGGCAACTTATATGGCAGTGTTCATTGGCACTCTTTTGGGGCTTGCTTTAGATAGCCGGATGGATGAGAATACTGAAGAATAGAAAGCAGGAAACAAATAAAATATGTCCACCTCAAATCCAGAATTTTAAAAGTCTTTTAATTACCGATAAAATATAGCCATTTTGAAATAAAATATACATCATAGGATAATGACAACAAGGAAACATACACCTATCCCTTCCTACCATAAAGAAGAACAAATAACTTCCGAGGTTCTGACCTGAGTGTAAATATAAACACCATCCAACAATGAACTGGCCAATTAAATAATGGAATATAAAAATGAATAGTAAGTACAAACTCCATATAGTAGTATTCTATTACTCCTTTCAACAGATTGAAGAGCTCATTTTATACTTTATAAAGGGCCACCTATATCCTATAAATAACAGTCGCAACAAAAGCATTTTATTATCCTGTTTTCATATAGTGCCAACATATTATACAGAGATTTCATTTTTCACCTCAGTGTTGAACTTAAGTTCCCCTCCACACACAAACAAACTAGGGTTGAATGAGTTTTAAAGTTTTATACAGTTCTATAAAATAAAGACATATTAGTATTTAATACTATTAATACTTAAATAGTGTTTATGGTGATTTTTCTGCACAAGCTACTAGCAGGCTTAAGGGGTTGCTCCTGGAAATGTTAAACCTGCAGAAATCTGGGTGAAAATTCTGCATTGTGGGTAAAAACATGGCTTTTAGCATCCATATATTTCACTTTCCATTGCATAAATGGCATATTTGGTATATATTATATTTGGTATATTTACTTACCTGAGGCAAATTTTAAATCCAGTATGTAGGTGTACCACACATTCCCTCAAATCAAGAATTAGGAACATGTAGGAGATGCAGGTAATTTAAAGTTCCAAAAGCCAAGCACTTTGCTGTATGTTCTGAAAGATATAGGTACGCTACCTCTGAATTGTTAGTTTTTTGTTGATCACATTTTTTTCTAAAAAAAATCATAATAAAATATTGCCGCCTAAAAACTTCCAAGATGCATAATTTAGAAATCAGCATCACGTGAATCATGTGATCTGCTTAAAAGGCACCAGGCTTTTTATCCTAATTTACGTCTAATAAAGATCAGATGTGATTTGATATGAAAGCCGTGTTGATCAAGGCTGCACTGTTTACTTGACTACTATATACCTCCCATCTGAGCCAGCAAAGCCACCTGGTGAGTGACCTTTATTATACTGTGTTTTATTGATCTAAAGAGAAGCCATTTTAGTCTGTTTATGCACTTTGTAAGTGATGGGTCTTGGATTTCGTTAACTTGGTAAATCTAGAACTGGAAAGGGGATAGATAGTTCAGTCTGTGCTTGGTTTGCCATATAAAGTTGTCAACACCCTCAGAGATGCTAGATACTAATAATTCCATTACAAAATTACAAAGGAAAATGATCCATGAACAGCTACCTCCTAGTATTCAATTACCAAATCTCTTCTTTTACTACTAATTCATCTACCAAAATAAAGTCTAATTCTCTAGCCTTGCTTTTCTCTAGTCTAAATGATTCATATCACTAGACACAAATGAGCAGATTTTCATTATGTCTGAGCAAAAGGCCTACACCAAAGCCCAAAAGAGCAGATATTGTGCAATTTGGCACAATATGGCCAATACAAAGTCATCTATTTGTTCAGCCGAGGGTCTTTTTTTTAGGTTGATTGTTGATCCCATACATGATCAGAATTCACTTTTGGCCACTTATATCAGAGTGTAGATGTCTAAAACCCTCATTTTAGGGGGCCCCACACATGGAAGAATGGCCACACATTTTTTTCTGATTGTATCAGGCTAGCTAGTGTAATTTTTCAGCAACCATCTCCCACAAATAAGATATTTTTGACAACAAATATACTATTTTATATGAGAAAGGTTTTCATTCTATGGTTCTGGAGCCAAAAATTACATTTGACTTCTGTTTATCTGCTTATGTGTAAGAACTAAACCCATTTTATTCTATAGTTTTTTGCCCTATTTAACTTGAATGGCTGCCGCTGTGTCTACACAGCAGCTTATTTACATAGTTGTGTTTCTGGAGCAAAAATATGATTTTTACCAGTGCAAGGTAACAGTACATTATAATATAATGCACATAAAACATAAGCATTTTTTGTTTTGTTTTACTGGTCCTTAAGAATCAGTGGAAGGGAAGGCTAAAACTATAAACTGAGCTGGCAATTGTGGGAATAAAAAAGAAATTATTCTCAGTATATCTTTATACAGTATAATCTGCAAAGGGATCAATCAAAATTGATCAAAATTATTTTTAATAACATTAGGACCATTTGTGCACCTCTTTTTTTTTACTATTTGTTAGACAGTCGGTCAGTCAAATGCTAACACCGTGCAATATTAGTGGGCTTTTTTTTTGTAAAAGGAAACTTGAATCCAGTTAAGTTGTCAAGTGAAGAAAGTTTTAGTCAGATTTATGAGGAAATCTTTCAGAACGCTACATGTGTTCTGTGATAGTTTTGAAGAATCTGGCTCCCATGGCGTTTCCTTTAAAAACATGGGAGACACATTAAGAAGAATGTCTTGACAACAACTAGAAGAGGGAGTGGGTCTGGGATTGCCTCCCTAATCAGATTAATGATGTCAGTGCTTCACTTGATGATTGACAAACAGTTATACTTGCCCAAAGGGCCACATCTAAAGATGAACCATTAAAGTAATCTAGAATGTGAAAGGAGGATGGGAGAGGGTCATTTTTTTAAAGAAACAGCCACCTAACCACATGTCTAATTTTGCTGTCTTTCATTTAAAAAAGAGCAAAGACAACAGTATCCCTGCCACTTCTTATTCTACAAGCACCTCATTGTACAAGATAACCAGTCTATTTCCTGGTAGGTTCTTTAGGATTAGAGTGAAATTTCTAGGAATGGATTTTTACAGCAACAGAGCTGGATGGAATGACATTTTCAATAGCAAGGCTAATTAGACCTTGATGACAAACATATATCCTTCAGTTAATAACATCTCTGGGAACTGATTCAGGAATAGTTGGCAACCTTATTGTGAAGAAAGGTAATGTGCTAAGAATTTTATAAAATAATTCTCAGAAATATGCTATATATGCTTGTTATGTGAAACATGGCAACTCCAGTAAATTGCACTGTAGACATAGAGCATTTTGGAAGGAATGAGAAACTACAGTTTATTTGTGATTTTGTTACTTTTGGTCCAAAATATCAATCAAATGAGAATGATCCGTGTTACATGTAGATATTGGATTGCATACCAACATACAGTATATCCTGGCCATAGTCACTTCAGTTCAGGCAGCAATAAATATCCGTAGAGGTGGCATTGCTCAATGAATGGGTAAGGCAATCTAAATAAAAAAAATAGAAAGAAGAGAAAAAGACAAATACAAAAAATTTTATAGCAACACTGGAAGTCTCACTGGACTTTAACTCATTTTTTGAAAGGACTTAATTTTAAAGAAGGCTTGGAGAGGCTAAGCTTTAACAAACCAACACAGATGAATGGAGGTAATATAGATAGTAACATAGTAATTTAGTAAGTTAGGTTGAAAAAAGACCTACGTCTATCAAGTTCAACTTTAATGCCTATATATACTGTACATAATGCATAATGCATATTCCTTCACTTGCAAAAAGCCATCCAACCCTATCTTGAAGCTATATAATTTATCAGCCAGCATGACTGATTCGGGGAGGGAATTCCACAACTTCACAGCTCTCACAGTAAAAAATCCTTTCCGAATATTTAAACGGAACCTCCCTTCTTCTAAACCGAGTGGATGCCCTCGTGTCCGTTGGAAGGACCTACTGGTAAATAAAGCATTAGAGAGGTTATTATATGATCCCCTAATATATATTTATACATAGTTATCATATCACCTCGTAAGTTTAAGATGAAGTTGCATTTATCCTGCCATCTGTTGTTTTTTATACTACTGGTATAGGATCTGTTTTCTGAATTAGGGATCTTTCCATAATTTTAATCACCATATATTAAGGGGCTGATTTACTAACCCACGAATCCGACCCGAATTGGAAAAGTTCCGACTTGAAAACGAATATTTTGCGACTTTTTCGTATGTTTTGCGATTTTTTCGGATTCTGTCCGAATTTTTCGGATCCAATACGATTTTTGCGTAAAAACGCGAGTTTTTCGTATCCATTACGAAAGTTGCGTAAAAGTTGCGCATTTTGCGTAGCGTTAAAACTTATGCGAAAAGTTGCGCATTTTTCGCGTAAGTTTTAACGCTACGCAAAATGCGCAACTTTTTACGCAACTTTCGGAATGGATAGGAAAACTCGCATTTTTACGCAAAAATCGTATTGGATCCGAAAAATTCGTAAAGAATCCGAAAAAATCGCAAAACATACGAAAAAATCGCAAAGTACCGATCATTACGAAAAAAACGCAATCGGACTCCATTCGACCCGTTCGTGGGTAAGTAAATCAGCCCCTAAGTCTGCTGAAAAAGACTTTAACATTAAATAAACCCATTATGATTGTTTTGCTGCCAATATGGATTTGTGCAGCAAAGTTACAATCAAGTACAAGGTATTATCTTATTATTACAAAAAAAAAGGAAATAATTTTTAAAATTGGAATTATTTGATTAAAAATGTACTCTATGGGAGATGGCCTCCTGTACTTTCTGGTTAACTGATCCTGCCATGTTTTCTGGGATGAATGCATGCAATGTGTTCTGGGGTATTATACGTGGAATTAACATGGGATACTATTAAGAAATCTGTGTAAATGTATTTATTCAGCCTCCCCAAATACAAATATCACCTTCTTCCTATTATTCAGTTGGTGGGTGATCAATTACGTGACACACCTGTTAACCATATCCATAGCAATTATTCCATAAATTAATGCCTGAAGGGCAATCACTATACATAATAAACTGCAAAATAGCCTCAAACTGTTTTTTTTTTTCACTGGTGTGTCTACAGGCTGTGGCCCTTGAAGGAAAATTTGGTGCAGGGATCAGGGAAGGCAATATGCATCAAACTGCAAATATTTATAGGCCTAGACATGATTTCATAAAGTACTAGCATTAAAGGCTGGATCTACTAGTAGGCTTCCAGTTACCAAGTTAATATTACTTTTTTTTATTTATCTTTTTTTTTACATTGTATATTTTACATTTTTGTTTGTGGGTTTTGAGCTGGACTAATGAGGTTGCCACACAGGGTGATTCATGTCATGTTTTGGCAGATCTACATAACCAGCTAGTACACACACTACTTATTCTCTTATATTCCTGTGTATCACTTTCAGAGATGTATTGCTGCACATCTGTTGTGAGTTAGTCCCCCCTCTTACAGTAAGTAACCATGACCTCTACTAGCAGCACAGGCCTGTAACTGATCCCACAGCTGTGACCGCTTCAAGGATGGGAAAGGATTTCAAATTTCACTAACACCATGTGCAAGACAAATAATGCACCCCCAGCCATGTCACAGGCCACCTGCTCCCACACCATCCTCACGCCCAAAAGTCTTAAGGGCAGAGCAAGTTTGTGCCAATATGGAGACCCTTTTCTTCTGCACATCATTAAAGCAGGGCTGTGAATGAAATAAAACAGCTTGAGCAATCGACTATGAGTAGTACTTATGTTAATAGATGAGTATTTCTAGGAAATATGTGACAGGTACATCGCAGACACTGCCCATTAGAGAATGCCTAATGTATAAAAGAGGCCTAATGTCGCTGTAAAACAGCAACTGCTGTACTCAGTCACCCTGGCTCCACATTGGCGGGAACTGACAGATGCAATTCTGTTTCTAATTATCAGTTTAATTTACTATGCTGACTTTGAAAGGATTAAGGGGCATATATTTGTCATAAAGTCAATGTTTTCCCTTTTTTGTCAAAAAAGCCTAAAATCTATCTTTGTTAGCTAAATAAAGCCTGTAGAATGATGACTTACTTATATCTGCAACTTGTAACCAGAGATAGACCACAAGGACAGAAGTTCATGCAATGGCTTTTTCTTGGTTACCATTATTTGGGGAACTTTTCCAGACAGCTTTCTACTTAGTGGTACTACGTAATAGGCTGGCACCATGTGCCAGAGAGTTCTCTGGCCACACATTGCGGGAACACATGTTTTTTACAGTTGAGGCAGTGTTGGTGGGCGATCCAGCTTGAAGGCCAGTTATCAACAGATTTAGGAAGAATGTCTATTTACTCTCCTAAATACACCTGAAAACCCCATATTAGAGGTCAGTTAGAGCAAGATCTGGAGAGAACACTTGTTTGATCCATTCATATTTTTGGAACTATGGCTGAATGATTGATTCAACAATGTTGATATTTGTGTGCACCCTTGCTATAAGGTAATGAGGGGCCTTGCCAAAAGTTGGGCTTCAAACCGGGTTTGAAGGGAATACATTTGGCAAGTACTGAATTGGGACAACCATTTCAACTTCCCTTACGTTCATTTAAGAACAGCACTGACTGAGGCAAGGGTTTGCTTCACCACATGAAAGGCATGCCCCTGGGCACCACACAAGGCACAACCTTGGCCATAAACAGCAACTATTAAAATGTGCATTCTGTTCACTGAAAAAAACTAAAATTCCTTGCTGGTTCCGGTTACACAGGATATTGCTAAGGACAGTCATTCTCAAGAATAATTATTAAAAAATTAGATTTTCCCTGAAAATTAGGGTTAGCAGTAACTATGAATTTGGGCCTGATATCTGCCACAAATCTAATGAGCCAAGGGCAACAGTCTGATGTTGATCTTCTCCTTCTTCTAATGTGACACATGTTATGGTGTTTTAAAAAAAATACACCAAATGACAGAAGGGTCTTAAGATCTATCCTAAAGCTGCTTTGTTGGATCCTGGGGTCGGAAGGTCTGCTGTCTCTGTGTAACTCATTTCTGTGTGGAGTGGAAAGTTCTCTTCAAAGATTGGACTGAAATGCCCAATGAAGACTTTTTAATGTCCTCAAGTATATTTCTCTGCGGTAACAAGATCCCCCCTTTTACTTTCCAGAGTAGGGCCACTAGGGAATTATACATGTTTGGCATGTTTCAGATTACCTTTTCTTTGTCATTAGTAGGATTATATTACCAATCTGCCAGGGATTAGTGCAGGGTGCTAAATACACTCCTGCTAATCTCAGTTGGTTTTCTGATGTCTATAATCTTGAGTCGGTGGTGTGCAACTGTATGTGGGAGCACTAATTATTTTGTGCATACGAGGCTACAATCTCAAGGCTAATTTATTAACATATTGCTAACAGCAACCAATCACTTTTTAGTTTTAATGACTCTACTACAAGGTAGGAAATGAAAGCAAACTGGTTGGTTTGGGACAACTACACCGGTGCAATTTAGCAATTTAGCACTTATGCTAGAAAATCACCCCTTCTCCTTATTTTACACATATATATATATGTGTGTTTGCATAACAAGAACCTGTATGGCTATAAATATTAGGCTTTTCTGATCATTTCAGTAAATTCTTCTTTTGCAGCAAGAAATATAAAATATTTTCAACTTATTTCTATAAATAGAAATAAGCAAAAAAGGAAATATTATACAAACACACAATAAGCTAAAATACACATCAATTCAGAATTTTACTGTAAAAAAAAATAACATGTAAACCTCATATTAAAAAGGATATACTTTTCCTATAAATACAAGAACACAATAAGTGAACAATACGTGCCGTATGTCAGGTCGAGATGGATCAATATGGATCTTTCTTCTCCTGAATGCTAGGTATTTATTAGAAAGGCTTGTTACATGGGGTGAGCAAGCTGCATGCCATCCATAAATAAACACACACTGACAAAAGGAGCCAAGTAGCGGAATGACCACAGCTTTATTGAATCCCCAACAGTAGGAAAATGAACCTTATAACTTCTCTTCAAAACATAGCCAGCCTAATGCACTGTGCTCAAGGTTACCTAAATGAACTCATTAGCTCTTCCCTCCAACTCAACCAGCAGCCTTTCGAGAAAAATTTCAACCAGTCCATACCCCCAGCTGCAACAATAACCGTTTTCTTTTGTTTTAAGTTGGAAGCGTTTAGGGTGGAAGCATCTTAAGGCCAGTGCTTTGTAGGGTGGACCCCTTTGAAGCCTTGCTGTAGCTAGGGGCCAGAGTAGATTTATATAACATTAACCACCAATGAAACTTGTGTATGACACTGCTAGCCTTTTGCCTGACAACCCCCAGAAACTAATTATATTAAAATGAAAGAAAACCAAAGCACAGCAAAACCAGATGATTCAATAGTTAAAGGGTCACCTTAAAGATGCAGGTCACCTTTAAATTAACTTATAGGGCCCGATTCACTAAAGTCCGAAATAAGGAGTGCTATTTATAGCATGCGTTAAAAATCTTATCACTTCTTATTTTTCGCTCGATTCACTAAAAGGACACTTGTTATAATTAAGAAGCGATGTTCTTGGCGTTATTTATCTTGCGACAACATATTTTCAAGCAATATATTACGCAGCACACAACATATTACGCAGCACGTTGCTTGAAAATATGTCGTCGCAAGATAAATAACACCAAGAACATCGCTTCTTAATTATGACAAGTGTCCTTTTAGTGAATCGAGCGAAAAATAAGAAGTGATAAGATTTTTAACGCATGCTATAAATAGCACTCCTTATTTCGGACTTTAGTGAATCGGGCCCATAGTGTGTTATAGAATAGATGATTCTTAGCAACTATTCTATAGGTCTTCATCTTTTATTGTAGTTTTTAATTTACTTGCCTTCTCCTTCCACCTAATTCCAGCTTTTAAATGTGAGACAATGAACCCCAGCAGCCAAAAACTATTGCTCTGTGAGGCCATAATGTTATTGTTACGTTTTATTAATAATGTATTTATTTAAGCCCTGTACTATTTATATTCTAGTCTCTCATTCAGACCACTGCCTGGTTGCTAGGGTCATTTGGAGAACACTGAAGAAAAAGCTAAAAAATTAAAAAAACAGAAATGAAGAAATAATAATGTTATTGCAAAATTTGTCTAAATCCCAAATTGAATCCAGTACCCTAATTTACATATTCAAGTTGGTAAAATCATTGGAAAAATAGCAAAAAAGAATCATAAATTATTGTTTTAAATTACATGATAATTAGGGTTCCGATTTGGTTTGGCCTGGCACTTAGAAACCAAATCCTGCATAAATTTGGCTGAAACTGAAGCAAATTCCTGATCAGAGCATCCATATTTTAAAGCAACTATACTTTATAATACATCTCTAAATGGCTAAAATAAATCCATAATGTGGGTAAATTTAGATTAGAGGAACGGAGCTTCCATTTGAAGCAGTGTAGGTGGTTTTTCACGGTGAGGGCAGTGAGGTTGGGGAATGCCCTTCCTAGGGATGTTGTAATGGCAGATTCTGTTAATGCCTTTAAGGGCTCTGGCACACGGGGAGATTAGTCGCCCGTGACAAAACTCCCTGTTCTTGGGCGACTAATCTCCCCGTGTGCCAGTGCCCTAAGAGGGGCCTGGATGAGTTCTTAAACAAGAACACTATCCAAGGCTCTTGTGATACTAATATCTACAGTTAGTATTGATGTTGGTATATATAGTTATGTATGCGAGTGTATAGATAGGTCCGAATATGTTGTGTGTGCTGGGTTTACTTGGAAGGGTTGAACTTGATGGATGATAATGTAAGGGCATATGGGACTATTTGTTTGCCACTGCCAAACAGTGCCAGAGAGATGCATCTGTACGATTGTCACCATTTCTCACGATACGTAATTGCAAGCACCCTGGCTGATGCACACATAGCTACACAAGTGTTTTGGTTTTTCACGCTATCAGTCCCTGCAGTGTCGGACTGGCCCACAGGCATACCAGGAAAATTCCTGGTGGGCCCAGGTGTCAGTGGGCCCTCCTGTTTCAAGACATTTGGCCTAATTCATGGTCATTACTTATTTTTCTATGGGAACAAAGCAACAAAATATATAGAAGAATAGATTATAGTATGTAAAGATAAAAAAAATACGAAAATATAGAGACTGAGTAAGAAGTGGATGGAAAAGAGTTTAGAGAGTGGGCCCATGGTCTAAGGTTGTCTGGTGGGCCCCTGGCATCCCAGTCCGACACTGGGTCCCTGTGTGTTAGACAGAAAATTATATACAAAGCCAGGCACTCGTATAAAAATGTACAAACTTTTTCTTTAGATCAGTTTTACAAAACAACGAACAGGCCTATTTTTGTTTTTCCTGTGTGTCAGAACTGCAGCGGTGATGATCGTAGAAATAGACCCTCAAGCAGCTCGGACCAACACTGGGCACACCTGAAATGGAGACAGGGAGCCAATGAATTGGAGAGAAGCCGGAGAGACTAAATCAGGAAAAAGACTAGCTCATAGTCAGACAAATTCGGGTTTCTGGGTAATATCCTGCCAGTGAGCACAGTCATTTTGGTGTAATGGTGTGCCACTCCTTTATGCCCTAACCCAGGGGTAGGGAACCTATGGCTCGGGAGCCAGATGTGGCTCTTTTGATGGCTGCCTCTGGCTCGCTGCCAAATCTATAATAAAAAAAAAATAACGGTGGGCGTGGCCTGCACTAGGCAGATAGAAGACGTGTTCTAAGCCTTAGAACACATCTTCTATCCGCCGAGCGCAGGCCACACACTCCTTCGCATCGCATCCGGCATCCTTGGCACCCACCCTACCTTGCCCCTGCGCTCGGCAGATAGAAGACGTGTTCTAAGCCTTGGGACCCACCTTACCTTGCCCGCAGCATCCGTGGCCAAACATACTGTATGGCTCTCATGGAATTACATTTTAAAATATGTGGTGTTTATGGCTCTCTTAGCCAAAAAGGTTCCCGACCCCTGCCCTAACCTGTTTGTCAGACATTGTCAGGGCACTCGTCAAAACCCTTAGGAGCAACATCAGGTAGGTGGGCATTTTTGTCCAACAATGATTCTACTCTTTAGTGGGAAAATATGAACTTCTGCCCCTTTTGCAATCAGGTGACCATACCCATCCCATCTAATCACTGATGTGGGTGACATACATAAACACATAGCAGACATTATAAATATCCCCAAGATGAACTAAAAGTAATTTTTTTTGCCCACCTTGGCAATAACATGTTGCCTGTGGCAGTATTTGAAATATTAATAAAACCTACTCATTTCCTCTGCAATAAAACCCTGATATAATGTAGATAATCAGAGACGGTGCTAAACAATTCATGTTCTCTCAGTGAAATGTGCAACAGTCTGAAGGGCTATTGTTTGTGCTGTGCATAGATAATTCCACACACAAAAATGGATTCACACTTGTATTCCCAGGCAGAGCATGCAAAATGTATTTTGTGAGATTGACTTGTTTTTGTTTTCACAGCTTTGCCCATCTATGCAAAGAATTGCAGCGCTGAGATCCCATCCACCTGCCCCCACCTCCTGCTTGTAAGATAATCTGGGGTTCAGCAGCTGTGCATTGCTCCCCTCCCTATCTCCTGGCTGGTTTGGATGCCCTCTCCTAGGAAATGTAGCATTCTTGCCAAGACTGGATCATGTATCACTGCCAGGCCCGCCAACTGGAGCTGCTATGAGAGACCAGCTTGCGTCCCATAGAGTAGAAACAATATATATAGGGGAGGTAAATAGTGCCAAATCCCTGAAAGAAGCCAGTGATTGTATGTGAAAACAAGTGGTATTAGATACACAGAGTCTGTATGTGCATGCTTTTCTAGCATCTGTCTGCACGCTGTGGGACTTGACTGGCTAAAAAGTGAAAACAATTAGACAATTATTCTCCTGGATTTAGGTATTGAAGCTTGAAAATATTTGTGTTCTGCAGTGAATAATTGACCTCAAGCGAATTAACCTGCCATATTGAGACAAATAATCAAATCCACTTTAGAAAGAGCACCCCCTAGTTAAATATGAGTGCAATAATTAGGACTTGCGCTGTACATACATTTTGCCTATTGCCTATATGTTACAAGGGCACTTAAAACATATAGGCATGGGGTGGATTCTCAGCCTGTGGTTATTCGCCCCTACTCTCCAAAAAAAGCCTATTCATGTGCCTTCAACCGGAGCAATTGTGTTGGCCCAAGCACAGGCACTTCAATAGGGTTTTTGGAGCATAGGGGTGGATTCTCGGCCTGCGTTTAGGCTAAGAATCCACCCTGTGTGGCAGTGCCCTAACACTGAAAAATCTACAGGCACAGAGGGAAATATAATTTCTTCCATGTTTGGTTCTTGCAGATAGAAATTAGATTAAAGGGGCAGTATACTGCTTTGTCCAACATGAATTCAATAATAAGGACTTGCTGAACATAAATATTGCCTGTTGTTTATTAATCATTCAAATGTTTGGTTTTTGTAATTTCTGGAGATAAACAAGGCAAACAAGGAAATTTAAGTTCATCCATGTTTGTTTATTGTCACATGGGCGGAACCAAGGAGGTGCGACCGGACCAATCGAAGCTGCTGAAGGATTTGAAAAGCCGGCATACAGAGCGGGCGTGTTAGTCCTTGAAAAAGCTCAGCTGTGAGGAGCGAAACGCGCGTTGGGCAAATTGATTAGGGGGGAGGTTTGGGTGTTGATGTGTATCACAAAACAAAAACTGTAGTACCGTGTTAGCCAGTGTCAAAAATAATAATAAAAAAACAACAAAACACAAATACAATAAATGATACCTATATTGGCTAACAATAAAAATACATTGCAAGCTTTCGGAGCTCTAAGGCCCCTTCATCAGGCAAAATACAAATGAGAACTGAAATGGCACAACATTTATTAGTATAAATGTTGTGCCATTTCAGTTCTCATTTGTAATTTGCAATGTATTTTTATTAGCCAATATAGGTATCATTTGTACAATACTCTTGTATTTGTGTTTTGTTGTTTTTTTTATTATTATTGGTGTTGATGTGCAATTTTAGGTGAGGGGGTGGAACGCTCTGTGGACAAGGGAGGCTGGGCTACAACTACTGAACATAACGCTGCATCTGATGGTGGGGTGATGGAAACATTTAATGGGGGTGTATGGATACGCTCAATTTGATAAAGGAGGTGGATTGTATGCCCTGTGATTGAAGTGCTGATGATAAGCACCCTGGCCATTCTGTACCTCACAAATTGCAGTAGGACACGATACTGTGTTTCTCTTTACGAGATAAGAGTTGTTATAGATGTTGCGAGTGTTCTTAGATATTCTCACTGTCACTTTCAAGTCAGAGGGTGCAGTGGGGAGAATTGGATACATACTACACTATTTAAAAATTATAACATTGTGCCATGTTAGCTTGAATGAACTAGAGACCGTTTTCCACCCTACGCTATTTTTAACTGGGGCTTCTTTCTTTTTCTATGAGTATAATTTTGAGTTTTATTGAAGTTAAATAAAGGTTAAAATTTCAACTATTATTTTTCTACCATTCTCGGACAGTCTATTTGCTTAATAATTAATTTGGGTTATGGTGCATGTTATTGAAGTCTAATGGGGAATACCTGTTAGGGTGTTTCCTAATTTGCCTGGTTTCTATGTTTGTTTATTGCTAGGAAGATAATTGATTAATAATGCACAGATGCAGAAGTCCATTATGCAAAGAGATTGTAACTGAATTGGGCCAAGCAAAGTGAACACTAATGCCATTACTGACACTATTCACACTGGTGCACTGGAAGTGGTGCTATCTCTGAAACTGTGTTTAGCAATTTGTATGTTTTTTACAAAAAAATGTGGTAATTTGTGTACATATTGGCGCATTGGAGGCAAGTTGTGATGGATGCTACCTGCAATTGTGCTTAACATTCTTTGAAAATACACTGCACTGAAGTAAAAAAAATATGGCAATGTGCCTGCAAGAGTTAAACTTTGCCTATTACCCTAAGTTCCTAAATGAGTCCTATGAAGTTATTTCTCTGGTATCATTTACAGCAAATACTTTTTTTTGCTTCTGTCAGTTTCTCATAAATGCCACAGTGTCTTTCCTGTGCTTGTATTTAATTAGTTTGGAAGTAACTTATTTTTATCATGCAAAAGATAGAATCTATCATTCATACTGTAGATTAAAACCTAAAAAAGAAATTGTTTATGATTTGTTTTATCTCAAGTGGGCCCGAGCATGTTCTATATGGTGCAGTTCTGTTCCTGTTCTTTATACCTAGAAATTATAAATGGGCCCTTATCTTTATTTACTCTAATGTGCACACAGTGTTTTTAGTATATTCAGAGAAATAGAGGAAACATATAAGTACAACAAATGGGGAAAAGATGTAAAAAATATTAAAGGACATGTCAACCCCTCAAAGAAAACTTAATTCTAAGCAACTTTGCTATATACATCTGGCTCTGGCATTTGAAACAATATGACACAGGCAGCAGAGACAGACCTGTTTTACTGGAGGAGACTGGATTTTGTACAGTTTAAAAAGTCATAACCAGGAGTTAAGGCAATGCTGCTTTCAATTTAATAAACTCATATTGCAAAGTTGCTTAGAATTAGGTTTTTTTTTATTAGGCAAAAAAATATTTTTGGGGTTGACATGTCCTTTACAGTAACTGCCACGTGTTGAGAGATACAGAGGTCCCTGCCCAATATAGCTTACACTCTTAAGGGGAAATATAAAAAACCTGCTAGTTATCTATAGCAACCAATAAGCTGTGTGTGCTTTTAAAGAGGTGGCCAAGAAATGCTGCCATAGGTGAGCAGTTCTGTGCATTCTATAACTCCCTGAGGGAAATGATATTCAATTAGTGAAAAACAGCTATCTATTTTGTTGCAAGAAATGTGCATCTGGCATCACTTCTGCATGGAAACAGCCCTATATAATAATGAAGCCATATTCTTGCAAAGTTTTAAAAAGCTACAGAAAACATGTAAATGTGGGCTATGAGTGAAGTTGCTGCTTATACTAGAGCTAAAAATCCTCTTAGAGATCAGCTGTTATGTCACTGAGATAAGCAAGTTAATACGATATGACAATGAAATCGGTACAAACTAAAAACCACAGCAAGGCAGTCGCGGAGAAGCTGCAGGAGGTCACAGGCACTACAGAATGTTTAGCTGCACCGTAATCGCAGCTACAAAGCTGATTATGTAAAGCAGGCTTTGCTACTATATAAGTCATCTTCACTGATGATAATGTCTGACAAGCAGGCTAAGTGGGAAGAGCTCATGGATCAATGTTTGTGCAACTTCTGTCTGTGCAGTTACATAAAAGTATAACCCCCATATGCAATAAAAGGCACACAGTTTGCCCAGAAGCAGTACAACTATAGCACAGTAACCAATAAGATGCTGGCTTTTAACTGTTACCTGCTGATTGGTTGACTAATGGTGACTAATGATGACAAGTACAGCTAATGGTTGGCTATGTTGGGGCAAATGTACATGTACAGTAGATGTGTGTAAAGTTCAAATAGCAATGACCTAGTGTGTTTATTTATGTCTTTATTAATTACATTTTTATAATACAACAGGGTCAAAAGAATTATTTACTTACTGCAAATGCAGTTGCGGCATTCATTAAAGGTACTTGCATACAAAGCTGCTCCTTGCACTTCCCTGCCTTCCACTGCCTTTGGCCCACCTCATGTTTCAAATTTGTGCAAATTTGTACACTGACACAAGGGAACCCTGAATATTTTGCCTCCTCCAGAGATGGCAGTAGCTCCACAGTTTCCACAGCAGCCTGAATCAATGATGCATTAAACGTGTACCTAAAGAATAGGGTGCACGTGTCAGTTTCAAAGCGAGCCCCCAAAGTGGTGCCTTCCGGGATTAGATTTGGGTCGAAGCACACATACGAGTGCATGAATTTAGATGCACTGATCAAAATTACTTCAGGGGCATTTTTCCTTTTGCAGATGCAATGAAGCTAGAATTATGGGGAAAAAAAGATTCATTGTGGGGGAAAAAAGAAATTATACTTTGTGGTATAAGTTGTGGTAAGCAAATGACCCCTAATATGTTTTTCAAATCTTACATTTATTTTCATGTACCAGGCATAAAGCGTGCACAATTTGTGCAGTGTTTGTGTATGTGCAGTGAGAATGTAAAGCTCCCTGCAGAAAGGATTTTCCACCGGAGCCATTAAATCCTTCTTGTTTCCTGACTAAGCAGCCGTTCCCACACTCTCTGTAACCCTCAAAAGTCAAAGCCAGTTTATGTTAAGCAGCCAACCATACCTTTGCAACCTGCATTACATGGCTACCAAGTTCCTTATGGCTCCAGCCGTGAAATTTCCTGTGCTTCCTTTTTTCCCATTTTTAAAGTGACAGCTAAACTAAAAGAACCTTTAATATTATACTGACATATTTTCAGCTTCCATAAATTGCCCACATGTCATATTGCTGGACAACATGGCAGTAGTTTCCACTTTCTAAGCTGAAACCTCCTATTTGCTGTTCTCTAGTATTTGCTTGACAGCCCATTTACCTGAAAGAAGGGGTACAGATAAAAATAATACTTTTTCAAGTACAAGTATGGGATCCATTATGCAGAAAGCTCCAAATTACAGGGAGGCCATCTCACGTAGACTCCTATTGTTAAGATATAATTAATCCTTACTGGAAGCAAAACGGTCCTATTGGGTTTAACGTTTAAATTATTTTCTAGTAGACTTAGGGTATGAAGACTCAAATTATGGACATGGATTCGCAGCAAGATTCCACATTTCGCCATTGGCAAATTTTTAGCGAAACTGTCGCAAAAAAATCACAAGTGAGGAAAAAATCACAGTCACGTCAAAAAAGTCACAGTCGCTGTTTCACAAACTTTTCACAGAAATGGGACAGATTCCCTCATCACTTCCTGCTATAAAAAGAGATAATATGCTATATATATTCCCTAGCAGCAGTAGAGCGATCATTGATGGCGTAGGGACATGCACACTAAAGACTGCATACTAAGGACTGCAACCCACTGAGTTCTGTGAAATATGGGCCTAAAATATTAATGTACAGGGCAACACTTCTTTGTTCTGTCCATCTTCCCTGGGCAAATATACCTGCATCTTATTCTTAAGTTTCTCTAGAGCTCATTTACAAATGACAGGGCAGTATAAAAAGTACAGGGGTACGTCCCATGTTTTTTTTACCTTTGCACCCTGTCCCCTCCATGAGTGTGACGTAGACTTTCCAGATGAATACAGCACTGCCTTCGTTTGGTATCACTGTGTTCATAAGGAGCGGGCTGGGGGAGGCATGTAGCTATTCCACATCCTGCCCCTAACTTAGATATCATTCAGATCATTTTATTTTAATGTAGAATAAGGTGCAGAGAGCAGCTATGCCCTGGATGCAAATAATGAAGGTTTGCACTTGTGTCCAGGGCATTTGTGACTGACCCTTCAGGTTCCTTAGTCAACCACTTAGTGTTAGGCATGAGTTCTGTTAGGAATCCTCACAAAAGTTAGGAGATAGGGAACTGGCCATCTGCATCGATGTAAAGCAGGTTTATCATCTAGGTACGTTCTTGATTAAAGGTTCCCACTTAGCCAGGGGCACTGTTGCAATGAGGTGAGCTGAGAAACTTAAGTTGGCAGCACCCCTGAAGTTTTCAGGGGTGGAAAAAAAATGCTTCTGGTAACTTAAAGAGCCGTAATTACAATTTCTAAATTAGACTAGCAATGCAGCCCCCCCCTTGAACCCCTCCGGCTCAACAGAAACTAAGCACAGAGGGGCAAGGGGGGCCAGCATCCCTTAGGCTTCCTCAGGGCTAAAACACCCCCGCACTTAGTCAATGTCGCTATCCTGGGTCATGGTTAGAGGCAGTTATTGCATTGTCCAAAAGTCTTTCCTAAACCATTTCCTAGAACTGAGGTTAGTTTTAAGAGTCCCCCGCATGAATAAATGAAAAACAAGCCAATGAACAAAGATTACTGGAAAACACTAAGGGGGTAATTTATTAATGTTCCAATTTAAATTCTTCCCACAATTCAAATTTTTGTGTGCTAAAACGAACACAAAATTCAAACTAAAATTGATAAATAAGCCGATAATAGTATACTGGTATAGGGTCTATTATGCAGAATGCTCAGGACCCGGGGTTTTTCGGATGAAAGGTCTTTCTGTAATTTGGATCTTCATACTTTGTCTACTAAAAAATAATTTAAACATTAACTAGACCCAATAGGGTTGTTTTGCCTCCAGTAAGGATTCATTATATCGTAACTGGGATCAAGTATAAGATACTATTGTATTCTTCCTTTAAATCATAGTTGCATTACTTTTCCTCTGCTTCCTGACACATAAGCTTTTATAGGGGGAAAGGGAACTCATTCTTCCATTAACTGCCTCCACATAAATAACGTTCATGCTGGTTCTGGTTCCTCCACGTGAACCTCAGCAGGAGCCTGACATGGATACTGCATTCTTTAGAGCTACATGGGTAAGAATGTTGTTTGTAGATCACTATTTAAGCAAAACTAAATGGAGAATATTAGCACACAAAACTTAGTTTCAATTAAAGCAATTAATTTTCCCTATCCTCTTTTTTCTTGCTTCAATGTGCCTTACCTTAAACTACCGTGATACATATGTATGTGTTTTTTTATAGCACTATTTGCAAACACAGCAGCATACATTAAAACAATACATTCATAGAACAGAAGATGTTAAATACAATTACAGAATATAAATACAAATATACAATTACAGTGCATTTTGCCCTAAATTACAACACCTAGTTCTTTACTAAAAAACTATTTTGCTAGCGAAGCCACTGAAATTTTCACAAAAAAACATTTTGCTAAAATGGACTGGAGTCAATGGAAATGTGAAACTACATTGCAGTTAAGGCATTTTTGCTCAGCAATAGTGTATACATTACCCTACATTGTTAGAGAACATCCTTTCTACTATGCTACAACTATTCTTTATGAAAAAAGGTTCTCATGTTGCCAATTTCTTCCAAATCTGGCAGCAACTTTTGCATCAATATCATACTGTCAAGATAAACCTTCTCCTAGTTGCTCAGACATTTCTGAAATCAGGCTCTAATCCCAGTGGTTGATGTGAAAATTCACTCATCCCTATTTACTGCTCACACAGATCTGCGTTTTTGCTCATGTTGCTTGTTTCTACATGCACTTTTTATGCTTGTTTTTAACCAGCAGATGGAGTCTTTCTAATTGCCAACCAGCATCCACTGCAATGCACCAATACCCTGCAATAATAATATCTAGGTATGCCTGAGAAACACTGCTACAGTATATATGAATAAGCTGATGGGTAGCCATGGGGGCAGCCATTGAAGATGATATTGGACTATAAGGCTTAGATTTCCATAACAGATGATAATGTGGAATACAGTGGGGATAGATTACTTTTTACACAGGATGCACAGGCGTCAAATGCCATTTGTGGCTCTTTATATTACCATGGAATGAAAGCCTCCCTCATACAAAAATATGACATTTGCAGCTGGAGAATAGTTTATTATGCTGTTATAAAGCTTAATGTTAGATAGCAAATCTCTGTAAGAACTGAAGCACAGCAAGAAGCAAAACATATCAATGAGTGCAGCTTGGACTTGTCTGTGTGCTAGCACTTCCTGTTAAAAGACTGCAGAACTGGTACCCCATAAATCTAGTACAAAGTGACCGTGGCACCCTGCAACAACATCTGCCTGAAATTTGAGAGCTGGAGGGATAGATGTAAAACTATTTTAAGGATTAAATAAATATGAGCTACTTAAATAGATAAGAGAAGTGCTGGGGATAGACAGAAGGGTGCCAAGGGCAGGTTGTAATAGGATGGATCCCATTTTAGCTTAAAGCTGTCATCATGTTTAAGGATGTAATATTCTGCAGAATCAAGGCAAATGCAAATATAAACTGCATGTGCATATGAGCAATTATTATTCCCTTATGACAGTTGTCTTCTAACCCACATGCCCAAAGCACGGGTGAAGGTCCATCAACATTGAATAAAGTTTTGAAATATTTTTGCACTGCAACTACATGCAAGTGCTCTTTGATGTGAATCAGAATTGCTCTTAAATAGTCCATATAGCAGATATTCTAGCACTCAGCATAAAAATGTAGTCTGTGTATGATTCTTTAGGCGCAAGTGCGGATTCTGTAGGCACGAGGTCAGTAACTCCAGAGATCCCTGTGTCCATAGGCACACTTTGAACAAATTATTGGGTGCCCAGCACAACTTTGTGGAAGCGCAAGGAGTGGCTTTAGACGCAAGTAGCTTCAATGAATGCTATTTTTCACACAATGACTGCTGCCATTTTGCATCACTGCAACTGTACTTGTGGGTAGTAAATGACTGTATAGTCTGCAGGACTACTTTTTACCATTGCTTACCCATATTAGAGCCTTCAGGGATAACCACCATCGGCAGTTGTGTCAAAAGCTCATTTACAAAGGGAGACTAATGTATAAAGCTGTCCCACAGCAAAAGTCATTTTCCTTATGTGGTTTAGGTCCTATGGCACATGTGGCATTACTGTACCTGTACTGCTACATCTGCCTTATTAAGGGCATTTTCCATACATCTCAGTGGGAAGTAGTGACAGGTGGATAGGAGCCACTGTTTTCAGCCAGAGCTGAAGGAGTTGTTCCATAATGCGGAGTGAGATTCTTTAAGGTTATTAAAATTTAAACATAATAAATACTTTTTATCAGATTGGATCTATGCTAGCTTAGTTAATATCAAGTACAACAGTCTGTCTTATTATTACAGATAAAAAAAATGAAGAGTTATAGGCTTTAATATGGCACTATGGCCAATTGTATTTCTGTATCTCAAAGCCTTCTGAATAATGAGTTTCTTGATAAGAAACAATAGATGCTTAGCTCACAATTAGATGTGTGCATATACGTTACTGTGCACACTTCGATTTCTGTGTACCCAGCTCAAGTTTTACAGTTCTTCAAAATAATTATAAAAATATGTTTAAAAGAAATGCTATTCTTTAGTAAAATTCCAGTGCTACAGAGCTTGAATTTAGACTTAAACCCATCTGTCATTTAAAGGGCTGACCAGGGAATCATCTCTGCCAGACATTTTTGTTTTGTGCACTTCCAGTGCATGGGCTAGCACCTTCTGAGTGACTGATAATTGTTCTAGTCATACAGGTTGCTGCTGCATGGCTCCCACCATCTGTGAGGTCAGGGGGCAGAGGTAAGCACTTACTGACAACATGCAGAACAAACAAGGCAAGGGGAGCAGGAAGTGAATGTTTCAAGGGTCAGAGGTGTTAATAACAACCTCAGGAAGGGCAGGCAGATGGATAAATAATAATAAGTGAAAGTTGGCGTAGAGAGTGCAGGACAGAAAGGGCTTTGTCTTAGTCACTGGAAGTTCCGATTTCTATAACCTCCCTATGTCATGGTATTTGTATACAGCTTCCAGTTTCCAAGCAGGGGGGATAAATTGGCACTAGTATAGCTTTTAGCTGGATGTAAGATTATATCCTGTAAACCAGCTGCTGTGACGTATTCTATTCAAATCTATTTGAAAGCTCCGATTTATGGAAAGGCTATCTCCCATAGACTCAATTTTAATCAAATAATTAATTTTTTTTTTATTTTGTACTTGATACCAACTAAGATATAATGGGGCAGATTCACTAAAGTGCGATAACAATTATCGCATGCTTTTTTGTGTTAAAAAGCACGCAATAAATGAGTACCGATTCATCAAAGTAATTTTGCATGCGTTAAAACGCATATTGCATGTGCAAAAAAACACACTATCGCATGCGTTATTTACCTCACATTGCGTTAATTCTCGCATAGATATAATACTAACGCATGATTCATAAATGCATATGAAGCGTTAAATGCGCTAAATATCACATTAGTCTTTGAGAAAATTTGGGGTAGAAAATTGTGGTTCGTGAGCTTTTGGCAACACAATATGGACTTTACAGTGGGATTTTTTCAAGTATGTGTTGGCCCTAGAGTGATGCATCCTCCAGTTTTCAGGGAAATGCGTTAAATCATGCGCTGATATAGCACGCAGCGAAATATATCACACACAGTGGGAAATAACGCATGCGGCAGAAAATAACGCAAGAAAAACGCTCATCGCGAGTTAAATAACGCAAAGAACATCGCGTCTAAATTATGACGCCTGTCCTTTTAGTGAATCGTGCATTAAGTCGTAAAAAATAAGAAGCAATAAAAATTTTTGATGCATGCTATAAATAGCGCTCGTTTTAATGCACTTTAGTGAATCGGCCACAATGAATACTTATCGGAGCAGAACAATCTAATTGGGTTATATATATAGCTGTACTAGCTAGCACAGCCAGCGTAGGTTTAGAGCATGGGGTACACGCGAATCAATCCTTTAGGATGGGCCTTCATTAAGTGGAAGTGACCAAACTGAGCTATGGTGTAGTGCAACTACAACCCACTGAGCTGTGTGCAGTGCAGAGTAATAAATGGGCGCCAGAAGGTTCTTGCAGTTGAACAATAGAATTTGTTTATTGTCAGAGACAATCAATATGCAGGGTTATTGCAATATACTCACACAGAGGAGATATCAGGTAATTGCACAGAAGGTAGAAAAATATGGTGTCCACCCGTATAGCCCACCTCAGCCTAGGGTAGGAAGGGTAAGGACCAGCACGGCCTCCTTGTGGAGAGTAGCCTGGCCAAGTATCTGTATCCTCAGGGTGTCCCTTAGCAGCCAAGGATCCCTCACAGCCGACTATGGATCAGGGATAAGAACTGACCTGATACCTGCATCTTGCGCTAACAGTGCCTGTAGGGAAGAGTACTTCCAGCTAATCTCTCCTGGTTGGAGCCAGAAACTGCTCTTTCTAACTAATCTCACTATCTCACTTTCCTAGAAAGTGCTCTTATAAATTATCCTGACACTTAGGGGCATATTTATTATGCTGTGTAAAACTAATTTGCCGAAAAAACGGAGTAAAAAGCTGTGTAAAATAAATGGAAAAGATCGCTGTCTGAACACTGGATATTACGCCGGATATTACGCCGTTATTTTCCATAAGTTCCGGTGGAAGAAAAACGCGTGTATTCTCTGTGACTTTTTTGTACCTTTTGCGACTTTTTCGTACTTTGCGACAAAATTTTTGAGACAATACGATTTGTATTGTCACGCCGAGTACAAAAGTTTCGAATTCATTCAAGCTTCGGTATCGTGACTTTCCTTGGGCCAGGTTGGAGCTGCAGAGTGCCATTGAGTCCTATGAGAGACTTTCCTTGGGCCAGGTTGGAGCTGCAGAGTGCCATTGAGCCCTATGGGAGACTTTCCTTGGGCCAGGTTGGAGTTGCAGAGTGCCATTGAGTCCTATGAGAGACTTTCCTTGGGCCAGGTTGGAGTTGCAGAGTGCCATTGAGTCCTATGGGAGACTTTCCTTGGGCCAGGTTGGAGCTGCAGAGTGCCATTGAGCCCTATGGGAGACTTTCCTTGGGCCGGGTTGGAGCTGCACAGTGCCATTGAGCCCTATGGGAGACTTTCCTTGGGCCAGGTTGGAGCTGCAGAGTGCCATTGAGCCCTATGGGAGACTTTCCTTGGGCCAGGTTGGAGCTGCAGAGTGCCATTGAGCCCTATGGGAGACTTTCCTTGGGCCAGGTTGAAGCTGCAGAGTGCCATTGAGCCCTATGGGAGACTTTCCTTGGGCCGGGTTGGAGCTGCACAGTGCCATTGAGCCCTATGGGAGACTTTCCTTGGGCCGGGTTGGAGCTGCACAGTGCCATTGAGCCCTATGGGAGACTTTCCTTGGGCCAGGTTGGAGCTGCAGAGTGCCATTGAGCCCTATGGGAGACTTTCCTTGGGCCGGGTTGGAGCTGCAGAGTGCCATTGAGCCCTATAGGAGACTTTCCTTGGGCCGGGTTGGAGCTGCAGAGTGCCATTGAGCCCTATGGGAGACTTTCCTTGGGCCAGGTTGGAGCTGCAGAGTGCCATTGAGCCCTATGGGAGACTTTCCTTGGGCCAGGTTGGAGCTGAAGAGTGCCATTGATTCCTATGGGAGATTTTCCTTGGGCCGGGTTGGAGCTGCAGAGTGCCATTGAGCCCTATGGGAGACTTTCCTTGGGCCAGGTTGGAGCTGAAGAGTGCCATTGATTCCTATGGGAGATTTTCCTTGGGCCAGGTTGGAGCTGCAGAGTGCCATTGAGCCCTATGGGAGACTTTCCTTGGGCCGGGTTGGAGCTGCAGAGTGCCATTGAGCCCTATAGGAGACTTTCCTTGGGCCGGGTTGGAGCTGCAGAGTGCCATTGAGCCCTATGGGAGACTTTCCTTGGGCCAGGTTGGAGCTGCAGAGTGCCATTGAGCCCTATGGGAGACTTTCCTTGGGCCAGGTTGGAGCTGAAGAGTGCCATTGATTCCTATGGGAGATTTTCCTTGGGCCGGGTTGGAGCTGCAGAGTGCCATTGAGCCCTATGGGAGACTTTCCTTGGGCCGGGTTGGAGTTGCAGAGTGCCATTGAGCCCTATGGGAGACTTTCCTTGGGCCAGGTTGGAGCTGAAGAGTGCCATTGAGTCCTATGGGAGGCTTCCAAAATCATGCATAGAAGGATCAAAGTTGGAAAGGTTTTCCCGCTGTTTACAATTGTTCGGTACAAAAATTACAGATCGCCAATATGATATTGTTGTGACTAATACGATTTTTTCATAAGCATTTTCGTGATATTTGCAATCTTCAGAAATGATTGCATCCAATCCGAATTTTTCCCATTCGGGATTTCAACTCGTGATTTCATGAATGAAGCCCTATGTGTTAGCTTTCTTTCCAGTTTTTGTTTGCTGTTCTTTCTTTGGCATGCTCTTGCTTCCTGAACTCAGGGAAGTCAACAAATTTAAAATATCAATCTCTTGGCACTGATTCAAGGCTGTCTTATTCTCTAGACAGACAAATCTGACATATAACTTAATGTGCCTTTAGAAGCAATGGTGGTATAACGCCAGGTGCCTTGGCTCGATGGCACTTTATATAGTTCTTAGTTATATACTTCTCCCATTAGCAGGACTCTGGTGATAATATACATTGTAAAGTGGATTTATTCCTGCTGCCTGTGTGGCTACTTTATGACTTCCCTTTCAAATTAACAGAGTTTAATGGTAAAGGAAGTAGAAGGGGCTTTGAAACGGCTGCCTTGGCCTCAGTGGAGTTAATTGGAAACAAAGAAACAAATGACATTAAGACCATTGAGTCTAGTCCTAGTTGCCATAATAAATCTTAATCTGTACAACTTACATTACAATACTATAAATTTCATTCAACATTTTTAACATGTTTTGTATACATATTTTAATTTATATAAAGCTAGTTGTGTACACAGCATTGTACATGTTTACAATCTGTTAATGGAGAACTAAAGCTTAATTAAAGAAGTAGGTTAGAAATGTTGTACATTATGTTTTGGGCTTCTGTACCAGCCCAAGGCAACCACAGCCCTTTAACAGGGAAGATCTGTGCCCCCAAAGATGCCCCAGTAGCCCCCATCTTCTTTTCTGCTGATTTACTGCACATGCTCTGTACAATATACTGTATATATAGAATAATATGTCACAATAAAAGGCTGATTAGCAAATAATACAGGCAGGGGCGGGCCAAGCTGATGGGACACCCTAAGCAACCTGGTTTGTACCTTCCTAGTGCTCCCCCATCGTTGTGCCCGAGGCAGGTGCCTCTTCTGCCTACCCCTAGTTCTGGCCCGGAATACAGGTAATTACTACTTGGCAGCTCTGAAACCAGCGCTCCTAGCATCAGAAATTAATAATCAGCCCTGGTGCATCAGTTTATATGATAGTTAAACCTAATGTTCTTGAAACAGCTGCTCAGAGCATATGAGTGTCGCAAACACTTTCCAAAATGGGGAGCCTCTGTGACAGCTGTAAAGACCTGGATCATTGCTGCTACTGAGATGCTAAACCTTTAGGCCAGTGCAGTAAGTTCAGCATTTAAAATATGGCATTTTTAGCCATATGCAATTTTAGAGCTTAGTTCTCCCTTAATAGTAGGGATAGAAGGAATAAATAAATAAATAAATAAAAATAAATATATACAGTTACAAATATTAATGGGCTAAAAATGTGCCTGGTCAAAGCAACCAAGCAGATGTTTGACAACTGGAGACCAGTAAGTGCTACCTATTGATCCATTGCTAGAACACTAGACCTGGAGCCATCTGTTATTACATTACTATAATAGATCCCAAAAGCTCAAGAAATGTCATACCTGTTCTATAACCTACAGAAGAAATCATTTGGCAATTTCCTTAACTTGACACCCTTAAGCAATCTTTTTCTTTATATAATTTTTGTATGAGGCACAATTCTACCCTTCAATAGTGCGTCTGCATTAGAAAAAAATGATTGGGGTTTTCATATATATTTATTCAGTTTCAGGTGCATTTTGGTTTGTTTCTATTTTCATTTCTGCTTAGACAGTTTTTATAATGATGATGGTAATAAATGGAGCTCCAGTGAATCTTTGCTGGGTTATTATGATCCTATCAATCAGGGGCTCTCTTGCACTCCTGTAATGATTCTAAATTGATATAATTTCCATACAGTATTGTTCTCTGAATCACAGATGTTTTCCCTAGTGAATGCACTGAAATCAGGGGTCATGGACCAGATTGTGGCTAGAACATGTGTGAGAGTCAATAGAACTGCACTGACCTTTTCGAACATTTGTGTCTTTTAAAACCTGTCATTACCTTTCCAGATCTTTCCTGGATCAGCAGAATAGCTGTACCATCAATGGGTATTCCTTAAATCCACAGACAAATGTATCATATATCCTTGTGCCAGTAGGGATTCTGCAGTATTAAACTCTAACTCTTTCTAAATGCTAAATAATACCAGCATTCCAACCTGTGTTTCAAACTGATTGCAGCCAGCTTTATTCTCTGTACATTGACTATGCTTGTCTAGCGCTAAAGATGGCCATACACATACCAATAAAATAATTTTGTACAATATTTAGTATGTATTTAAGCATACCCCCCAACTGTCCCGCTTTTTCGCTTTTTATGGCGCGTCCAGCTGTCCCGGATAGTTCCATGAATGTCCTGCATTGCGGGACATTCATGGAACTATCCGGCAAAGCGGGATGCGCTTGCTGTAACCGGATGTTCTTGCTTCGTCGGCTGCTTCGTTATGCCTCTCCTTGCGCTGCGCGACAGGCCCTTTTATAAGGTTGCGGCTGTGGGTGTGACGTCATTACGCACGGGGCGCAACCTTATAAAAGGACCTGTCGCGCAGCGCAAGGAGAGGCATAACGAAGCCGCAGACGAAGCGCTTATGGGAGGTACTGTGTATTGGGGCTACTGTGTATGGGGGGCTACTGTGTATGGGGGGCTACTGTGTATGGGGGGCTACTGTGTATGGGGGGCTACTGTGTATGGGGGGCTACTGTGTATTGGGGGCTACTGTGTATGGGGGGCTACTGTGTATGGGGGGCTACTGTGTATTGGGGCTACTGTTTATGGGGGGGCTACTGTGTATTGGGGGCTACTGTGTATGGGGGGACTACTGTGTATGGGGGGGCTACTGTGTATGGGGAGACTACTGTGTATGGGGAGGCTACTGTGTATGGGGAGACTACTGTGTATGGGGAGGCTACTGTGTATGGGGGGGCTACTGTGTATGGGGGGGCTACTGTGTATGGGGGGGCTACTCTGTATGGGGGGGCTACTGTGTATGGGGGTAATGTGTATGGGGGGGCTACTGTGTATGGGGGTACTGTGTATGGGGGGGCAAAACTGGTACTTAGTTATAACTCACTGCCTTCTCTCTATACTTGTATTTATATGTAGGAGTTGCTGTATTGTTTTCCTTAGGTCATTCAGTATGAGGGTATAGCACATTTTCGTCTGCACCCGCCATTTTATCTATATAAAAGGGGTATTTTTTTAAAATGGGGTGTGGTAATTGGGGCGTGGCCACAAAAAGGGGCGTGATCAAAAAAATTTGCAGCGCTGCGCACGCCAAATCTTTTTGTCCCTCTTTTCATTTTTCAAATGTTGGGAGGTATGAAAATTTAAGTATGGTGCCTGACAATCCTGACCAGCACTCATGCACTATGAATGTTATTTGGTTTATTAACCATGCAGGTTTGATTATTCAATCTGACGATAAACAGTATCTCCCAGTGTTTGATGAACTACTAGACCAGTGCTGTCCAACTTCTGTTGTACCGAGGGCCGGAATTTTTCCGACCTACGTGGTGGAGGGCCGATAATGGAAGCCAGTTTTGACCACTCCCCTTTTTGAAACCACACCCACTTGAAACCACACCCATGTTATCACATGATCGTACCCATATTAATGGTTGTAGTACAGCAAAAACCTGCCATACTCTGCCTGCCCTACCCTGCCTGTGTGCCATACTCTGCCTTCCCTACCCTGCCTGTGTGTGCCATACTCTGCCTGCCCTACCCTGCCTGCATGCCATACTTTCACTGTGTGTGCCATTCTTGGCTGGTTTGTGCCATACTTGGCCTGTGTGTGCCATACTCTGCCTGCCCTACCCTGCCTGTGTGTGCCATACTCTGCCTTCCCTACCCTGCCTGTGTGTGCCATACTCTGCCTGCCCTACCCTGCCTGCGTGTGCCATACTTTCACTGTGTGTGCCATTCTTGGCTGGTTTGTGCCAAACTTGGCCTGTGTGTGCCATACTCTGCCTGCCCTACTCTGCCTGTGTGTGCCATACTCTGCCTTCCCTACCCTGCCTGTGTGTGCCATACTCTGCTTGCCCTATGCTGTGTGCACACACAGGCAGCCTACAGTGACACAATGCTGGCACTGCTCCTACAGTCTGCACAATAACTATATATTAAAAAACTTTTTAATTGCAGTACCACCTCAGTATATGTTCTTTTTGTAGTATGCAGGGATTATTTGTGGGTTTCTACTGCTCCTGAGGTGTGAACAGGGGAACAATGGGGGTGATTACAGCCTGAGCCTGAGGTGTGAACACTGCAGGGGGTAAACAATGCAGAGATTAAAAGGTGTGAACAGTACAGGGGATTACATATTTAAACAATACAGCCTGATTACAGCCTGAATCTGAGGTGAGAACCATGCAGGGGGGGCAGTTAATCACAGTACTGATACCATTTAAAGCTTACACAAGAGTAAGCCATCAAAGCAGCCAGACAGGTGGGGGGCCACACAGAGGGGGGTCGCGGGCCGCCAGTTGGACAGCACTGTACTAGACCATTATTTTGGGTTGTCAGCCCAAATGAATGGAACAATAGGCAACCATATTGTATGCCCAAGGCACAGTGGGGTAAGTAACTGAGGGCACATATAACAAAGTGCCAATGGGCAGCTGCACAGGGTAAGACTATAATGAAAAATAGCATAGCCAACAGCAAGATTTGACTGTCACTGCTCAACCTGTCCATTAGAATTTCTAATATAAACGTACTACTGCAACAGAAATGGCAGCCCCCTCATAGAAGAACATGGATGATGAGACAGGTAATGTAAAAGTATTGGGAACATACTTTTACAGTGACATTACAAAGTTAATGCAAAGACAACATTAAAGATAATTAACTCTTTTAATAAAAAGAAAACTATTTTCAGGATTGTTTTTCTATTATAAAGCACTAATGGATCATAGTTATGTGTTTTACAGTTTGCTCAAATAGAGATAATGAGCTTTGTATAAATAAACTCTGCTAGGCTTGGAGATTAGGAGTAGTTTATTACAGTGGGGGTGTATCTGTAGACTGGTAATTTGATTAACTGCCTCCCACAGTGGCTTCCAAGAAACAGGAAGTTTGTTTCATTTTCACTCTTTCCTCTGTAAAACATAGTTAGTTACATAGTTAAGTTGTAGTTAAGTAATAATGTCCACTCGCAAACAACCCCAAGCTTGTTAGTAATAACATCAGTTAGTAACAGTAATAACATCAGTCTTCCACAGAGTTGAGGTGTCTCTGAATAACTATAATTTTAATACAAAAGGACTAAAACCCAGAACTGCACTGCATACTCAAGGTGAGGCAAAGGTAGAGGCAGTACTTTCTATGCCCACCTCCAGGTCATTACAAACAAAGTTCTAGCGCTTCAGCACACTGAACAAGCAGCTCAATATCCTGGTTATCTACTTTTCATTTAACATGTCCTTGTCAGAGTCCTACTTTGAAGTAACTGCATCCTATTGTGTCTCTGTGTGTATATAAATCTTTAGGTACTGTTTCAGAAATTGTAACATCATACCTGATGAAGAGATGTAATTTTTTCTTCAAATCTTGCATTGTTACATATAACAGTTAGGCAATAAACGGTATCACGTTCCCACAAAAGTATTTTTTCTCTTTTTCTGCTTGCATAAGGAACGCCAGCACATCCCCTTAATCCTTTGTATATAGTAATCAAAGAAGGAAGCAGAACTCAAATGTTTTTAGCGCCATGCCATCTCTACTCGCAAACAACCCCAAGCTTGTTAGTAATAACATCAGTTAGTAACAGTAATAACAACAATCTTCCACAGATCTAAGGTGTCTCTGTGCATGAATAACCATAATTTTAATACAAAAGAGAAAAGAAGGCACTAATTTCCCAACCTTGATAATCTTCCTTTATAGTTTAATTTTTCCATCCCCTTTAGTTGAACATCTTTGCAGTGTATCCAGCTCATTAATATCCTTCTTAAGGACTGGAGCCCAAACTGCACTGCATACTCAAGGGGGCTGATTTACTTACCCACGAACGGGTCGAATGGAGTCCGATTGCGTTTTTTTCGTAATGATCGGTATTTTGCGATTTTTTCGTATGTTTTGCGATTTTTTCGGATTCTTTACGAATTTTTCGTTACCAATACGATTTTTGCGTAAAAACGCGAGTTTTCCTATCCATTACGAAAGTTGCGTAAAAAGTTGCGCATTTTTCGTAGCGTTAAAACTTACGCGAAAAGTTGCGCATTTTTCGTAGCGTTCCGTTTTAACGCTACGAAAAATGCGCAACTTTTCGCGTAAGTTTTAACGCTACGAAAAATGCGCAACTTTTTACGCAACTTTCGTAATGGATAGGAAAACTCGCGTTTTTACGCAAAAATCGTATTGGTAACGAAAAATTCGTAAAGAATACGAAAAAATCGCAAAACAATTCGGGTCGGATTCGTGGGTTAGTAAATCAGCCCCAAGGTGTTGCCTTATTAGAGACCTATAGATATAGAGGCAAAAGTATGGTTGAAAGCTTACATTTTTACACATAACATTAATAAACAAGTGAAAAGGCAAAGGGCCTAGGACAGACACCTGCAGTTGTTCTCTAACAACACTGGTCCAATTAGAAAATGTTCCATTTACCACCACCCTTTGTAATCCATCTTTCAACCAGTTCTTTACCCAAGTGCAAATATTATGTTCTGGTCCAATATTCTTTAATTTAACCAAGGGACACCAAGGGAGCCTTTGTGGTATACTGTATCAAATGCTTTAGCAAAGTCTAAGTAGATCACATTACATTGCCATCCCAGAGTTCCTGTCTAGCAAATTGTATGATGATTTTCATTGTATTGCAATTTCTTATTACCCTTTCCAAAAAAATTCCTACCACTGATGTCAAACTAACAGGCCTGTAGTTTTCAGGCTGAGAACAGGACCCTATTTTGATTAGTGGCACCATATTATCAATTCTCCAGTCTCTTGACACCATGCCAGAACTCAAAGAACTGTAAAAGATTAAATTACTTTTGTCATGATTTTTTATAGGTTACTTTTATTTTTTAAATTAAACTGTTTATATAGCAAATAATTCACTCTACCATTTAAAATGTTATTCTTGAACCAACAAATATATTTTTTTTAGTTGTAATATTGGTGTGTAAGCAGCCATCTAAGTGCATTCTAAGCTTTCAGAAGGAGCCAGCGCTACACATTAGAACTGCTTTCAGGTAACCTATTGTTTCTCCTACTCCCATGTAACTGGAGGAGTCCCAAGCCAGACATGGATTACTTAAGGTGGCCACACACCAGCGGTCGCACAAAAGATCATTCCCACCCTCCACAGACGTTCAGGGCTGAATTGTCAGATATGGAGGTAGAAACAATAGGATTTCTACCTCCTTCTGCCGATTCAGCCCTGAATATAGCCTTCATTAGCGCCCGATCAAAATCTTTTAACCCGCCCGATCGCCGAGACAACCGATATCCACAGCCTTTTGTGATATTGGTCGCCTCGTCGAGTCACCATACAAGCACCGAATATCGTTGGCGCATGTATGACCAGCTTTACTATTGAGTGCTATTCTGGTATCTACTAGGAGCTGCTACCTCGCTGCCTTCCCATTGTTCTGCTGATCGGCTGCTGGGGTGGAGAAAGGAAAGGGGTGATATTACTCCAACTTGCAGTGCAGCACACCCTGGGAAATGAAGAATATGGCTAGCCTCATGTGAAATTTCAATTAAATATAAAAAAATCTGTTTGCTGAGCTCATGTTAAACAATGGGGTCAACTGACCCTTTAAATACATCTCTTAAACTCTTTTAAACTCTATATAGTGACCATCATTGGTTTACTCCATCATTTACTTTTTGTTTTAACAGTAAATCTGTTTAATCTCCAATGTCCTTTGATATATGCACAGTTGAATGCTGATACTGAAGTTTTATAGCTTTCTGTCTCCCATATAGATGGTTTAGTTCTGAGGCTGAGAATAGTAGTTAGGAGTCTTGCCTGTAAATTCCAGGATATAATTTTAAAGCTATTATCACCAGTAGAATTTTTAGTTAGTCTCTTGAGAGGAAGTGAATGATGGTCCTGCTGTCTTTTTCCTAAATAACATAGTATTATAGATACCAAGGGAGCCATTGACTGTTTCTGGACAAGTAAATGTGATTTATATAGGATCGGTTTCAAGGGTAAATACTAACTTTAAATTTCCACATTAAGTCAAACCATTTCAATGAAACAAATGCTGTGAAACAAGCTGTTCAATCTCACAACCAACTAACTAAAATATACCTTACTCCCAGATAAGGTTAGATAGAGGATTTTGTGTGCTAACATACCTGTGCTGCAGATAATATGTTTTTATACCGAGCCTATATGACAGAAATCTAACAGTAGGAATCTAAGGGAAAGAATGGTAATTGTAATATAATGCATGTTTCCCTCTGTGTGTTATTGTAAGATTGCTATAATTTTCTGTAATATTGATGGCACACACACACTGTGTTCTTCCTCTCCAGTAGGTTATTGCTGAGCAGTCTGGACTGGGATTCAAAATAAACTCTGGCATTTAAGTACACAGAGGCCCACCCAGTATCCCAAGAAATAACAAGTAGAAGTCCTTCTGGCATTTGCCAGAACCTTCAGATTGCGAATCCGAGCCTGTTGCCCAATAACCCAGACCTGCCAGTTTTTGCGTCACTTCCCAATTATGCAATATATGATTCCTCTTAACTAACAGGTATAGGATCCACTATTTGGAAACCTATTATTCAGAAAGCCCTAAAACACAGGAATGCTATTTTTTCATTGAGTCCTATTTAATCAAACAATCCTTATTTTTTGGTGACTTGTTTTTCCTCTGTAATAATGAGAGTACCATGGACTTGATGGTAACTACTGATTGATAGCATTATGACATATTATTTATACTGTAAATAGTTATTGAATTAAATTGAATAAATATTTGTTTGAAACTGAAATGTTTTTTTTTGTGTGGTGGTCCACTTTACAGAAAGATCCATTATCAAGAAAACTCCAGTGGTTAAGCATTCTAGATAATAGATCCCATGCCTGTACTAGGAAGTGATTTGAGATATGCTCTGTGCTGCTGTCACTTACCTGAGCTTAGAGACCAACTCACAATATATTGTGTATATATATATATATATATATATATATATATATATATAGAATAAAAATGTCACAATACAAGGCTGATTATTAATTATAATTTTTTTATTACATGGCTGCTCTGAAACCAGTGCAATTAGCATCAGAATTTAACAATCAGCCCTGTAGCATCAGCTTATATGATACATGAACCTCATTTTCTGCTTAATAATTTGCAATGACCCCTAAACTTAGCTTCTCAACAGCTGCCAGAGCAAAGTGAGTATGTGTCACAGACATACCTAACAAAATCCAAATGGTGTCCCACTGTAAAAAAATTGAAGGCCTGGATCATTACTGTTATAGAGATTGTGAAACTTGAGGCTGGTGCAATAAGTTTATTGTATAAAATATGGCATTTCTACCCAGTAGAGTAAATCTTTAAAATTGATTGTAGTTCATGAGAGAGCTATTGTAACAACGTTGTCAATTTACATTCATAATTTTTTTCAAGATTCAAAACTATTACAAAAATTATTGAATAATTTTTGTTACAACACCGCCACCTGCTGGTCAGTTTCTGACAGTGACATAGTTGAGGAACTTGTCAGAGGAAAGAGGGCTGATTTGATGTTCTTCTGGTTAGGAAAAATGTAATAAAAGTTATCTGAGGTTTCTAATGTTTTTTCTAACCAAAAGAACATAAGATTAGCCCTTATTCTTTCCCCTGACAACTTCCTCAACTACGTCACTGTCAGAAACTGACCAACAGGTGGCATTGTTGTGACAAAATTCATTTATATGAATAGATCCCTTCATTTCTTGAAATTAAAAAAAAGAATTTATGTAAAATGTAAAAGTGTTTAGAATAACACTCTTGCCAGTTTTACATTCACTTATTAAAGGTTTATTTATCCTATAAAGATGGGCAAGTTATAGAGCCAGGGCTGCCATCAGAAATCACAGGGCCCCACACAACATAATTATCAGGGCCTCCTACGATCAGTAGGCAGGCTGCACCAGTACAGTGCTCCCCGTGCAGGCAGCCATGTTGTATAGTGCGCATTCACATAATGAGTTGTGCCTCACAAGTTTACATCACACGCATGCACATAAAGAGTAAGTTGTATCATTCGATCATTATGTGCATGTACGTGCCCGAGTGTGTCCCTTCTGGTACAGGTGACTTAGTGCTGGTGAGGGGCATATTTAGTAAAAATCTATTGTCTCCCACTAGTGGAGTGTGTAGCCTACACTACACTTTTTTTAGTGATAGGTGCCCGGCAGATAGAGGTCCTGTATTTTTGTACTTACTTGGATTACCTGGGCCCCCTGCTGTCAGTGAGCTGCAGAATTAGGAAGGGATGAAGTTCTTTCCTTACTCTAACACACTTGAATGGGCCTTCGCTATGTGAAAGGATCTAAGGGGAGATGTAGTACAACTACAACTCACTTATGCTGTGTGCTAAAATACTAAATATAAGGACACCAGAGATTTTTACAGCAAATTTAAACAGATTAAATTGATTTATTGCCAACACAATTTCCTTCAGGGTTATTAATACTCACAGAATCCACAGACACAATCCACACTGATGATCAATGTCAGGACAACGTAGGGAAGTTTATGGTTCATCCCTAGGGATCTCATACAGCAGACATGGATCAGGGAGATAAACTATTTCTTATTCCCTCGTCAGTACTGCAGTCCCTTCACTTAAGCTAGCAAAGCCCAGAGGAAAGCTATTCCCTGCTGTCAATCCTCGTCAGACCAAAGGCTGCTCTTACTAGCTATTTGTCCCACTTTCCTGTGCTATAACAAATATTGACCTGTCACTGACTGAACCCTCTCTCAGGGGGTCCCTGCTCTCCGACTTCACTAGAGGTTGGGTTGGCCCTCTAGGGCAGAACACTTACTGGGCCTTGTTAATCCCAGACTCCCTGGAGCACATCAAGGTTGGTCAGCGACTGAAGACATGTTGTAGGAAGTGGTCATAAGCCTATAGGCCAAATAATAGAAATATACTAATTAGAAAAAATGGGCATCTGCCTAGTAACTAGGAAATGATGAAGTGTAGGTATTAAAAGCCATAGGGACTATTATTATGGGTCCATAAACATCCAATCCCCATACAGCTTTGCCAGGACTTTAGTGACCAATGAGCATACAGAAAGCTGTTAGAGGAAAAAGATGCAGGCACCTGAGCTCCCGCCCTCCCTTCCTAAGTCTGCAGCTCAGTGAAAGGAGGATAGCTGCAAAAATTCCAAACTGGAGAGCTGCTGAAAAAAAGCTTAAATAGTTCACAAACTAAAAAAAAAAAATTAAAAATAAAGGCCAATTACAAATTGTTTTAGAACTACCACTTTAAACAACATATCAATCTACAAATGTACAACATCAAAGAAAAGTGCAGGTAACTCGCCATGACAGTCACCACATGTAAACTATGCCACACAGGCAAGGGCCAAGGGCGCCAAGCTATCACATGTGGTACGCCATCGCAATACTCTGGAATCCTGTGTGCCAGATGCACCTTTGCTGACTTGTTGGAATGCTGACATTGCTTGCTGCACCCAAGGGAAGCACAGTGGGGACTGGGCTGGATATAGAACAATTGTTAGCTATTAATAAATCTACCTGCTAAAGCTTTGGTAGTGATGCTGCTGATGTTTGCCACTATAGGAATATTACAAGATATATGGCCAGCTTGTAAAATAATATGACAGGAGCATGTTACTATAATGGGCTGGATACCATGTACTGTGCATTGTTTGCTTTCTATAGATGCCCTCTTTGATCAGAAATCCTAACACACTTCTGCCATCTAATGGACAACATTGGTACAACATAGAAGCATACTTAAGATCTCATATCTTTAAATGAAAACAAATGTAAAGAGTGGTGTACAGTAAATGGTGTTGTCCAATATCGCCCAGATTTGTGAATTAAAAACATACAGTGCATCATGGAAATAATCCATTACAAAAAGCTAGCCTGTGGTATTTAATAATGCATGTCATTTATTTTCACTTCCACTATTATTTTAAAGGAGAAGGAAAGGCTAGTAAAGAGTTAATCTCAAGCTGCAGGAATACCTTCACTTGTCTCAATAGTGCCCTTAAGTCTCCTCATTCAGAAGATCAGAAGCCAAACAGGAAGAAACAACGCTGAGCTGTGTAAAGAAAGTTCCCATAATGCCTCACTCCTGCACCAAGTGAACATGCTCAGTTAGTTAGACTATGAGTCAGCTTCCTGCTGATTGGCTCAGATCCACATTCCTAAGTGGGGGAGTGAGTTCTTGAGGGAGGGGGGAGCAGGAGAGAGCAGAGAACAGAAAGCTGCGTGTCTCTGGCACAGGAATTACAGACACAAGAAATCTTTTGACAGAGAAGTCAGTGCAGCATTTCTGTGAGTGCTTATGGCTGTATTTACATAGAACTTTCTGATAAAGCTTACTTAGTCTTTACCTTTCTTTCTCCTTTAAACCCTTAGAGATGGTATAACTCACTGACATTAAAGGAACAAGATCGGGCAACAAACAGCAAAGTGGTGTAAAAAGCTGTAAACAACAGAATTTTTCACACCGCTAAATCATCATTCACTAGGAACCCAGTTTGGGCTGCCATGGGACATCCCGCATTCACATAATGAGGAATATCCTAGCTCACTCATAAACAGTGTGCGCTGTAGGCACATATATGCATTATGTCACATATTATGCACATGACCACAACACAGTACTCCCTAGAGCTCTATTAGCCCACACTTCTTGCAGTGGAAACAATTTTAATATGGTAGCTGTCCTTTAAAGTAAAGTGAGCAAAACCTTTACCCTCCTATAAGTTTGCCAAGGAGCAGTCACCCATAGCTACCAATCAGCAGGTAGAATGAACTGGTCACTTGTTTAAAAGCAAACATCTTATTGGTTGCTATGGGTTACTGCTACTGGGAAAACTTAGTGCATTTTATTACATATGGGGAAAAATTTCTGTGGGCATTTTAACGTGGTGAAAATGCACTGAAAATGGACAGACTTGGTGAAAATAGATACTGCAGAGCCGATATCCACCTTTAGAGGTGGTAAAGGAGACATAGAGGGAAATGGTGGGTCTTGCCAACACTCCACCCATTCATCTGAGAACAGACAGACTAGGAAAGCTTCCTAAAAGTAATTCTGTTGGTCAGATAAACATTGCATGGGCAAATATGCACCATTTGTAGGACTGCTCCTGAGTCAAATGTCCCACACATGCCTGCGGACTTGCCCAGCTTTAGCATAATCACCTGTGGGCCCATGTTTAGTGGGGAAACCTACAGGTACCTGGTAAGTACAAAAATAGGCAAAAAAAATCCATCAGCCCACAGTCAGATAATTCTGGATAAATCCAGAGGCAGAGCTGAGGGGTTGCAGGGGAACCTGCCTTTAAAGGGGACCTGTCCCCCCAAGAAATAATTCCAACTTCTTTTCTATTGGGTTAGTCAAGAGAAATAAACTTCACTTACACTGTATAAATTATTTCTTTTAGTCTTGGAATTATACAATCTCAGCTAGCAGGCCGGCCCCATTTTGTGGCACTGTTATTAAGGAAAGGTTTGTATCACCCCAAAATCTTGTGTATGTGATAGAATGGGGGACCTGATGCCCAGGCACTGGCTGCACAATTAGATGGTGAGGAGGGGGAATAAAAGGAGGGCAGTGACTAGGAAGTCCAGAGGCCAGAGGCATAGGGGCGGGGCAGGCAATATATGATTGACAGCTGGGATTTTCAAATGCCTTTATAATGAGTAGGGATATGTTAATAAAAAAACGAGTTTGGGTTTCATGTTTAATTTAAAAAGGACTTTTATTATACAGTTTTTATGTTTGGGTGATAGGTCCCTTTTAATGCAATCAGCACATGAGTAGCACAGACAGACCATCTGCACACACGCCAACCACCAGGAAAGGGGTTGTGGCTGAGGGCAACACCGGGCCTAAATACAGTCCTGGCAGCTCCCTCTAAGCCAATCAGGCTCAGAACACCTTGCATATTGACCCAATGCTTGCCTATTTCATTTTAATATTTATATAGGGGCCTATTCATTACTGTATGAATTGGTCCGAATGCTAAAAATTCAAAGTTTTAGAACTGTGCGTATTTTCTGCGATTTTTTTTATTAATTTGTGTGACTTTTTTGTACTTTGTGTCAATTTGTGCGACAAAATCGTATTTTTCGCAATGAGTACGAAAGTTTCGGATTCATTCAAGCTTCGTTATCGTGACTTTCCTTGGGCCGGGTTGGAGCTGCAGAGTGCCATTGAGCCCTATGGGAGACTTTCCTTGGGCCAGGTTGGAGCTGCAGAGTGCCATTGATTCCTATGGGAGACTATCCTTGGGCCGGGTTGGAGCTGCAGAGTGCCATTGAGCCCTATGGGAGACTTTCCTTGGGCCAGGTTGGAGCTGCAGAGTGCCATTGAGCCCTATGGGAGACTTTCCTTGGGCCGGGTTGGAGCTGCAGAGTGCCATTGATTCCTATGGGAGACTTTCCTTGGGCTGGGTTGGAGCTGCAGAGTGCCATTGAGCCCTATGGGAGACTTTCCTTGGGTCGGGTTGGAGCTGCAGAGTGCCATTGATTCCTATGGGAGACTTTCCTTGGGCCGGGTTGGAGCTGCAGAGTGCCATTGATTCCTATGGGAGACTTTCCTTGGGCCGGGTTGGAGCTGCAGAGTGCCATTGATTCCTATGGGAGACTTTCCTTGGGCCGGGTTGGAGCTGCAGAGTGCCATTGAGCCCTATGGGAGACTTTCCTTGGGCCAGGTTGGAGCTGCAGAGTGCCATTGATTCCTATGGGAGACTTTCCTTGGGCCGGGTTGGAGCTGCAGAGTGCCATTGATTCCTATGGGAGACTTTCCTTGGGCCGGGTTGGAGCTGCAGAGTGCCATTGATTCCTATGGGAGACTTTCCTTGGGCCGGGTTGGAGCTGCAGAGTGCCATTGATTCCTATGGGAGACTTTCCTTGGGCCGGGTTGGAGCTGCAGAGTGCCATTGATTCCTATGGGAGACTTTCCTTGGGCCGGGTTGGAGCTGCAGAGTGCCATTGATCCCTATGGGAGACTTTCCTTGGGCCAGGTTGGAGTTGCAGAGTGCCATTGAGTCCTATGGGAGACTTTCCTTGGGCCGGGTTGGAGCTGCAGAGTGCCATTGAGCCATATGGGAGACTTTCCTTGGGCCGGGTTGGAGCTGCAGAGTGCCATTAAGCCCTATGGGAGACTTTCCTTGGGCCGGGTTGGAGCTGCAGAGTGCCATTGAGCCCTATGGGAGACTTTCCTTGGGCCAGGTTGGAGCTGCAGAGTGCCATTGATTCCTATGGGAGACTTTCCTTGGGCCAGGTTGGAGCTGCAGAGTGCCATTGATTCCTATGGGAGACTTTCCTTGGGCCAGGTTGGAGCTGCAGAGTGCCATTGATTCCTATGGGAGACTTTCCTTGGGCCAGGTTGGAGCTGCAGAGTGCCATTGATTCCTATGGGAGACTTTCCTTGGGCCAGGTTGGAGCTGCAGAGTGCCATTGATTCCTATGGGAGGCTTCCAAAATCATGCACAGAAGGAACAAAGTCAGAAAGGTTTTTGAGCCATTTACGATCGTTCGGATATGAACATTTCGGAACTTTCGGATCGTACCACAATATTTTCGTACAACAACGATGCAAAATTTTCACGCTTTTAACACACATCAGAAAGTATCGGATTTAACACAAATTTTTTGTATCGTACTTTTAGAAGTCCGGATTTCGGATAAATGGGCCCCTTAAGGTTAGCAAAAGTAGTACAACTGGGCACTCCTGGATTTTGTTTCTTTGTATATTTTAATATATAAATGCCCCAAGTGGACCCATGATTGCCCAATGGGGACTACCATTGTTGTTTCTTATTATTTTGTATGTAGTGCAGTCCCATCCTTGCAAGAAGTCTGGATGCTGCCTGCATGTATTCAAGCGAGTCAGGCCTGAAAATTCTGGTTTTTGCAAAATGTTGTTGTAACACTATTTTGGCTATAAAGGGGTAAATCCAGGTTAGTAGCTGATGTAGAGCATGTGTTACATGCGACCCCCTTTCCCAGGATGGGCCTCCACTATGTGGGAGAAAGTAAGATAGGAGCTGAGGGTGTAGTTGAACTACAACTTCTTCAGGCTGGGTAGTGCAGATGGTATAAATGGACGCCAGAGAGGTTCTTATGGTGAACTATAATACAGATTTATTGGTCCAAGACACAAATATTACACAGGGTTATCATACTCACAGACAGGCAGATTGAGATGGTACAATAAGGAAATGCTCTTTTGCAGAAGAGAGGGTGTGCACTGTTTTATCCCACCTCTTGGTAGAGTCTGGGCAGGGAAACATACTTTTCAACCAGTACCCCTTGGGAGGTAGTCCAAGTAGTAGGAACTCCTTAAGGTTGATAACCTCTAGTGGATGCGTCCTCCAGGTGAGTAGGGATCAGGGGTTATCCTGCCTGTCACTATCTCTATTCCGTGGCCCTGCACTGAGGCATCATTGCTGCATAGGAGAACTACTCCTGGATCTAATCACTCCTTTGGTGGGGCTAATGGCTGCCCTTACTAGCTAGAGCTGACTACCTTCATTTTCCTAGAAAGTGCTATTAAACAATCTGACTGTGCTTGCTAATTCCTCGTTCACGGGGCCCTGTCCCCGACTTTCACTAGAGGTATAGTGTCCTCTAGGGTACAATGGCTTCTGGGGCCTACTGTCTGCTCCCAGGCTCAGATGGAGCTCTGCTCGGAAGGCAGACTGCAGCTAAAAGAGGAAGTCACACCCTCCTGCCAGACACTGTATCAGTCTGCAGGGGGCATGAACAACCAGGCTAAACCTATAGGGAACAGTTTTAGAACTGCAACCTGAGTATAAGGGCTTTTACCCAATAACAATAAAGGTGTGAAGAGGTAGGGTGTAAAGCCATAGGGAGCTTAACCCTATGGGTCCCTACATTGTCATACCCAGCATACCATGTACTGTGAAAGACACACATGACTTTTTATATACCGTCAATATCTCTCGATACTGACAATGATTTTCGATATGGAAGGGCTATGAGGGAACAACAGGTTTTTTTTTGAGGTAGCAAAGGCCAACTGAGCCTGTGACTTAAAGGGATCCCTCACCCCCCCCCCCCCCCCCCCCCCAGTTATTGAGCATACACGTGCCAAAATGTGTAAGTTTTCCCTGTTTTCCCTTTTTATTCCAAAATTTCTATGGGTCTGGGTCGGAAGTGGGTTGTTTTTCTCCCGGTGTCCCAACGACCCAATTCAAACCTGTTTTACCACACCAAACAGGCAGTAAGTATTTGAAGTAGTTAAAAAATAAGCTAGGACAGGGGTGGGCAAACTTTTTGGCTCACGGGCCACATTTACTTACCCCCGGGCCAGACCGGGCCAGGCCAGCGTTACGCCCCCTTAGGATTCTGTAGTGAGGTATATACTATACCAAGGTCCTCAGTGCTCTAGTTGTGATATATTTTCCAATCTTGTGTGAATCAATTGTGTGAAGCGTTTCTTTCCTGCAGCTCCGATTCAGTTCAACCCCTTTGACTGGGTCCCAAAACGAATTCAGCAATGCATACAGCCGGAGCGCATATATAGAAAAATAAAAAGTATATACAGTAGTGCAACAACGTATGTGCAGAGAATCCTTATCCCCAAAGATAAAAGAAAGAAAGGAAAATTTGTGCTCGTTTAATTTACACTCACACCAAAGTGTAGTACTGCTAACTGCTTACCAGATGGCAGTGTTGATGACACAAACGGATATAGTGTATTCAGTTGTAGCAAATAGCTAGATGAATGAATGTTGCATCCTTGATGTTGATTGCAACTGTATCTACGTGCAGAATCAGTCTCACGAATCTTATTGCAGAATGTGGCTGTATCCTCAATGAGGCACAAAAAGAAGAACAGCAACTGGTGCAATATTATTTATTATAAAATCACTAATAAAAGAATAAAACTTACAAATTGCCGTGTAACATAGAATCTTAAAAAGCCCAACGCGTTTCGTGTACTTGACGGTACACTTCCTCAGGAGCAAGGATCAAATGGTTGCAACCCCCAAATGAACAGCCTTATATAGCTCTATTGAAAATGTTATTAGTGCCTCGTGTACAGCCTCTGTCTGACGTTTATGACGTCATCAGGAATAAGACTCACGGTCTCCTTTCTACTAAGGAGTAGTAATTGATTCAAATGGTAAATAAAAGAGAGCCAGAGAGAGTCAGAGCTATATAGTATCACACAAATAAATTAAAACTAGGAAACTAACCTTGAAAATCAGATGTATGAAGGTGAGGTGTAGAGACTAAAGATATATATACACGTCCAGTATCCATCTAATCACTGGACGTGTATATATACCTATACTATATAGCTCTGACTTTATTACCTTCAGTGGACATTTGGGTGCGTAGATAGATAGGGACCCTGTGTTTGACGGCGATCATGCAGCCCGGTGTGGAGGCACTCTGGGTTGCACTAAGCATTACCAGGGCAACACACCCAGACTTATGAAGCTCCTGTGGGTAGATATCCGGGCACGTTTATTGCCTATGCGGCACCTTATCAATATAAAGACTTGTATTCAGCCCTCTAGTGTCCAGTGGGACCCAAGATGTACTTCCCCCTGGTTATTGCTCTATGTGGAGCGCCACTCTCTCTTTTATTTACCATTTGAATCAATTACTACTCCTTAGTAGAAAGGAGACCGTGAGTCTTATTCCTGATGATGTCATAAACGTCAGACAGAGGCTGTACACGAGGCACTAATAACATTTTCAATAGAGCTATATAAGGCTGTTCATTTGGGGGTTGCAACCATTTGATCCTTTCTCCTGAGGAAGTGTACCGTCAAGTACACGAAACGCGTTGGGCTTTTTAAGATTCTATGTTACACGGCAATTTGTAAGTTTTATTCTTTTATTAGTGATTTTATAATAAATAATATTGCACCAGTTGCTGTTCTTCTTTTTGTGCCTCATTGAGGATACAGCCACATTCTGCAATAAGATTCGTGAGACTGATTCTGCACGTAGATACAGTTGCAATCAACATCAAGGATGCAACATTCATTCATCTAGCTATTTGCTACAACTGAATACACTATATCCGTTTGTGTCATCAACACTGCCATCTGGTAAGCAGTTAGCAGTACTACACTTTGGTGTGAGTGTAAATTAAACGAGCACAAATTTTCCTTTCTTTCTTTTATCTTTGGGGATAAGGATTCTCTGCACATACGTTGTTGCACTACTGTATATACTTTTTATTTTTCTATATATGCGCTCCGGCTGTATGCATTGCTGTTACGCCCCCTTAGTCTGTTTAATTCCGGCCCGCCAATGACACCAAGTGTCGCGTGATGAGACTTGGCGTCGTCGGCGGGCCGGATTAAAAAGGCCAAGGGGCCGGATGTGGCCCGTGGGCTGTAGTTTGCCCACCCCTGAGCTAAGAAATAAGTATATACAACTTACATTCATGGGGGTCTCTACATGTGAAATACTTGGGAAATGCTATGCAGATTTGCACCAAACTGTTCAATAGACACCTCACATTAATATTAAGGGTGTTTTATCTTGATACCTAATGATATATGGGAGATAAGATGCGGCAAAGTGCAAGCTTTGAGGTAAATTATTATCAAAACCACAACATTAAGGAAAGCTTTTATGTTTGGTAGAAAGATGTATTTACTCATTTTAGCTTCGGGAGAATGTGTTGTTTCCAAAAACACGAACGTACTTTTTTTGGAATTTAAAGGATAAATAAACTTTTAAAATAAGACTGATTCATTCATTTCTTTTAATTCCAACATTTTAAGGGATAAAGTAGTGTCTATATGAATGAATTTTGTCACAACACCAGAAGAACATCATTTGTTTGACATTGTTCTGAAACTGACCAGCAGGTGGCAGTGTTGTGACCAAATTCATTCATATTAACAGTACATATATCCCTTAATGATTTTCAATTTTATATTCACGTATTTTAATTGTTTTCTTGTCCTTTATACCACATACAAGCAGTAAACTTGCTGATTTTATTGTGGCTTTATTGACATTCATGATAGTTCAAATGTACTATTTTGGGGCCCCGCATGCTACATACCTAGTCACCTACTGCTTTTCTTATGGCAATCAAGATTTCAAAATATTCATTGGTTTTTCAATTTTTTTTTCACATCTTCTTGTCTGCCATGTTGCACAAACAATATCAAGCTTTTACCAGAATAGATCACTTGAGGGCACTGTAATCATACATTGTTATTACATGTATGTATTCTGTATCTAGAATATTCAGCTTGTATTATCATTTTTATATTTATGCTTTATATAGCTCCAACATATTTACTATTTTTAACTTCCAAGAAAGGTGCTCCTGAAGCTGCAAAACGTCACATCAAAAACATTTTGGAGACAATTATTTCATTCTTAAAAAGTCACTTTTTGGGTTTGCAGGGGGAATGTTTTTCATGGTGCTCATGTGACTAGTCCTATTTTCTTTATGGCAAACCCCCCAGTAATGTCTTGGTTCATGGCAGGGATTCTATACACTGAGGGTAAAGGTGGCCATACACGTAGCAATTTCGATCCTTCGTTCGAATCATAGGCGGATTTTCAATAAGGCTTTGGCACCTTGAAAAAAAACAAAAAAAACCCTTGCTCTGTTCCAAGCAACTTTGCAATTGGTCTTCCTAATTACCGTATATACTCGAGTATAAGCCGAGTTTTTCAGCACCAAAAATGTGTTGAAAAATTAACCCTCGGCTTATATTCGAGTATATGGATTTGAAGAGCCTGCGCGGAAGGGGGGGGCGGTGCGCCAAGCGAATATGAATGCTTACACCATGGAGTATGGATATGATTTGGCACCTTCCCCATATATGCTTTGCTGTGGCAAATGTAAGCAGCCTGTACATATATGCACTGATGCAATGTAAGTAGCATAGGGTTGAACTTAGGGCCCAGATTCAACACCTCTTGTTTAATATCTGGGCTCAGAAGTGTTTGGTGGGTTGCAAATAGGGTCAATGTCTCAGGGCCCTGCAGGTGGTAGGTAGGATTTTAGAAAGAGTAGTGAATTAAGGACATAATAGAGCAAGATGGGGTCAGTAGAGAAAGGTGGGGAGAGTAATGCTAAGTGTTGGCCATAGGGGCTGCTCTAAGATGCTATAGACAGTCACTATGTATCAGGCTGGTGGGGGGCTGTTAACAGGGGGTCACGCTGAGTGTCCTTTTATTATTTATTTGATTATTGAAACTTAGCAGTAGCGGATGCATTTCCCACCCTAGGCTTATACTCGAGTCAATAAGTTTTTCCAGTTTTTTTAGGTAAAATTAGGTACCTCGGCTTATATTTGGATCGGCTTATACTCGAGTATATACGGGTAATTTTTTTTATAGTTTTTGAATAATTTTTCCTTTCTCTTCTGCCTCTTTCCAGATTTCAGAACCACTACCTGGTTGCTAGGGTAAATAAGACCCTAGCAACCAGATAGTTGCTGAAATACCAAATGGAGAGCTGCTGAACAAAAAGCTAAATAACTGAAAAACCATTAAAAATACAAGAGGAGCAATTGCAAGTTATCTCACAATATCAATGTCTATATAATATTAAAAGTTAATTTAAAGGTGAACCTACCCCTTTAAGCTAACTGATCACAAACACAAATGTATGGAGAATCTCTAACAGAAGTGCATGTATGAATACTTTTACATCCTAAGCATTTTAGGGTTAAAAAAAAGCTCTCCCACTCGCACTTTTGTACAGTATCCCTGGGAGTCAGTGGGAACTGCAAGAGGCAAGTCTCACATTAGCTTTAGATCAGTCTATGTATGGCCCATATTTAGCCTCCCCAAACAAAAAAAGTCACCCTCCGCCTATGGTCTGAATCATCAGACATGGAGGTAGAAAACATAGAAATTCTACCTCCACCTGCCGATTCAGCCCTGAACATAGATTTTGCTTGGGCGTCTTCAGTGGCGCCCAATCAAAGTCAAATCTGGGCGATCGACCGATATCCAAAGCCTTTTGCGATATCAGTCGCCTCTTCGAGCACCCATACATACACTGAATATCATATGAAACGAGGTTTCGTACAATATTATTGGTGCGTGTATGGCCGGCTTAAGAGCACTTGCCTTATAATATAATACCTGGAGATATGCCTCTCTAAGTGTGATAATAGGAACTTGCAGAATATTTATGCTACTTACTCTATGATTTTTCTATATAACTGCAGAACTTTACAGAGATCATTCACATTAGTCCCTGCCCTTGGAGCTTACAATCTAAGATTCCTGTCACAGTTATACACACTGGAGTCATGTTCATCAGTAGGCCCAGACTGATAATCTGTGGGTTCTGGCAAATGCCAGAGGGGCTGCTGTAAAATGCCTGTTTGGGCCTCTGTGGACTGAAAATACTAGAGCAGTGATCCCCAACCAGTGGCTCGTGAGCAACATGTTGCTCACCACCCCATTTGAAGTTGCTCCCAGTGGCCTTAAAAGTCCTTTTAATTAAATTAAACATGAAATCCAAACTCATTTTTTTTTATAAACACATCCAAAACCCATTATAAAAGCATTTTAAAATCCTAGCTGCCAATCATATTTTGCCTGCCCCGCCTCTATGCCTTAGGCATAGAGGTGGGGCAGACAGTTACTTTCACTTTCAATTCAGAACTTGCTGCACTCCTCACATTCCCCCTCCCTTCTTCCCATCTCATTTTGTAACCAATACCCCATACAACACAGAACCAAGGTTTTGCAGGAGGCAAAGCTTGCCTTAATAACAGTGTCCACAAAATGGCGCCTGCCGGCTTGCTTGCTGCTATTTGAATTCCAAGGCTGAAGAAAATAAGATGTGAGGTTTATGTTGCTTGACAAACACAATAGAAAACAATTTGGAATTATTTTTTTAGGGTGACAGGTCCCCTTTAAAGTAGATGCCCGTCTTTAAATTTTTGGCTTGGAGGCACAGTCTAGCATGTGAACTGCTATACTACAAGCAGACCCTCCTGTAGTCTAGCAGTTTACCAAATTGGGTTACCAAATTGCCAATTATAGTCCTTACTTGGCATCCCCAAAAAACTGTTCTCATGCTTGTGTGGCTCACCAACACTTTTTACATCTAAGTGTGCTCATGAGTATAAAAGGTTGGGGATCCCTGTGCTAGAGCTTATTTTAAATCCCAGTCTAGACATATTAACAGAAGCCATTTAACATGCAAGTATGTTTTTAAGAGAATGAGATAAAACGGGTGTAACCAGAGGAAACACAAACAGACAGACACACATACATGAATATAAGAATCTGAACCTCCAATGTAGCCGAAAACACAGCATACTGTATATGTACAAATAGGTTAACAAAACAATATCTTAAAGGGAACCTGTCACCCTAAGAAATAATTCCAAATTGTTTTCTATTGTGTTTGTCAAGCAAAATAAACTTCACTTACACCAGTGCTCTCCAACTTGCGGCCCGCGACCCCCCTCTGTGTGGCCCCCCACCTGTCTGGCTGCTTTGATGGCTTACCTTTGAGTAAGCATTAAATGGTATCAGTACTGTGATTAACTGGCCCCCTGCATGGTTCTCACCTCAGATTCAGGCTGTAATCCCTCTGTATTGTTTAAACATGTAATCCCCTGTGTTGTTCACACCTTTTAATCTCTGTATTGTTCACCCCCTGCAGTGTTCACACCTCAGGCTGTAATCACTCCCATTGTTCACTTCTTCACACCTCAGACATAGGTACTGTAGGCAGAGTATGGCACATACAGCCAGCATAGGGCAGGTAGAGTATGGCACACACAGGCAGCTTAGGGCAGGGAGGGTATGGCACACACAGGCAGCATAGGTCAGGGAGGGCATGGCACACACAGGAAGGGTAGGGCAGGCAGAGTATGGCACACTGAGGCAGCATAGGGAAGGCAGAGTATGGCACACACAGGCAGGGTAGGGCAGGCAGAGTATGGCACACACAGGCAGGGTAGGGCAGGCAGAGTATGGCACACAGAGGCAGCATAGGGAAGGCAGAGTATGGCACACACAGTCAGGGTAGGGCAGGCAGAGTATGGCACACAGAGGCAGCATAGGGAAGGTAGAGTATGGCACACACAGTCAGGGGTAGGGCAGGCAGAGTATGGCACACACAGGCAGGGTAGGGCAGGCAGAGTATAGCACACAGAGGCAGCATAGGGAACGCAGAGTATGGCACACAGAGGCAGCATAGGGAAGGTAGAGTATGGCACACACAGTCAGGGGTAGGGCAGGCAGAGTATGGCACACACAGACAGCATAGGACAGGCAGAGTGCTGCCTGTGTGTGCCATACTCTGCTTGCCCTATGCTGCTTGTGGGAGGTGAACCTGGCAGGGGTTTGTTGTGGGAGTTTGTTAGCAGTTGGAAATAGCCATTAAATTGTCCCTAAGGTGTGTAATTATGTACTGGGGGTTGCTGTGCTATCCGCAGGGGAGGAGGAGGCATATGGAATTTAAGGGTATATTTTAATATGACATAATTCTTTCACATATGAATGATGGTTGATATCCCCACAGTAAGGACCAATCATTTGGGATTTTTCTGTGCTACCACCATTGTGATAAAATAGGTGTGGTTTGAAGTGGGTGTGGTTTCAAAAAGGGGAGTGGTCAAAACTGGCTTCCATTAGCGGCCCTCCACCATGTATGCTAGAGAAATTCCGGCCCTCGGCACCGTAGAAGTTGGACAGCACTGACTTACACCATATAAATTATATAAACCTTGTTTGTTTTAGTCCTGGAATTCACAATTGCAGCAAGTGGGCAGGTGCCATTTTGTGGACACTGTTATTAAGGCAAGCTTCGCATCCTGCCAAAATCTTGTTCCTGTGCCAGTACCTATGTCCATGCACTGGTTACAAAATTAGACGGGAAGGAGGAAAGGGGAATGTGAGGGGCACAGCATCATCCAAGACGTTCTGAATTGAAAGTGAAAGTAACTGTCTGCCCCACCTCTAGTGAGGCAGGCAATGTGATTGACAGCTGGGATTTTTAAATGCTTTTATAATGGGTAGAGATGTGTCAATTAAAAAATGAGTTTGGGTTTCATGTTTAATTTGAAATGGGCTTTTATTATACAGCTTTTTATGCCTGGGTCACAGGTCCACTTTAAAAGTGAAGTAATAAGGGTTTATGTTTATGGGCATTTCTATTATAGTGTGTAAGCCAACATCACTGGTGATGTTGCCCATAGTAGCCAATCAGCAATTAGATATGAACGGTCACCTACAAGTTAGAAAAAAGCAAAGATCAGATTGGTTGCTATGGGCAACAGCACCGGTGATATTCGCTTTCACACTTGAATAAATATGTGTTAATTCCTATTTAAAGCTTTGTGACAAGAAAGCTGGAATGCCCAAATTCAGTTTTTCAGGATACAAAATAAAGAAAGAAATTACAATTCTTTATATGCTTTAGGTATGTATAAATATAAAATGTGCTTTGTATGGAGAAGGTCGTCTTCATATGTAATACCTGTACATTTCTTGTCCAACCATATAGTTGGAATAATAATCTTTCACCTATAGGTGGCGCAATGGAATTGCATATTAAATAACTGCAGCAACAAAGAGAGACTGAAGTTTCTCAGATTGTAATTAACAAGGCTGAGGACTTGGGAAGGTAAGAAAATGTCTTTTTGTAAAGGTGGACATACGCGTTATGATCTGCTCTTTTGGCGATCCTCAGCCAATATGCCCATCTAAGGTTGGTGATATAAGGGTTAATCCAATCGTTTGTCCCTAGGGCCAAACAATCAAATTTAAATGAACGGAATAGGAGCCGTCAGGACCACATCAATGAGCCAATGCAGTCCTTGATCCAATGGAAAATCAAACCTGCCCAATCAAGATCTGGCCAATTTTAGGCCAGATGCTGGTCAGGTAGGCCTTTCAGGGGTGCTGAAGGGGGTCTGAAGGACCCCAATTGACAGCTAAATTCTGCCTGTGTATGGCTACCTTAGGTCAAATTTCAAAATTAAATATAAAAAAATCTGTTTGCTCTTTTGAAAAAAAGAAAATGGATTTCAGGGCAGGATTCTGCTGAAAGACAATTATTATAACAATTATTGAGCCACAGGATAAAAAATGTAAATGGGTGTTGCCTGTAACTCCACTGAATTTTTGTTAAAATGTCAAAATTATTTCTAAGGCATGCTTAATGAACATGGTTATACAATAACAGTTGAATAAATAGAGAGCAAACAGTGATAACTGACCAGTCAGCTATATGATCACAGGTCTATTGGACAAACAGCTATCTATAAAGTCAAAGGTGCCCAAAAGGTAGATTGTGATCTACCAGAAGATCTGGAGTAGGTGAGTAATTCATTAAATCAGGCTAGCATTGTCCGCAAACAGCTCCATGCTATCAGCCTGCTGGGTACTTCCCATTTGGATTTGTAAGGCTAATGACACACCATGCATATGTCGTATATTTTTGGCAATATGCTCGGGTGCAGGCACATGTAGGCGAAATCCGCATAAAAGCAAGACTTCACATTCTCTCACGTTTTATGCGTATTTCAGCTACGTGTGCCTGCACATGAGCGTATTCCATTCATTCAGGTGCAGGCACAGGTAGGAGAGTATGGCGCGTATTTTTGCCAAGCATTTTTTGGCTTGCCGAAAATATATGCCATGCACATGGTGTGGCATTAGCCTAAAGCAGTGATCCCTAACCAGTGATTTGTAAGCAACATGTTGCTCACCATGCCCTTTGATGTTGCTCCCAGTGGCCTCAAAGTAGGTGCCCATTTTTACATTTCTGGCTTGGAGGCAAGTTTTGGAAGCACAGAGACACAGTCTTACTCCAAGCAGAGCCTCCTGCAGGCCAGCAGGCCACATGGGGCTTATTTGGCATCCACAAAGAACTTTTTTCATGCTTGTGTGGCTCCCCAACACTTTTTACATCTGTGTGTGGCTCACAAGTGAAAAAGGCTGCAGATCCCTGGCCTAAAGCATTGAGGAATGGGTGTTGTTCTCAGAAAAATGGTGTCCAATGCATTTTGACACTAGGCTACCCTGGAAAAAACCACCTGACTGCAATCCCATGCAATTGTAATGGACACAACTTATCACTTGACCATTATGTGTCCCACCTGCTAAAGAGCCTGCTAATAAACACTTTTTGCAGCTAGCTCTGCGTCTGCCTTTTTCTCCCAGTTCTATACATAATGCCTGATGCATGAATACCTGTTCTGGGAAGTAGAGGCCAGCTAGACCACTTTGTGCATCTTTGCTAGCACTCCATCATTTTTATCATGGAATTCTGAGGGACAAAAACACATTGTAGATAAAAACAAAATGTTAATTTGCATTAGAAGTAAACATTGTTCTATACTATGGGGCACATTTACTAAGACACGAATTAGAATCCGAATTGGGAAAATTCCGATTGGAAAACGAACATTTTGCGACTTTTTCGTATTTTTTGCGAATTTTCGGCGCCTTTACAACTTTGCGGAAATTGTCGCGACTTTTACGTTACCAATACGATTTGCGCGAAAAAACGCGAATTTTTTGTAGCCATTACGATGCGCTCGTATCTTGTCGTGACTTTTTCGTATTGAGCACTCGTAAGCGGCGGGCGAAACTTTCAGACTTAGCATGATTTTGGTAGCCTCCCATAGGACTCAATGGCACCCTGCAGCTCCAACCTGGCCCAAGAAAAGTCACCATACTGAAGCTTGAATGAATCCGAATCTTTCGTACTCGGCGCGAAAGCTGCGAAAAAGTCGCGACTTTTCGCGCAAGTATTAACGCTACAAAAAAATCGCCAGATTTTGCGCAACATTCGGAATGGCAACGAAAAAGTCGCGACAATTATCCGAAAAATCGCAAAATACCGATCATTACGAAAAAAACGCAATCGGACGCATTCGGCCCGTTCGTGAGTAAGTAAATGGGCCCCTAAGTGTTCAGACATGAGCCTGTAAGTGTAGTGGCCAGTCAAAGGTAGGGTTGCCAACATTTCTGGCCTTTCTATTATATATTTATGCTTTTTCCCTATTAAAAGCATTGGGATGAAGTATCTATTTCACTGGCCAGGTGGGTAAAATACCATCCAGGTGTCAATCCTAGTTCCGGGGATGCTGGGAGATGTGTAAACTGGCAATGTGTGGCACAGTGGATAGTATGCTACCTTGCTGCTCTGGGGTTCTATAACTATGGTTCCAGCCAGGGCACAATCTTCATTGAGTTTGCATATGTTCTCCAGACACGTTTGGCTTTCCTCCAGATAATCTTGTACAGGTATAGGACCCGTTATCCAGAATGCTCGCAACCAAGGGTATTCAGGATAAGGGGTCTTTCCGTAATTTGGATCTCCACACCTACTAAAAAATCAATAAAACCTTAATTAAACCCAATAAGATTGTTTTAATTCCAATAAGAAATAAATATATCTTAGCTTGGATTAATTACAAGGTACTGTTTTATTACTACAGAGAAAAGGGAAATACATTTTATAATTCTATATTATTTGATTAAAATGGAGCCTATGGGGGACAGGCTTTCTGTAATTCGGAGCTATCTGGATAACAGGTTTCCGGATAAAAGACCCCAAACCTGTACCAAACGCTAAACCCATACAGGCAGGTTAATTGGCTCCTGATAGAACTGACCATAGTGTAACTTTTCAATCGATCTTTATTATTTATTTTGTAGTTTTTTAATTATGTGCTTTCTTCTTCTATTTCCAGGTTTTGAATGGGGGTCACTGACCCCAGCAGCCAAAAAACGACTGCTCTGCGAGGTTACAATGTTATTGTTATTCTTACTTTGTATTACTTATCTTTCTATTTATGCCCTCCTTTATTCATAATTCTGTCTCTCTTTGAAACTACTGCCTGGTTGCTGGGGTAATATGAGCCTTAGCAACCAGATTACTACTGAACTCAAGACTGGAGTGTTGCTGAACAAAAAGTGAAACATTTAAAAAAAAAAAAAAAAAAACATAAGTAATAAAAACAATTAAGATCAATTGCAAATTGTCTCAGAATATTACAGTCTACATGGTATTAAAATTGAACTCAAAGTTGAACCCCTTTGAAACATAAGGTGCACTCTGGCAGAGACTGGCGTGTAAAATCTATAGTATCTGTAAAGGATACGTCTTCGCTATATGAATAATAGTTGCAAGGTTTGACCGCTCAGAAGGCCTAACAGTACGCGCAGCAGTTCCTCAGGCTTCCTGTAGGGGGCCGAGCACAAAGTACAGAACAAGAGATGTGTGTGCGCGACTTTTCTTTATAAAACACATGTTCGCACAGTGGTGTTATGAATAGCTCAGTGTAATGAGGCGGCATGGGAGCCCGGTTCAGTTTAGTGTATGACAACGTTATGAGCCCGCAATATGAGTTATTAAATAGCAATAACACGGACTGAGCAAAAGAGTTACTTGAATCAATCAGCTTTTCTCCTTTCGGGAGCTGTTCCTGTACTCGTCATAACACGCAGCGCTTAGTCCAACCAAGTTACTAACGCCTTGGGTCGCTAATACTGAGCAGGCCGTCTCTGAGTCCCGGCTCAGGCTAAGGAAGGCGGAAGGAGCCCAGGCCGCGCCCGGGACGCCATTTTGACATTGTCAATAGTATGCCTCCCATGTCCCAGCTGGGGGCAGTTTTTCTCAGCGGGAGGTAAGGGCAAGCCTATATTTAATGCCATTACTTGGCTATAAGACAGGATGAAGGGGCGTGTGGTTATGTTGAGAAGGGCCCCCAGTGTTAGGGAGGGGGACTGCACAGAAACTAAGATGGAGGAGTGAGCGAGGGCCGTTCTCAGTGTAAGTGACACGGGCAGTGTCATTGAGATTGGAGGGGGGAGGGAAGGGACCATCTGGAGACCTTTACAATACAGTATGCACTTAAGGTCAGTGTACAAAGCATTACTCCCCTTTACACGTCTTCCCAATGTTAGGTGCGCCCCCTCTGTAAAATGGACTCCCCCTCTGGATATCAATTAGCAGCGCGCCATAAGAGCTGTCATTTGCAAGAGCCCCAATCACAGGACACAGACTCACTCCTGTCTGTCACTACTATGTCATATTTACAGATTCTCTTACATCATCCGCACCCCCACCAATAACAACCTAGCGCAGGCCACTCTTATACCCCCAAGGGACACTGCACGGTGACACTCAAGCTGCTGCTGCTGCTGGACTACAAATCCCAAGATCCTATTGACTGTGAAGTGGAAGCCCAACAGCTGGATGGACACAAGGTGTGAGATTGCTAGCCAAAGTCACCTCCCATACCCGGCAGATACCCTTCCTTCTCCAACCCCATCCCCTCAGTGTGCTTTCCTTGCCCTTTCTATAGTACCCCTGAGCCATAGTATTCCCCCCACTAGCTAACTACCCCCACCAGCAGCACCACCCTCCTCCTGAAGGTCCCCTCCCCCACCCAGGCTCCGCACGCCTCCTCCAGCAAGGGAAAGAGGCAGCCTAGCCCGCTGCGTGCTGTGCGGCGGGGGGAGGTAGTGCAGAGACCGGCGGGCTGCAGGCCTAGCGCAGTGTGATGAGGGGCAGGCGCACGGTAAGGCCGGTTGCTTGTTGGACAGCTTGCAAACTTTAACCCCCCCTCCCCTGCATGGATAGATTCACCTTTCTCCATTCTACTGCACTGCACCGGCGGATCATGCATGGGGTGGGCAGGGGGAGCCATATTCGTCTTTTTCCTCTCTAACCAATATGTTACACGGCCGGTTCCGTCTCCGGACTCCTTTTACCGGTGACCTCCAACTGTTTGCATAGAAATTTCTTATTTGCAGTTTCATGTTATAAGTGTGTGGGGATGAATGGGATTGTTACATTACACATAGTGGGATGCATTTATTGCCCACTGATACATGTGCATACATAAAGGGACAAAGCCGGCATATGTGATTAAGTTCTCTGGCAATACTGGTTTGCAGTTGTGTTTAAACTTCGATTCCCATCATTCTCCGACAGCCAGAGTCTTTCCGTGGGGTTGCTGTGATTCACAAACAGCTGATGGGGTCGCAGGTTAGACAGTTGTGCGGATGAGACCCGTTTTGTCTGTGTTTCCGTGCTCCCCTCCCCAGGTTATGGTATGTTCCTCGGCCAAGATGAGATTGTGTTCCAGTGTCTGCACCGGCAGAGCCAGACATTTGCTGCACGTTTATTAGGCCTCTGACTACTGCCATTTTGGCCGGTAGGGGAAGAATTTATCAGTGGTAATTGGGTCTGGCTTTGTTTCACATGACCAAGTATGTAGTCACAGGGGCCTAGGCCAAGCTTTGGACTGTTCCCATTTGTTATACCATACCCTTATACAGCTATTCATTTAATTCCTTCATATTGTTATTGCTTGTTTAAAAAAAAGTTGCAACATATTCCTCAGAGCTGTGCACTACATATCCACTCAAATATAAATGTTTCAGCATTGTCATGTGTCTCACTCACAATTATTTTTTGTATTTATTCCTTGTTCTAACTATTAATTTCTGCTTTTTTTGACAGATTAATGCCTGCACAGGATGGATGAAGCCTGTGAACTAAGGAGTACTACAGACTATTTGAACTCAGTGGATCCTAATGCCAAAAGCAAACCGTGCGTGGGTGACAGGGGCATTTTGGAACTACCAAATGGGTGTAGCGTTCCACTGAGCTCACCCACGCAAAGTGGCAAATTGGGTTATGGGCAGGATCCCTCCTCCCACTACATTCCTCTGCGCAGACTCCAGGATCTGGCCTCCATGATAAGCATCGAAGGCATGAATGGATCACAAAACATGGAGGCAAACGGATCTCAACCAAATCCTCAGCCCTATTTTTTTACTTCAAATGAGCCAAGAGGTCATGCCAGTCATCAGGATTCTACTCGTCAATTTTCACAAGACCTCACCATGAAACCCAAAAATGTAAAGAATGGGATGCATCCTTATGATTCTTTTTGTCATGTTGATATGGAAGAGCCAAATTATGCTATAGAACAGTTAAATTACAATCACACTGGGCCAGGTTTTGATGTGCCAGGCTATGGGCAACAGCCACCGGTGGAGCAAAATATTTTACCTGTTGGGGAGAATCAATCTAAAATTAACCCCACACCTCAGTTTGGATCAGAATTAGAGGATTTAGTTCCACTTGCTTGGTCTAGTAATGGAGAGGACCCAATGGAAAATGAAAATTTAAACACAAAAACATCTTTTTTATCAATGATTCGGGATGCTGAAATTCCAAACGGTGCACCTATTAATACTACTCCAGAAAATGCAATTCATGGGGATTTGGATCACAGTACAATTTTACATTTAGATGGTAGACTAAGTAACCAAGGACCGCTAACAGCGGAACACACTGAAGATGAATCGTTGTCTGTAGAAGAAGAGCTGGACGATTTGGATTCACATAATGAATTATCTCCGGATCGATCAGGATTACAATTTGTAAGCCAATCTTGGGTTAGTGGGTGTGTGAGAAATTTACTTAGTGGGTGCTTGCCTTGGTTTTAAAATGGGGGTTTATTTTTATTTGAATCTTTGTGGCCCCATCATAAATATCAAGTTCAATAGAAAATTGATTTTCATTTTGGTGATGTCCACGTACACTTGTACAAAGATTTTACTTTGTCTTGGTTTTTTAACTGGCAGTGGAGAATGACAATAGGTTCCACAACTATGATTAACTTTGACATCTTGTTTAGTGTAAATCATAATTTTTCTTTTTCTTAGAAAAGCTTGTTTAGTTTTTATTGCTATGCCTTGTTGTTCTATGATATAGCAAATCTAAGCAACTGCTTAGTAACTTCTGGCCATACAGAGAAAAAAAAATGTATGCTGGTTGGACAATCCTGACCCATACCTGTGTGCCATGACTCTTGATGGCTCAAGGCATTTTCACCACCACCAAAAAAGGCTGATCCACTGGCATTGTTCAATATGTAGTGACAGGCATGGTATCTACCTATCGGTGCACACTGAGAGGATGTTGAAGGTTTGACTTTAATGCAGTGCAGCATGCATCACTTCTTGCTGTGTGCAGGACAGCATCATTGCGTCGCCCTTATAATTTGTAAAAAGTCCAATTTATACACACACACACAAAAAATGTACATCTAGCACACCAGATTGTTTATATGCTTTTATGAATTGGCAGACCTTTGGATATTTTCGGTTTGTTAATGTTCTTGCGTAAGAAAATACCTTTTTTTTTTTTTTCTCTCTCCCATTTCTAGTTTTACATAGAAAGATGCTACTCTGGGCCTTCCATTAAAAGTTGTTGTTCATAGTAGTTATAAAACTTTGTTTAAAGGGGTTGGTTTGTGTTAGTTCCACTTTAATAACAGTGATGTCATTGAGGGTAAATAAGGTTTTGTTTACACCATAGATGCTGAAACTGTTTTGCAATGTGACCAGTTGTACACGCAATACTATTCTCATTCATCTCAAATATGAGAAGGAAATCTCATTAAATGTGAAAAATCACACTAGAACACCAGCTCTTTTCTTAAGAAATTTAAGGCTGGACAAGAAAAATCCACTGTCATTTTCTTATTTATTATCTGTTGTTTATATAGCACCAGCAGCTTTACCCAGTGCATTACAGAGAATGTTCATTATTCATATTAGTTGTGGGTCCATCTAAATCAACAAGCCAAACAAATTAATGTTTTATATATGCATTCTCTGTAGATTCCCTAGATTCTTACAAACACTCTTACTGAAAATATGCTAAAGGTTTCTCAGGCGACCAGAAACTACATCTGGAGGACTGTGGAATGGTTGTGGCCCTCCACAAGATTTTTGTAGTTATGAACATCAGCATACCCAGGATCTTTATAAACCTCTTTGTATGATATTATTCTGTTTTTATAATTTAACCCACAAACATGTGAAAGTTGGCCCAATATACTGGATAGCATATTTATAGATTTTTTTAAGCATTGACACACTGATTACTTTGCCCTAACAACTAAAAGGGGTTGTTAACCTTCCATTTTTTTCAGTTCAGTTGGTTTCAGACCAGCTGTTTCAAGACTTATCAATCTTTTCCTACCTTTTATTTTCTACAGTCTAAAATTGAAGTATAAACTTTAATGTCCCTTTCTCTGTTTGGCAGCTCAGTAATCAAGACAGACCATTTCAACTGTTACAATTTGTTACATTAGTTAATACATTTCACAGCAGCTGTGGAACTTTCTTGACTGTATAAGGGTTTTTTTTAGGCAACACCTCTAACTAGAGTATTGTGTAAGTATTGTGGCTTTCTTATCCACTTTATTTTTCCATGCTACCCAAGCCTATCACAAAGGAGTGAGTTAACAACCAAGAGATGCTGCTAATGTTGAGCTAAAAAAAGAAATATTTAAGAAATTACTAGACCTAATCATATTCATTAGTTGTACTGGAATGGCCAGAAACATTAAAGCTTTTAGTTCTTCTCTGTGCTGTGACAGCAGTGCCATGGTATTCAAATTGCCATGACTTGACTTTCCATAATTAACACAGTTTAACCAGCCAGTAAGCGAATCATTGCAGTAGCTTATCACTTATGAGGGACAAAACAAACCCTTTGAAATAGCACATTTGGCATTTGACCACTGCAGTGCCCTCAGGGAGAACCGAAAACACCTTTGAATACTCTATATTGGTTCTGATGCTGAGTGCTGAAGGTGATAGGTGGACTTGCTGAGGCACATGTACTTATTTATGTGCTGCTTTTGTAGAGGTATTAGCTGCATTATCCTAACTAGTAGATGTATGTACTGTGTGTGCAGTGGGGAATCAAAGCTGTCTTCTTAAAATGAACTTTTAGTATATTGAAGAGAGTGCTATTCTGAGACAGTTTGCTATTTGTCTTCGTTTTTTATTTGCGGTTCTTAAATTATTTAGCTTTTTGTTCATCAGCTCTCCAGTTGGGAATTTCAGCAGCTATGTGTTTGGCAGGTTCCAATTTAACCTAGGAACCAGGCAGGGGTTTGAAAGGGAGACAGGCATATGAATAGAGAAGGGCCTAAATAGAAAGATAAGTAATACAAAGTAACAATGACAATAAATTTGCAGCCTCACAGGGCAATAGTTTTTGGCTGCAGGGGTCAGTGACCCCCATCTCAAAGCTGGAAAGAGTCAGAAGAATGCAAATACTTAAAAACTATTAGTTATAACATAACTAAAGTTAACCCTAAGGTGAACCACCCCTTTAGGGTAATGCAGTGGTTCTCAACCTTCTTAATGCCGCAACCCATTAATACATTTCCTCATGTTGTGGTGACCCCCAACCATAAAATTATTCCTAAGACCATTGGAAATAAGTGTTTTCCGATGGTCTTAGGCGACCCCTGTGAAAGGGTTGTTCGAACCCCCAAAGGGGTCCCGACCCACAGGTTGAAAACCGCTGGGCTAATACCTGACACAGCTACCATGGATGACTACTCTCTCTCCACAATGCCTTTCCACCAGAAATAAAGTGAATTGCCCTTGGAAAGGCATACGTGTCTATTTGTTTTCCAAAGTTGTACGACATTGCCAGCAGAAGAAAACCATGTGCGAATTTGTAAAAAAAAAGGTGATGTGTATATCTTTCTACCGCGATAACTTTTTTTTTTTGCAGATGGAAAGACTAATAGTAGTCTCTCTATGGGGCATTAACCTTAACTTTCACTTTCTAGATCCCAATGTTTTGGGGGGGGGGGGGGTTTTATACATCAGGAATTGGCAATCTGTGGCATTGCAGATATATTGGCTATCTATACAGGGGTTTGTAGTCCTGCAGTAGTAAAGAACCAAAGGCTTTGTATGACTTTGTGATTAGGATTGTTTGTTTGTATTAAAGATGTCCACACACGTCATTATTGACTACCTATGCGGTGCTGTGTCTTGACAGATTTGACCTGATGATCTGCATATAGGTGCCAAATGACCCATTGCCTTGTCGATATCTTTCTGCTAGGGTGTAAACATGCATATTTATCGGGGATTTTTTTTCAGGTTCAGCCAGATATTGATGGCTTCGTTGCATCCCCGCAGTTTACCTTTTGATAGTTTTTGCATTTCTTCTTGTTTGCATTCCTCTGCTTTTGATTTACTAATATGTTTGGAAGGTTCTTGATATATGTGTAAATCATGCCATTGTTGTGCTTGACACCGTATATTATGTTTTTGGCATCCACCCAATTCTTTTGTGAAGCCTTTGGGTTAATTATAGATTTGTTTTAATCTGGTATCTGCACTGTCCAGCTTTTCCTACCATATTCATGCATTTCAGATTATTTTTAAGGAATCAAATGCACAAAATTCAGCAGAATGGTAAATTAAATCTGAACCTTAATTTGAATATTTAGAGCTTAAGAGAATAAAAAAAAAAAATCACCTCATTCATCAAGTGCTATGATGTGATTGAATATGATTTCAATTTTTTTCATTTTAAAAGCAATTTTTGGAGAAGAAGATACAAGGGTTTATTTACTATTGGAAAGAGCTTATACACTTTGCACAAGACCTATGTCTGCCCCTATGAATACCACGCTGCCAGTGTTGGGCAAATTATATATTAGTGGGTGCAGGCACTAAGCACTCCCCTCCTCCAACTTGCACATCATTCAGACAAACAGAGGGCAGTGAGGGGCGCCTATTACCAGTGATAAAGACAAGGCTGGTTTGCACCTTCTGATGCTGTGCACCTCTCGTTGGATATTTTTAGCCAAAGTGAGGTGCAGAGTGGTTGGGCCCGTAAATGTCCCCATGATTTTGCTTTTATCTAAACCCTCCCCTCAGTTAATGTACACTACCTTATGTGTTCCATAGGGGTAATGTCCTACGGCAGTGCTGTCCAACTGGCGGCCCGCGGGCCGCATGCGGCCCGCGACCCCCCTCTGTGTGGCCCCCCACCTGTCTGGCTGCTTTGATGGCTTACCTTTGAGTAAGCATTAAATGGTATCAGTACTGTGATTAACTGGCCCCCTGCATGGTTCTCACCTCAGATTCAGGCTGTAATCCCTCTGTATTGTTTAAATATGTAATCCCCTGTGTTTTTCACACCTTTTAATACCTGCATTGTTCACCCCCTGCAGTGTTCACACCTCAGGCTCAGGCTGTAATCACTCCCATTGTTCACTTCTTCACACCTCAGACATAAGTACTGTAGGCAGAGTATGGTATATGGCACATACAGCCAGCATAGGGCAGGTAGAGTATGGCACACACAGGCAGAAAAGGTCAGGGAGGGTATGGCACACACAGGAAGGGTAGGGCAGGCAGAGTATGGCACACAGAGGCAGCATAGGGAAGGCAGAGTATGGCACACACAGGCAGGGTAGGACAGGCAGAGTGCCGCCTGTGTGTGCCATACTCTGCTTGCCCTATGCTGCTTGTGGGAGGTGAACCTGGCAGGGGTTTGTTGTGGGAGTTTGTTAGCAGTTGGAAATAGCCATTAAATGGTCCCTAAGGTGTGTAATTATGTACTGGGGGTTGCTCTGCTATCCACAGGGGAGGAGGAGGCATATGGAATTTAAGGGTATATCTTAATATGACATAATTCTTTCACATATGAATGATGGTTGATATCCCCACAGTAAGGATGCATTTGGGATTTTGCTGTGCTACCACCATTGTGATAAAATAGGTGTGGTTTGAAGTGGGTGTGGTTTCAAAAAGGGGAGTGGTCAAAACTGGCTTCCATTAGCGGCCCTCCACCATGTATGCTAGAGAAATTCCGGCCCTCGGCACCGTAGAAGTTGGACAGCACTGTCCTACGGGAAGACAGGAACAACTAATCTCTCCGAAAAGCCTTTCCACCGACAATAAAGGGAATCACCGGTGGAAAGGCCTACGCATTGCTTTGGCTTTTCAAAGTCGTGCAAAGTTTCCTTCTGAACAGAATTGATGCATAGGCCTTTCCATTGGCGATTTCCTTTATTGTCGGTGCAAACGCTTTTCGGGGAGATTAGATGCCCGCAGTAGCAGAGGTTTATACCAGACAACTAATCTCCCTGTGGGACATTATCCTTAGACCATAGGTGACACCAAGGCAGAATTAGGCACTCCATATACAGAGCTTATTATCTGTCTTTAGGGCTATAGCAAAGGGGCATATTTTCCAGGGGCATATTTCGTCTCTTAGAGAAGGGCTAAAAGCTGTCACCGCCAGCTTTTATTCACTTAAATTAGAAATCCACCAAGTAGACCATTTTTGTGCAAAAAAATGTCAGTACCAGCACTGTCACAAGAATTCCTATTTAAGTCAGTTGGAATGGCAGTGGTTGTTTCTCCTCTGGCTGAAATACACCAATAGTGTCCATTGAGGAGAGTAAGGAAGGATAGAAACAAAAACCTGATTCATTTATTTTATTTACTTACATTTACTTTACATTTTTTAATCCAAAAAAGAAGAAAAAGCAGAACACATTAATTGTGAGTTATCTGAATTATTTAAATAGTGACATTAATATATTCTGACTCACATTTTAATTATAGGTGGCAATATGATCTTTTTGTAGGCTTCAGTACAAATGTAAACACTACTGCAGCCTGTAAGAAGATAGTTCCGCACCCCAACCCACTCGGCATGACTGACAGATCTGACTCTCCTTACACTGCTCATATAGGCATGGTGGAGTATCAGACTTCTCAGTTAAAGCTGGGCTTAACCTAGGTTGGAGGAGAGTTATAAAAACAAAAACCAGTGCAGCAGATCTTTGTTAGAGATGCATCAACACCAAAACATCAAATCAAATAAAAAAAAAATCAAATATGTTTGGAGCATATACTCTGTACTGCTATAGAGCTCACCATGTTTTTTTTTTTTTAACCAAGGTCAATCTTATAGTGAAAACAAATATATCATAAAGTTGAAATATCAGTACCAAAATAAGACACACACTGTTTTTTCAGTGCAGTCAGGCCCAACAGGGACCAAGTATATATGGCACCAAAGTAGATGCTCTATACAGAATTCAGATACTCACTTCTATTGCTCCAGGCATGGGGTTCTGTTAGTTTCTCTTACTTCATCACTGGTGCATGGAAAGAACATTTAATAAGCTTTTAATACATTTTCTAAAAAAAGAGTAATTCTTCCCCTTTTAAATGCTGCTATTAAGTGGTCTGGTTTTTCTCTCATGCCCTGTAGACTTGCAAGGGAAACCCCACTTGACAGAATGGAAGTACATGCTGTAATGCTAGTGTCCTACAGGTGCACCAGATCAGGCGCTTGGTGTGCTGGAAGCAGATGTGAGCTGAATTGCAAGTAGCCAGATGCTGATCTGACTGCCTCTTCCCAATGGAAAGATGAACAGGAACTACACATAGAAAGAATTTATATAAATGCACCAAGAGTTAGTTCAAAAAGCGCTGGAATGCTACTGATCTGTCCAAAATAGCAGCAAGTGCATACAACATGACAAACACATTTGGGGCACACGAAGTGGACCATCCACTCTGCGTGTAGATGCAAACTTTCGTATTTCCATGCCAATATGCACTCTGTAGCTCCACACAGGCTGGCGGCATGCCTGTGAATGGAGCTCCAGGAAGGAGTGTACAATATTGGATCTGCTTTCCTCTACCTGGGTAAAAAAAAGGAAAGCTGAGGGTTTTGTCGACCTCTGCCCTTATGTTTAGCCTTCTGTCCTTTCTAAAGATTTTGCAACTTACCAAGAATAATTGATAGGTCATAATACCTTTCTGAATATGCTCCATTTTCCTACCATCTGTGCTAGTACAAATTTAGGTTTACAGTGCTTTACTAAAGTATTCACCCCCTTAGCATTTTTCATGTTTTGTTCCCTTACAACCTGGAATTAAAACAGATTCTTTTGAGAGTTTGCACCATTTTATTTACAGAACATGCCTACAACTTTGAAGATGTATTTTTTTTTTTGTGAACCATGATGGATTTGATGGTGCTCTGGGGGATCCTCAAAGATTTGGATATTTTTTTTTTTTTATAACCCAACCCTGACTTCTCAACAACTTGTCCCTGACTTCTTTGGAGAGCTCCTTGGTCTTTATGGTGTGATGCCTCTTGCTTGGTGTTGAGGCCTTTGGGGCCTTTCAAAAAGGGTGTGTTTATACTGACAGATCATGTGACACTTAGATTGCACACAGGTGGACTTCATTTCACTAATTATGTGGCTTTTGAAGGTAATTGGTTGCACCAGGACTTTTTAGGGGCTCCATGGCAAAGGGGGTGAATACTTATGCACATGCCATCTTTTATATATATTTTTCTCATTTCACTTCACCAGCTTAGACTATTTTGTGTAGATCCATCACATAAAATAAGATAAAGAAACATTTCATTTACAGTTTGGAATGTAACAAAACATGAAAAATGCCAAAAGATTAAAGCAATTGAAATCTAATATATGGTTGCCCTGCATTGAAGTTGTGTATTTGCTTCAGAAACCCTACTATAGTTCCATGCTGCTGTGTAGCCACAGTGGTAGGCCATTCAGTCTGACAAAGGAACAGGTTACATAGTAAATGTTTTATCTGCTATGTGAACTGTGCTATTTAGCCTTATTTCAGTTTAAATGGCTACACAACAACTTTGTTTCTAAAAACTATTGTAGTGTTTCTAAAGCAAACACACCAGTTGTACCATAGCGGGGCAACATTATGTAATATTTGAATTACTTTGATACACTTTAATTTTTTTGGTGCTACTGTTGCTTTTATATTTTTCCTGCTATATGTGCATATTAAAACAGGTTAGCCCTGCTAACATGTATGCAAGTTAACCATTTAACACACAGACATTTCAAAACTATTGACCAATAGCTTTCAAAGGAATTAGGTGTAGACTTAATTTTGCAAGGCATCTGTTTTTAATATGGGCTGCTCATGTTGGCAATTATTTTTTTTTTTTTTATTATTGACTGGTCATTAGTAATGGAATACTTTATTAACCCTGAAACTATTAACCCCTAAACTTCAGGTCCTAAGTATAGATGCTAGGCGTTTATGCTGCTTATTTGACTGTACTGTCCATCAAAATCTGGGAAATGTTTTAAATATTTTTCATATTAAGGTGGGGTGTGGGGAATTAAGCAGAATGCTTCACTGAGGTGCTTGCTTGGCACAGTGCATTTTAAACTAGTGTGGTATCCATACCATCATTTTAATTAAATGCAATACAAGGAAGGGAACTAATTTAGGAGAAATTTTCAGAGAAGCCAGTTACACTGATCTTCTCATCAGGTCTATGTCCCAAATTGCTTCTTTTCTCATTTCTACATATGTTGTATCCAGCATAGTTGGATCCTACAATGTGCTGTTAACCCAAGTCGACTATAAAGCCAAAACTGACCAGCCTAAATGAATCCCGCCACATTTACATTATGCCTTCATTTTATGGAATTTACACCCAACATTTACCTAGTGAAAAAAAGTTTTTTTTTACCTCTTATGCTAGTTAGCTTTTGTCCAGCCAAGACTAAATTTCCCACAATGCCCTGAATGCTTCACATATCTGTTAAAGGGGAAGGAAAGGCTAGTAAAGAGTTAATCTCAAGCTGCAGGAATACCTTCCGTTGTCTCAATAGTGCCCTTAAGTCTCCCCATATTTTTCCTGTTCAGAAGATCTGAAGCAAACAGGAAGAAAAAACGCTGAGCTGTGTAAAGAAAGTTCCCATAATGCCTCACTCCTGCACAGACACCCAGACCAAGTGAACATGCTCAGTTAGTAAGACTGAGTCAGCTTCCTGCTGATTGGCTCAGATCCACATTCCTAAGGGGGAGGGAGTTCTTAGCATTCTTGAGGGAGGGGGGTGCAGCAGAGAGGAGAGAGCTGAAAACTGCGTGTCTGTGACAGAGGAAAACAGACACAACTAATCTTTTTATAGAGAAGTCAATGCAGAGTCTCTGAGTGCTTATGGCTGTATTTACATAGACCTTTCTGATAAAGCTTACTTAGTTTTTACCTTTCATTCTCCTTTAAAGGACGCCTTTCACAAACAAATTGATTTCACCGCCGAAGGAAACTAAAGCCCACAAACCTGCACTGGGAGCATAAGGAGCAAGTATCACCAGTCACTCATTATGTGCGTGTATGTGACGTAAACTTGAGAGGCACGTCCACTGCTCCTATGTCAGATGCATGTACATAATGAGCATTCTACAGGACTCGCTCATTATGCATACTTTACATCGTGGCCCCTTCACGGGGATCTCCTTCCTGCTGTGGGAGGCCTAGGTTTTGCAGGGGATTTTTAAAAAAAAAAATTTAAACTTATTTCCCCAACTGGAGTGCGGGCTTTATTATCCTACACCTCTGGTGGGGGAAGCAATTTGGGGATGACAGATGCTCCTTAATGTAATTGCTTGTGGAGGGCAGAAAATAGTTCAACAAGGATTTAAGATTAACAAATAATTCTTTTAATTGCAATTACATTTATACATTAAAACTTTAAAACAACTGAATATTTTTAACGTATATTGGATTAAATTGCTTAGAATATTTCCTTTAATGGAGCATCTGTCTTTTTTTTTTAACGTGGTACAATATTTGTAGCCATTATTTATTTATTTTTTTTATTAACTGAAGTGTTTAAAATGAGGAATTCATGGTGCAATACGCTGATTAATTGTTGATTTTTGCCTGTTTGTTTCTGCCATAGAAATGTGGCTTAATTACATTAAGGGTTTAATGTACAGTGCAAAAGTAGTACTATATTGATAAAAATATGCATATATACAAGGCTCAAAAGAATAGTAGCTAGATGATATAATGGTGCATGAAAGATGAAGGAAGGGTATAATCACCATATAATGCAAAAAATGTTGGACACTTCCCACCGAACTACTGTAGGAGCACCATGCTGCTGTCTGTTAGTCTTCTTGTATCCTCTCTATACAACCCGGTTTGGGTGAGCAAACGCAGTAAAGTGAAAAGACAACTTTTTACTCTGTGTATGCGAACTAGGGTTGCAGCAAAAATCAAAAAAGTGGAAGAAGATTGTGATGTGGAGCACATACAGTAGTACCCTGGGCCAGTGTGATTTTCAGCGAACAGGATCCTGCCCCAGGGTATTGGTTAAGCAGCATTTGGCACTAACCAGGGATTATTAGATCTCTGGCCAAATAGGATATCAGGCAATGTGTATTGATAATGTTCATGTGGTGTTTCTTTGCTGAACTAATTTTTTAAGCTATTCATGTCCAAAAGATGTCCAAAGAAGCAAATCACTGGTTTGCTGCAGTCACACTGACCTGTGCAATTCTGTGCTACAGCATGCTGCAGTTTTAGTCTAATTGCATGCCACATGCACAGGGCGTTAGGGAGAATTTTATCAGAATTTTGATAACCATTCCTCCACTGAGGATGATTTTAAAGAATAATTGCATATGCCACAGCCACATAGGTTGTCAGACTACAATTTGTTTTTCCCACTAAAAAATGCACAACATGTCTTCACATCACACCAAAGCACACCCCTATTTATATCCATAGTTCAGTGGTTTCAAAGTTCTGTATTATGTCAGTGAACACTGTATGTTTCTCACTTGTGTTATGTGCTGCAGTGTTTGTGCTTTATCCTTCACGCTTTGGATTCTGCTCTGTGTCCTCATGTAACCTGCGCTGTACTTCCCTCTAGAGGATGTCTGAGTGTAGGTGGAGCACTGCTGCCTAGTCATTCCTGCTGTCTTTTTCTCTCTGTTGCAGTTACCAAGAAGGAAAAAACCTGCTCTTTTAAGGTATGACGAGGGGGATGTCGTCTGGGCCAAATTCAACAGGCGCCCATGGTGGCCATGCAGAATCTGTGCCAATTCAGAGCCAGAGGGAGAACCCCAACATAAAGGTAATAGCAAGTGGGTTCCATAAAGCTGGATTGTGTTAAGTTGACCATAAATGTCCAGATTTGATCAGTTTTGGTCATACTGCCCTTCCTGTCCCTGAACATACCTGCCCAGACAGTAAGTTGGTTTAAACAGACCATTCTGCAATCCTATAGGGTTGCACCTTGTTGGCAGCTCCACTTCCTCTTGATCCAATTATTTTTGCATTGGGTGAGATCTATGAGTTGCTAGCCACAAACCGCAGTCAACCATAAGTGTTACTAGGGCTCGTGCTATTACAACTATGAAAGCAAGCATCTGCAATCACCCATTTCATAATTGTAACAGACGAGTTGCAGAGTGACTATTATAACTAATATACGTTCCCTGCTTTGATATTTGTATACAAGTGCATTTAGAATTGGCATGATGGCTTGGTCATTTGGAACTAGATCTTTTCAATCCTGTCTTATGTAACTTTTCCCACATGCTAACTTAAGTTTACCATGCACAAATAGATTTAGTCATTTTGCTAGATGGTGCTATGTCTTAATGTTTGCCTGGTTTGGCTAAGTGATGAGCCAAGACAAGCTAATCTCATTGTTAGTGTTAACTCTGCCTGTGCATAACCGCAGGCAGAGAACTAGCTGATCCCCTTCGCTCACGCTTCCATCTAAGCCAACAGGCATTGCTTTAGCCTGTGTGCAAACACGAGAGGATTTAGTTGCCAAAACATGAGTATTACCATTTCTGGGTTGAAATATGCTTTGTGTGTCTGTACACAAGCCGACTCAATGCATGTAGATGCAGAGCAGAGCAGAACTGATGTTTTTCTGCCTGCATTTATACACAGGTGGAGGAACAGCCACATCTGATTTGGGAGGCCCTTGCAGATATGTTGGCATTGGGCCTCTTGCAGTGTACTCTGCTGGAAGGAATTTCCTCTCAGTACCAAACTGAGTCCAAAACATAGGTCAATTGGGGAAGCTATAATTTAAGCCCAGCAAATAGGCTACTGACTGGGTTAACAGTAACCACTATCTACCCAGCTACAAGCACTTTAGGTTTAAGACACACAGAGCTACTAGTAGCATTTACTTGTCACGACTAGTAAAAGAGACAATGCTGTTCATTTACTGATAATTGTTTCTACTTGTGTTTTAGCAGAGTCAATTCTCCGTATTGCTTATGGCAGGGTATTTTCTGGCATTTAGTAGCCATGAAAAGTAGCTCTACTAAGTAGCTCTATTTGTCTTCATACTTAAGTTTAATGTTTAACTTTTAGATATGTCTTAAACCAAAATCATAATTTCTGTTTTAGCAGTATAATGCAATAATCTCTATACACCTGCATGCATATTATTGCTCTCTCAAGGAAGTGTTAACATCATAATATGTTCCCCCCCTATGACTTGCACATAGCATCTTTCTTAGTATAATTCAATTTTTTTGCAGCATTTAGCAAAAGGCTACCCCGGAATTATTATGTTGAGACTTTGGGAGAGTTAACTGAGAAGATCTGGGTCCCTGCAAAAGCACTTGTACCGTACAGGGGGGCACACCAATTTGAAGGATTGCCAGAATTCCGGCGGACTCAAAGGCAGGAAGATAAATCTTTTAAGAATAAGGTATTTTATTCTACTCTAATGTGTCTGCATAGTCCAAAAAATACCTTCTTATAAGCTATAAGCAAAAGTAAGGTGGTTTCTGTTGCCGCTATTTGCCGCTACTGGCTGTTATTTGTCCAGCAATATGCCCAGCTATTGCAGTCTACACCCTATTGTTTACTACATATTATCCCTTGCTTTTGCAGAGTATTATACTACAGAATATCAAGGTCCCCAAAAACATGATCTGTGATTATTTCTGGCCCCTTGGACCTTCAAGTAAATATATTAATGGAGGTGGAGGTGGAGATGCTGAACCACTAAGTTCTGCTTTCCACATTTGACATTCAGCATGCATTGGTTATAAATTCGAAAAATATAGGCTTAAAGGGATTATGATTTTTATGGTGTACTTTTTATTTCTAAATTACACTGTTTATATAGCAAATGATTCACTCTGCCATTTAAAATTTTATTCTTGAACCAACAAATGTATTTTTTAGTTGATATGTTTGTGTGTAGGTGCCATCCAGTGCATTGTGTCTGAATTTATCTTGCTGCCTTCCCATTATAGCAAAAAAGGGAAAAGTTGTGCTCAACCACTAAATTTTAAACCATTAGGCGGGGGTGCAATGAGGTTGTGACCACAAAATACATATAGACAACAACAAGAGATCCTCTGCACTCACCCATTATCAATATATATAGGACATTAAGACATTCTGTGCATTAAGCTACTAAGAAATGCCCTCCCCTTTAAACAAAACAGGGATTGTTTGTCCATACATTGCAATATACTTCAAGCTGGCCAACTACGTCAAAGTCATCCCTTCTGGCCAGTCCTACACTGACTTATGCGACTGACCATTGTTCTGCTGAACTGCTGCTGGGGAAGAATGGGAGGGGGGGTGATATCACTCCAACTTGCAGCTCAGCAGTAAAGTGTGACTGAAGTTTATCAGAGCACATGTCACATGGTTGTGGCACCCTGGGAAATTAAGAATATGGCTTATCCCATGTCAAATTTCAAAATTAAATATTAACAAAATCTGTTTGCATTTTTGAAAAACAAATTTCAATGTAGGATTCTGCTATAAACTGCTATCCATTTTGTAAAAAACATGTTTTCCCGTGACAGTATTTCTTTAAATTTCTAGGATTAGCTACTTAAATCCACTTGATGTCCTCTAAGATAAAGGTTTTACTGATTTTTGCACATAGACAACCCTGTCCAGAATCCTATTTTGTTGTAATCCATCTTTAATGGACAGTTTATTGATAAAACATTCTACATATTCATGCCAATATTTTTTATAGTGTAGTAAAATACAATTTTGATTTAGCTAGGTAGAACTCTTTGAGATCTCCTAAAGGGTGAAGACACACTGAGCTACTAGTAGCAACTACTTGTCATAGCTAATAAACACCATAAAATACGCCACAGACAATACTGAGAATCGCCTCTGCTAAAACATGTAGAGACAATTATCAGTAAATGATCAGCATTATCTATTTTAGTAGCTGTGCCAAGTACTAGTAGCTCTGTGTGTCTTCACCCAAAAGGATGGCGGCACAATGGTCTAACTGAAGGCTTAGCGCAGCCTATGCAGGGGTGGCTTCTTGCTAGAAAAGCCTTCATAGGTCGCCCCTATGCTAATGGCTCTGAAGTAATCTTGACACTGCCTGTCAAAAATATATATCGAAAATGTTTAATGGCTTTAAAACAGCATAGGAAAGAATAAATACAAGCTTTTCTATAAAGTTTTTTTATTTACATTTATATAACCTTTTTCATTTTAATTAGGTCCCCTTGAGACTTTTATCGCTATGGCAGTCCAGCATTGAACATGCCCAAGACTGTCTCTCCAGAGGGGCTGAGAGGTATGAAAGCATAGAAGAGGTAGAAGGTAACAAGCAAATAGCAAATTATGGTGCAAAGGAATCCAGTGGGCCAATTAAGAATTCATTCAATGGATTTGTAAAATCTTCCTTGTGTAGCATTGACCTGTCATGCACTAAAACTGACTCAAAAAAACAACATAGGCGTTTAAAGCCTGTAAAACATAGAAAAGTGGAATTACGGCTATCTGATGTTTCAACCGATGATTCAAGAACAACAGAGGAACCAGGGTCTCCAGAATTTTTTAGCAGTCAAACTTGTGAATCAAAATTTGGAATGGCACCATCTCAACAGGAGAGCTGTATATCTAAACAAATATCTAAAGAGGTCTACAACATAAGTCAGGAGAAAAACGTAACGTTATCTGCAAAGAAATGGAATAAAAATGATGAACTTGTAGAGCAAAGTTTGGGTTTAGAGAGAACAAAGGCTCAAACTGACAATGGACAAGAAAAATCAGAAAAACCTTTAATGGGACACAAAATTGAAGCTAAACAAAAGGACTTTAGGCTTAAACAAAGTGTAAGCTCTGTACAGAAGGAAAGATCTGCTGGCACAACTAAAAAAAGGAAGCGACTACGAATTCATTCTGAATTAAGCCGCTCAAGCAAGCGGCTGGTTGCATCTTCATTAGACTCTAGCACAAATGTTGAATCTAGTAATGAGTTTTCTCTTTCGAAAGACTGGGTTACTGAAGATGTGCCAGATGGGAATGGGCACAGTGTGGATAAAAACAAATACAGTCCGTCGCTTACTAATGTTTCTTTATCTGACTCTTGTGAGAACCTGCACAATTCTTTATTGGAAAGCAATGCCCCCAGCCCAAGTCAACATTCAATAAAAGATTTTCCCAAGGCTTTGACTCCTGAAAGCAAAAACTGTTTAGTCCATGATTCGGCAACCCAAAATTCACAGTCTAAAAACATTCTGGATTCGAAACTTGGCCACAAACCTGCAAAGGCTTCTCTTGGTAAAACTGGACGTCCTGAAGCAATGAATCTGTTAAGTAATATGCATGAAAAGTCATGCGATTCAATGAAGAATGAGACAAAATTAGTAAACAGTGTTATATCTGGTCTTAAAGAACTGTCCTCCAGGTCTCTCAGTGAGGATGGAGCCGAAAGTACAGTATCCAAACCATCAACACCTTTGCTTTTTGCTTCAGCTCCAGGGCAAAATCGAATACCTTTGGAACCAGATTACAAATTTAGCAACCTGCTAATGATGCTGAAAGACATGCATGATACTAAAACAAAGGAAAGGAAGCTAATGACTGGACAAAATACTGTATCCAGCTGTAGCGACCCATGTGAAGACTCTATTAAAGGTAGCCCTGATATTGTACCTGATGTAGGTGGTATTTCTGGTAACCACACACACAGTAATGAAGTTGGTATGGTAAAAGAACCCAACAATGAAAGTAAACTGGGAGCAACAGGTCAAAATAAGATCGTCTGTAACAGAAAGTCAAGTTCTAAAAAGAACTCCAATTTCCAGAAAAAGCCACCCATGGAGCCCAAAAAAGTGTCAAAGTATAAAAAGAGCATGATTTCTGCACAAAATGTCAATGCATCTTCTGAATGTACAGAACTAACTACAAATTCATATAATACCTCAGTGCAATTACATGGTGAGTGTCCTAGTAAAAGCATAACCCATCCTTATAATTGCAGTGAAGTTGGTGCAGGTTACCCAGAGGAAACTGGACCTGGCTCAGAACAGAGCAGTGAATGCTCTCAGTGGAATGAGTCACAAAAGTATGTTGCGCCTAAAAAGAGGTGGCAGAAAATCAAACATAATGGCCCAGAAAGCAGCACAAACCTTTTAAATAAGGCCTCTACTAAGTCCAGTTTGTGCAAGAAGGAGCAAGATGTTTTAGAAGTTCCTAAACAGCTGCAGGATCATGAAGTGACATTTGGAGAACCTGAGCTTTCTAGTATAGCAGCACAGCCAGAAGCTCCAAAGAGAGGTAAGAAGCTGAAGCTCTCAATATGAATTGAAGCAGTTACCCTTTTCAGATAAGACTAATTTCTTTTAGGCAGATTTTTATTTTATTACATAAGAATACAAATCTATATTCACTGCAGCAGTGTGAATGATACAAGGCAACTAATACAAAAGGAAAAAGAGTTTCTACAATCCCCAGAGATTCCAATTAGTGCTGATACTATATTATTTTGAGATTAATGAAGTGAGATATCTGGGTCATGCCAAGGTCCCCAAATTCTGTCTAAATGTACTCCCAGTTAGTGTTCAACATCTTTTCTGCTGATTCACAGCACATTGCTGTGGGCTGTTGTCAACCTGAATATAAAATTTACATATTCACTGTACATGACATTTTTTTTCTTTATTCACTTTTTAAATCCACACTTTAGCATTAGCTTTCTACTTATGCTCTTTTTCCAGCATCCCGTAAGTTTAGTTTTTCAATAGCAGCCCAGAAAAACATAAACGTGCTGTACAAGATCAAAAATGGGTAGCTGCTGTAGGCAAATTTGAAGGAATTACTGTTATAGGGCTGCTGAACCTTAGGGTTGATGCAGGAAGTTCAGTTTGTCTTTTAGGGTCTTTTAAAGGTCCATTATACCCTTGTATTGTATAGTTTTAAGCTAGTGGCACACAGAGTTTTTAACAGTGGTGTAGTTTCACTCTGTGTCACTGGTATCTCTTTACAATCTTTTATAAAGCACAGAGTATTGTACATGCCATGCTCTGTCCTGCCCTATGCTGCCTGTGTGCCATACTCTGCTTGCCCTACCCTGCCTGTGTGTGCCATTCTCTGCCTGCCCTATGTTTCCTGTGTGTGCTATACTTTGCCTGCCCTGTGCTGCCTGTGGGAGGTGAAATGGCAGGGGTTTGTTCTGGGAGTTTGTTAGCATTTGCAAATAGTCATTATATGGTCCCTAAAGTGTGTAATTATATGCTGGGGGGGGGGGTTCTGTACTATCCACAGGGGAAGAGGAGGCATATGGATTTGTTCATATTAAAAACATAGAGGTTTCACAGGCAATCCCCTGTAAACACATTTGATTTGTTTCCTGGCAGCCCGCCACTTTCTTAAAACCTTCATATTTTTAATATGAACAGTAAATAAATCTGCCCAACTGGTTCCCCTTGCAAGTAGATGGACAGAATGTGATTGGTATGAAATTTTACTTGCTTTTAACACTTAACACAAGTTTCTGGGTAACATACAGATCCTGTTTTCATGTAACCAAACATTGCTTTTGATTTTAATTTTTTTATTACCATAACAGGGTCAAATTTTGGAAAGAAATATAAAAAAAGGAAGAGATTTACCAGGCGTTCAGGTGATCATGTTAAGACAAGCACCCCCAAAATTAACAAGCAGAAGAAGTTGGGTGTCTCTCTCCAGGTACCTTGGCATCAGAGGGCATAATGGTGTATTTTTTTTTTTTTTTAAATCTAAATAAGGGCTGTTCAGGCTGGTTGTGACCCTTGGGGTTTTTATCACCCCTCATCTGCTTAAAGCTCCATATAGTTCTATGCTTTACATGATTGTTTTAATATTACCTGGCCCTTAAGTCTAAGGAATGACAAATATTGTCTCGCTACATGTATAATATTGCCCGAATAACAAAAGGAAAGAGCAAGTATTGAACAGTTTTCATAGCAGTGATTTTTAACATTTTTGTTTGTTGTCCATAAACCAGCTTTGCTATGCAGTAATTTCATAGATGCAGTCATACATTTTTTTATTTATTTATTTATTTTTTTTGTAACTTCTATTTTCTTCAGTACAAAAAACCTTAATACGGACCCAGTCTAAACAGCATGAGTTCCAACATATTTAAGGTGGGTTCACCCCCTTTTTGTGCAGCAGCTCTCCAATTTGGAGTTTTGGCAGCTGTCTGCTTGCTGTGGTCCAATTTAACCTAGCAGCCAAGTAGTGAATTTAATAAGAGACAGGAACATGAATAGAAGAGGGCCTAAATAGAAAAGGTTGCTAAGCATAAGCCATTCTATAACATACTAAAAGTTGACCTGAAGGTGACACCCCTTTATTCTCTTATTTCAGCATATTAGTAAGGTGATGCCACTTATCACAATTGTGTGTTTTAGTAATCATAACAATAACTGAAAACAGATTGCCCTAATCTGCCAGGGATATGTAATCCTTAGCACAAGTGCAGAATCTGATGGTTTCAAGGCACCAATGGCATTGTTTTTATAGGTGTATGACACAAAGTTTGTAGGCCAGGAAGAGTCTTTATATAAGGAGGCTAGCGCTTTTAATGTGCAGGTGGAGGAAAAACAGATGTTGCTTGTAATTCTTTTTTCCTCTTTAACAGTTGGAAGTCAACAAGCAAAAGAACCTTAAATTAATCCTCCCTGCTGTAGATTTTTTGAGTGAAATAAATAGTAAAGCCACATCATCTTCCCAATTTTCCAAACTGGCTGAGGCTTATTCTACGGAGACAAAAAATCCAGATAATGAAGAAAAGAGTGATTCTTCAGAAAAAGAGGATCATGGTCTTGCTTCACCAGAGCAATCTTTGTCAGATGGCTTTTCTGAACCTTCTAGTATAACCGCTCAATCGCAAGTCAATCCAGGTACAAAGATGTATTTCATTCATGTTCCATTGTTGTAAAACCATTCTTGTCCTGTAGTGGTTCAGTTGATTGCTTATGTTTATTAATGTCTTTACAGGAATACTCAAAACGCATCAGTAAATAGAGCTTCTCCAGCAGAATCATCCATTGAAATCCATTTTAACACAAACAGACTTTTTTTTATATTTAATTTTGAAATATCACATGGGGCTAGCCATATTCTTCATTCCCAGGGTGCCACAGCCATGTGACCTGTGCTTGAGCTGAAGTTGGGAGTAATATCACCCCCCCCCGCCTTATCAGCCAATCAACAGAACAAGATAGCAGATCCCAGTACTAGCACTCAATAGTAAGAAATCCAAGTCAGGCTTGGAACTCCCCCAGTTACATGGGAGTAGGACAAACAATAAGTTACCTGAAAGCAGTTCTAATGTGTAGCGCTGGCTCTTTCTGAAAGTTCAGAATCAGGCACAATGCACTGAGATGGAGCCTACACACCAATATTACAGCTAAAAAATATATTTGTTGGTTCAAGCATAACATTTTAAAAGGTAAAGTGAATTATTTGCTACGAAAACAGTGTAATTTAGAAATAAAAAAAGTACACCATAAAATCTTGACAGAATCATTTTAAATTTCCTTGAAGTAAAACAACTTTTAGAATTCCAGCAGGTTCCCCAAATAGTAGCAAACTAATGTTGACCAGCAGTAGCTTAGGTGTCAGTGTGCTTGCACCAAATCTAATCTAATAGAATAGAGGGAAGCCACACATGCAGTGCTATAACACTGCTTGCTTTTTGACTACTTAGCAGAGTGTTATACCAATTTACCTATATAGACAGTTTTATAGTACCTCTGCAATGAGCTATAAGAACACTTACCTTTTTTCTGCTGTAACTTTGCCTATGTAACACCATCCTGTTCTTGTTTTTTTTGGGCCCACTGCACACCTCAGTGACTGCTCTGCCAGTTCAGTTTTGGCAGTTTGGGGAATGTTACAATGGAGAATAAATTGAAATGTAAGGCATGGGCTGCATGTACAAGTTTGAAATTAGACCTAAATCAGTTAAGCATAAGGTGCTTATGACACTTTGTGGTTGTATGTAGACACAGTGTCAATAAGCAATGACAAGTTAAGCATTTCTACTAGCTTAGTTGTTTAAAAATGTTTTCAAATGGTAATGCCTAACATATATCAAATAATGTTCTGTTCCTTCATTACCTCTTGATATGAAATTGTCCAGTTAAAACATGTAATGGAATGCCAAGGGATAGCTGACTCTCAGCAAATGCGTTTGCTTGTAAGTGCACCAGACATTGGTGTCCTTCGCTGGTTATTTTTGTAACTAGTTGTCTTTAATGCTTTCTGCAGTTCGAGAAAACAGGCGTAAGAGCAAATTAATTCCGAGGGTGTGTGAATTCGATGACCTTGATGAACAGCTTGGGCTTTTGGAGGAAGATTCAAAACCCCCTGCTAAGGTATTACAAATGTTGGAAAATAGTTAAAACTGAATTTTAACTTTCCAAGAGGGGTGAACTGAATGCAGGATTCGGTTCAGTATTCTGCCTTTTTCAGCAGGATTTGGGTCACGTGATTTTGTCTCATAAACACGGAAGTTAAACATTTCAAGTTGAAATTTATGTATTTAACCCTTTCTTGTACTAATTTGCAAATTCGGATTCCGTTCGGTATTCAGCCAAAGCTTTTGCAAAGGATTTAGGGTTCGGCCAGATCATAAAATAGTTGATTCAGTGCATCCCTGCTTTGTAATGTGCATTTACATTAAAAATGGTGCTTGTTTTTACAACCTTGCATCAACAGAAGAAATACAAATTACTGTGCACTTATTGGCGCATTCTTCCAACAAAACACTTTTAAATTCAAATATTTAACTGAATATAAAAGGGTTTGCACAAAGTTTGAGATCATTTTAAGAAGTACCTAAAAAGACTTATTTCCATCATTTAGCAATATAAAAATACAAAAAGTTTTTAACCATAAAATGTAAATAAAAAAAAAATATTACAGTTTACCAGGCTAAGGGCTCTGGCACACGAGGGAGATTAGTCGGCTGCAACAAATCTCCCTTGTTGCGGGCGACTAATCTCCCGATATGACACGGTGGGATAGCATATGCAGCGCTGCGATTTGCGGAAATCGGAGGCAACTTCGGCGATCGCGCCGCCCTGTATGCCATCCCACCGGCGATTTACATTTTCGTCGGTGGGATGTCATATCGGGAGATTAGTCGCCCGCAACAAGGGAGATTTCTCGCGGGTAACTAATCTCCCTCGTGAGCCCTAACAGAAATATAAAGCTGATCACATTTAAATACTGGCCTACACTGGAGGTATAGAGGGCCCCTTTGTTAGAGCTTACACAATGTAGAGCTAATTCACATCTTTTTTTGTTTGTTTTGCTTTCTAGTTTTGTTTGGGTTGCATAGGGGCCACCTTCACTCTATAAATTTGCTGCATTTCTCTTGTTTATGGTCACCCTAAAACACCATTATTTTCTTACTGTGTAAGGACAGTTGGTTGACATTACACAGTGCCTGTTGGTTGAATATTGGGAAATTCCTGGGGGTTTGGCCATCATTAAAATAGTTTTGACAAATTGTGTGTTTTTAACTTTTAAGATTGCCAAGACTACTTCATTCAAGCAAAACGTACTAAAGCAGTCCTTCAGGTACAGAGCAGGTAGGTGCTTTTCTGCTGTGGATCTTCTTTGATGCTTTTAGCATTCTGTTCTGGGAAACCTCTTTTGAGCCTTGTTTGTGTACACTGTTGTTTGTGAATTTGTATCTACTTTGATTATTGAAATGCTTTCTACAATTATAACCCATACATTGTGTCCAGAATGTAGCAACAGCCCTTACTGTAGAGCCAGTTTCTACAAGCTGTTTATACGGCAGATTTTTGATGTGGTTTTGTGATGTAAAAATATAATATAAACATACTGGTAAATTATTTTGCAAAAATCATTTTATAAACTATATTCACTGGATATTAAAACAAATCTTGCCTTTAGATTATTATGATACAAACTTTAAAGCATATGATGATATGAAGTATACAGCTAGGTGAAATGAGAAACAATCTTAAGCAAAGAGTAACCATTTCTCTATTGATGTACAGTATTAGAGCATTTGTTTTTTCTGAATGTTAAAGCTACGTCCACATGGGTGTTGAACCTTGGCCTGCGTTAAAAAATGCAGGTGAAGAATAAGCCCCTAAGATCCGATCAGCCTTCAGCCTTTCCACGTCATTGGCCCAATTATAGGCACATCATGCAGAGTCCTGAAAATGTATAAGTATGCCAAAATCTGATCCATGTACCTGCACCTGGGCCGATGTAGTGGCTCCAGGTGCAGGCACATGGAAAGGCTGATCGGAATGTAGGCATGATTCTCAGCTTGCATTAATCCACATGCCAAGAATCGACCCCATGTGGCCATAGCCTAAGGAATGTCCCAGATGACCAAAGTTATCTAATTTTTCATCCTTGTCTTTTAAGGAACAATATACACCTAAAATAATATTTGCTAAAAATGAGCATATTAAAAAGAACTTGTGTTGAAATCACATTCTGCCTATTGATTTAATTAAAAAAAAATCAATATTTTCCTATTTTTTTTTGCCAATATTTATTATTTGCCACTAATTGAAAGTTGGACTATATTCACTTAACCCTTTTCTTTATAAACAGGGCAATTTGTTTAGAGCCCCCTATAAACAGAGCAGTTTGTTCAGAGCTCTCTTTCTACCTTTAAACAAACAAACATCGCTGAGCAGCAGACTTTAGGCTGATATCCCATGCAGAGATTAGTTGCCCACGATTGATCTCTGCCTTTCCACCGGCAGCAAAAGGAATCACTGGTGGAAAGACCTATGCGTCGTTCCTGTTTTCCAAAGTCACGCAAAGTTGCCAGCAGGACGAAACTAGGAACCACTTCAGAAAGCAAAAGTGACATGTAGACCTTTCCACTGGTGATTACCTTTGTTGCCAGTGGAAAGGCATTTAGGAGAGATTAGTTGCCTACGGTAGCAGAGATCTATCGTAGGCGACATCTTCCCATGAGACATTAGCTGTAAGCAGCTTATTATCAGGAGCTTCTCGGTGGACTTGTTTTATCGGCTTTAGTTTATCACTACCTTGATGTTCTGTGTGATCAGGAAATGACAGGCAGTTCTTAAGTGAAACTGGAGTCATATTCTTGTTTAGTGCCAGCAATAACAGAAAACATAAATAATTTTAATTAAAACAGTAGGCAAAAAGTAGGTTCAGCACAAGTCCCATTCATTCAGCTAATGTTGAAAAGTGGTGTATATTATCCCTTTAATGTGGCTGCCAGCATTTTGAATTTCTAGTCTGGGTCATTGGAACAATTGGCTTCACTAAATTTGGCATTCCCAAACCAGCATGTTGATGTAGTGGGTAGAGATGCCTCATGTCACAAGATATAAAGCTTCTTTGCAGCATCATAAAGTGGCAAATCTGGTAATTTTTTAATTTTCAGTGTGTAGAATGAGGGCTTTATTTAATGTACTGCTGTTTATGTTAGAACAGGATAATTAAATGCAAACACAGCAATGATTTTTCTTACATTTTTATATGCTCAGCATCCAGAAGGCTGCCAGAGAATCGGAGAAGGCGTAAAAGGATTCGGCTTGCGGGAAAGTTCAAGAAGAAGAGGAACCTGATTTCCCGACAGTCTTCCTACCCTGGGGTATTGTATGCTAATTTGCTTTATGTTTCAGACATTACCTCAGTACCAGTTGTAAGGCATGGTGTTGAAGCATTTGTCACTCAAAATGCTTACATAGTTGATCTACTGTTGTTGTTTTTATTATTAATTGTATTACTTTGGTAATAATCTTATTAATAATAATTAACAGTTAATAAACATTATTATTACTGATGTTGTAAGCACATTTCATCATTGAAGGTGGTTTAGAGGGTTCGGGATAACTTACTGACTGATGTTATATTGTTCAGATCTAAATGCAGAATTAAAAATATGTGCATAAAATCTTTCTTGGCTTGACAACCCCTTGCAGCTTATCAAGAATTTACTTTTACTGGTCTTCCATTATCCTTCCCAGGACATGAATGCTTTAATACAACTCTGTTAAGCTCCTGTAACAACTGTTGCTGGAGCTTTTGGTTTTTCTTTATTCATTTGTGACAGTTCTTGTTTGTGTTTGAATAAAGGAAGAGCCTCATGAGAATGGCGTTGCCAGCCATAGTGACACTGCTGAGGAAGGACTAGAACATGAGCTGACAGGAGCCTCCTTAAAGAGGAATCAAGGAGAACGTAGTGGTGGGGGAGCTGCAATGAAAGAAAATGTATGCCAGGTAAGAGATGCCATTATGTTTTAGTAGCTCTAGGAAGTACCTTAAATATTTTTTTGCATGTTTCTTCTCATAGTGGGGGTATTTAAAAACACTTGGCAAATTTGTACCTGGTAATCCATGGCAACCAGTCTTGTTAATTTCATTGTTCTACGTGCAGCTGGCTCAAAAAAAGCTAATCGCTGATTGGTTACTATGAGTTACTGCCCTGGTGCAAATTTGTCCAGTGTTTTATAAATGATCCCCAGCAAGTTTTGTTAAGTGTAGTCAATGGCCAGCAATAAACTGAAGCTGCTATATATCGGTGTACCCGTGAACTAGCAGCCATCACATATTAACTGCATTTGAACTTGGATTGGAACTGAACTTTATGGACGCAATGCTTGTTAAATGGTTAACTTAAATATGCTATTTTGCATAATGAAAAAATATAATTTGAATTCACTTCCCAGTATACATAACACATATTCATGATGTTAATGTTAATTGTGTGTTATTATTATGGAAGCAGTATTTAACTATCCAGTACTGTGAGGTCTGACGACATGAACCATTGAAGTGTTGTTGTAGTAACCCCCCCTCCCATCAGACTTCAGTTCCCACAAAGTTGGATATCGCTGGCCTATAAATCTGTTCGGCTTGACTGCTTAGTTTAGATATTCAACCTGAGTATTGAAATATGCAGGATAATTCACATTTAGTTTTTGTAGCTGTGTCTTGCATCATCCCAATGTTGACAAGATATCAAGTGTATTGCCTCTTGTTTGCTGAGCTTGCTCTTTTTGGTTGTCATGCAGGTGTGTGAGAAACCTGGAGAATTGCTGCTGTGTGAGGCCCAGTGCTGTGGAGCATTCCATCTGCAGTGCCTTGGCATGGAGGCCATGCCTCAGGGAAAGTTTGTCTGCACAGAGTGCTCCTCGGGTACGTTACAAGGTTCGATTCAGCCACCTTTATACTTAAGCTTTTTACTAAGCCTTTTTATCTTCAGGTCTTTGTTTTGTCCTTTTTCTTAAATTAAATCTGTAAAGAATTTAGCTCTTCTGCAGAGGTAAACTTTTTGTCTTTGCATATACTGTTTGTTCATATCAGTTAATTAGGTCCCGTGATGCTAATCATCTTCATCAGAAAATTGTCAGGGTGCTTGCTTGCAAATCTACAACTGGTCCCTGTAATAAAAGGGGTATTTATAGGAAAATATGTGATATTTTTAAATCCTGTATACTATTTCCTTGTACATGAGAAATGAATGTTATGGAGGTTGCACTGAAAACTGCTCTTTAATTGTACTTATGCTTGGTTTTTCCCTGTTCATTTAGGCTATCACACCTGCTTTGTTTGTAAGGAATCTGACCAAGGAGTGAAGCGCTGCATGCTGCCCCTCTGTGGCAAATATTATCATGAAGAATGTGCCCTTAAATACCCTCCTGCAACTCAACAAAACAGAGGCTTCCGCTGTTCTCTTCATATCTGTTCAACCTGTTATGCCACCAATCCAAGCAACCCCTCTGCATCTAAAGGTGAGTTTGTGCTGTATACATAAAAAAAAAAAAAAAAAAAGCCAATGTGGGCTTTTTTTTTTTTTTTCATTTTGTTGCATACGGTTATAGTGTAAATCCACTATTAAAGCAGTAGGAAAGGTAAAATCACTGGTGGTGCAAAAATGTTAGGCGCCCCCCAGTGATGGTTGTTTCTTACCTTATACCCTGCGCTGGTGCTCCTTGTAGGAGAGAAGGAATATAATTTTTGTTAAAGTACAGCCTTTTACCCTACCACTACCCCGGACTGGTACGTTTTTCTCCTAACAGGATCACCAGACCGGGGTATCGGGTAAGTGATTACAATCTCTGGGGGGTGCCTAAAATTTTGTCACCCCCTCAGTGATTGTACCTTTTCTTCTCCTTTAAAATTCAGAGCTAACTTAACTATTCTTAAAGTTACTGTATTTTGTTTTATAGCAACTTTTCAATTGATCCTCTTTGTCTATTATTTTTTTCTTTTTATAGTTTTTTTTTATAGTTTTCACCAACTGACCATAACACCCCAAAACTATAGCTTTGTGAGGAAACAATTGTATTGTTATTTTCTATTACTTTTCTTTCTATTCATGACCTTCATGAAAAATAAAGACCAGTTGTAAATTCTTTTATAATATCATTGTCTACTTCATATTAAAAGTTAAACTGGAGCTGAACAACCCCTTTAAGATCTGGATCCTAAACTATTGTTTCTGTTTACATTTCAATTTTTAAATAACGGAATATTTACCTGCCAGGATATGGTGGATGTGTTCTGTGTTTAATCCAACTACATAAATGTGAAATGGTGTGACATTGCATTAAGATTACTTAATGTAAAATCCTTTACATCCTTAGGATGTAAATCCTTTTACTTTCCTAATAAGCAATTAGTGTCAGTGTTCCCTAAAGGTGGCCACACACAAGATTTTTCTCTCTAAAGACCTATTTTTAGTATGTTTTATCAAATTATTGTAAGGTTAGTGGGCACAGAACGATTGTACATCTAACGATTTCGGTCAGGAAATCGATTAGGCAGGTTTGAAAATTTTTATTATTAAAAAGTTTGTCCAATAGTTTGTAGGCCCAAACAGGTAGCTACCCACAGTTTTCTTTGCTTCAACTAGACAATATCGCTTGAAATGGTTGTTTTCGTTGATGGACAAATGGTACTTTTAAACAATCGTTTTAGGATAAGCTTGGTCCTATTATGACGAAAAGATCTTTTAAAAATCTTAACATGTATGGCCAGCTTTAGCTGAGTACTGGAATTGCCTAAGCATAATTTTTAAATAGGACCCATATAGTCACCTTTTTTCTGGTGTGGTGTCATTTAGGCGTTTTTTTTTTTTTTTTTTTTTAAAAAAACAAAAAACCTGCAATTAAAAAAGTTTGATACTTTAGATAGCCCTCTATTAATAGGCTTAACCATCACAGTTATACCTCAATGCTATTCCCTTATCTTGCCCATTGAGCTGCTTTGTTAGTGAAATTATTTAATTTAAACTAATACTTAAATTAAGCTAATTGGCATACACAGTTTTGTGTTTAGGGCTTGACCAAATCTTAAGTAGTGGGTTTAATATTGAGCCTAACGTGGGGTCCTAAATCGTTCATTCTAACGTTCTAAGTTACTGTCATGTGTTCTTGATTAGGGGTTGTACTACATACTGCTTTATCATGAGCACCCGGCATTATACTTTTTAATTCCTTAACTGTATTTTTCTTTGAATGTGGGCTACACGGAGTGGTTTAACTGCAAGTTTTGTTTCAGGCCGCTTGATGAGATGTGTACGCTGCCCAGTTGCATACCATGCAAATGATTTCTGCCTGCCAGCAGGAGCAGTTACATTGGCTTCCAACAGTATTATTTGCCCCAACCACTTCACCCCAAGGCGTGGATGCAAGAACCATGAGCATGTAAATGTCAGCTGGTGTTTTGTATGCTCAGAAGGTGAGTAAGGTGCTATTGGAGCATTATGTTAACTGTTCATCTAGGCAAGCACTTGTCAACTTGGTTTAAGTGGAAGTAGACTATCCCTTAATAAAAGGAGAAGGCAAGTCTTTTTTGGCATTTTACTGCCAATAGATTAATCTCATTAGTGCCACCTAGAAACACTATATTTATTCTGCAGAAACCTTTACCATACCTGAGTAAAGAGCCCTAGAAGCTTTCTTTTTAAGATAGCAGCTACCATTTTAGCTTGGTAGCTTCCTGCTGCATCTCTAGCCACTGGTAGCTCAGATCACACATTCTGATGGGAGGGGGAATGAATTTGTATGAATTCTTATGGGAGGGGGGAGCAGGAGAAGGGAGAGAGGAGATAGCTGTGCAGACTCCACCCCAGGGAGTGAAAGACTTTTCTGAAAGAGGAAGTCTGATGCCGAAGAACATGTTTACAAAAAAGGAGACAAGAAATCCTGTTTCTTTTGTGAATGCTTATGGTTTTTTATTTACATAGACCTTTCTGATAAAGCTTACTTAGTTTTTACCTTTATTTCACCTTTAATTAAATCCATCTTTCATGTATCCTGGAGAAAGAAAAAAAAAACGGTATCCTATGTTTGCAGAAAAATGGTAAAAACGGGCCTTTCTGACTCTAAAATGGCAATCAGGCCTGTCCTTAAATACCACAAGTACTAATAACAATAACCTTTGCTCAGTTGCTAATAAGAGAATATTTAAAGTACCAAATAAAAAAAGCTTTTTTTTTTCCTCTCATCTCTACTGTATGTACATAATGGAAGTTAAGAACTCTCCACTTTTCCAAACAGGTGGAAGCCTCCTTTGCTGTGAATCCTGTCCTGCTGCTTTTCACAGAGAATGCTTAAACATTGATATGCCAGAGGGCAGCTGGTTCTGCAATGATTGCAAAGCTGGCAAAAAGCCACATTACAAAGAAGTGGTGTGGGTGAAGGTGGGGAGATACAGGTGAGAATATTTGTTTTGGGGATAAGAGGAAAAAGTGGTTGAGTTTACATCATTAGTGGCCACAAAAAAACATTTATATACCAAATATACAAAATTTATATTTCGCATTCCCAGGTGGTGGCCAGCAGAGGTTTGTCATCCAAAAACCATTCCACCCAACATCCAGAAGATGAAGCATGACATTGGCGAGTTCCCAGTTGTCTTCTTTGGTTCCAAAGACTATTTGTGGACACACCAGGCCCGAGTGTTCCCATATATGGAAGGAGATGCTCTCAACAAAGACAAAATGAGCAAGGGAATGGATGCTGTTTACAAAAAGGGTACAGAAGGGAGCAAATAATGTTTTCCCATTTATCACTTGCATTGTGTCACTTATTAAATTTGTTCTGTCTTTCTAGGGCTGATGGAAGCTGCAGAAAGGTTTGAAGAATTAAAGGCCCAGAAAGAAATGAGACAGTTACAGGAAGATAAAAAGAATGACAAGAAACCTCCACCATATAAACACATAAAAGTAAAAAGGACATTAATTGTCTGTGTTGTTGCTGTAAAGTCTATGGCAATTAGGCTTTGTGTGGTTTTGTTTGATGTAATGAAAATGTGTACATTTTGGAGGGATATTATTAAATATAATATTCTTCCTGTAGCTATTTCTAATAGACATCTCCTAGTCTTTGACATATTTTAATTTAAACTATAGGTATCCGCAAATACCAAATTCTTTAAGGATCAATCACTGCAGCGCTGTCTAATTTATTACATGTAGTGGGCCGATTACTTCTCATTTTGCATGTTTAAGGGCCAGACTACTGTAAATGAAAATGTCAACTTAAAACAACTTAAAATAGCGGGGGGGGGGGGGGCAAATAAACCTTTGGAGGGCCTCATGCAGCCCACGAGCCTCCAGTTGGACAGTGACTGCATTAGAATAATTGCCAGCTATGAGAATTCTAAGGTACATTCCTTATTCTCTATGAAGCCACAGGGAAGGACTGCAACAGTTTGAAACACCATTAGTTCCAGTAATTAGTTATAATTTATTGCGGTGGCTTTATGCTCTGATTAGACAGATGATTGGTAATTCTGACTTTGACTCAGTTTTCAGAAATCTATCAGTCAGGCTTGATTTTAGTAACCTATCAGAACACCCTCAACATGTTGATATGGTCCTTGTCAGATAGGTCTCTAGGCTGTATATAATGTGATGCTTTGCCCCCAGACCAATTATCAAATCAGCCCTATTTGGCCCAATATGTGGGTTGTCAGATTGTCCATAGAGACTCTGATTTGGCTATTTCTAGTGTATGGGCAGCAGATTTCTTTCTCCTGTTTGATTTAGAGCGCGATTTCCCTGAACTCGCAGAAGTTTCCTCTTGAGGCAACTGCCGCAATTTCAGCGAAATCGCGCCGCCACGTATGCCATCCCGCCAGCGGTTTACATTTTCGCCGGTGGGATGGCATTTCGGGGAGATTTGTCGCGGGCGACTAATCTCTCCGTGTGCCAGAGCCCTAAGGGGCAAAAAGTAATATAGCATAGGGAAATATTTAGGTACACACCAGTCTGTTACTTTTATTTGCAAAGAGCATTCTGTCTTTGCAAATCTATACATATACGTTAGAAGAGATATATTGCTATTTGTGCGACAGCATGTTTTATTGTCAGTGACCGGGTAAGCTGTATAGCATCCTCCTTTTATAAATTAATGCGAAATTCAGTAATTGAATGTCCTGTTTAAATGGGAAGCTACAATGATATGCAAATATTTACAGCATAAAAAAAAAATTTATGTTATGTACAAGGGCAGATTTAAGCTGCTGATTCGTCCCCTTTAGGCCAATTCAGCAGCTTATCTGCCCATGTATGGGTCCCTGGCCATTATCTGGCCCTGTTTTAACACTGGTGCAATGAATAGGGTTTCTTTTGAACATTTTGCCTTGTCTTTTAATTAGCAAAATAGGAACTATATGTTTTTTGTTATTTCAGGGCAGAATTTGAAAAATGAAACTAAAGCTACTTTCTACTTCCCGATCCTAAAGAGCAAAGTCAAACAAAACCAGCTGACAACCGAGAAGCTGCTTCAGTTGTAGCTGGGGGAAGGAAGGGTTCATTTATTCAGAGGACTTCTCATTGGTCTGCAGGCTTGCAGTGATTAGGAAGTAGATTGTTGCTAAAAAAAATAACAAAAACCATAAATGTTCCCTAATTTAAGAAAGGCAAAATGTATGTTCAGTGTAAGCCCTATTCATTGCACCAATGTTTAAAAGGAGGGAATGCTGTCACTTTAAGGTGAATGTCTGATCATCTCTGTGGCTGAGAAGAAACAAAATAACAGTTTAGGATTGACCTAGTCCAAATCCTGATTCAGGTCCTGAAACAGAGTTGAAGGTGCAAATTTCTAAATAAGCTTTGCTTTTAGTAATTTTTATGCTTTTTCATGGCTTGTTTTTAACTGTTGATTTTATTACAAGATTAAAACCTTTATAACCTATATAATTTTCATGGTAGGTCAACAGGCCGGTTGGAAAAGTTCAGATTTTAACTGCAGATCTTTCCGAAATCCCTCGTTGCAACTGCAAGGCCACTGATGAAAATCCATGTGGGCAGGATTCCGAGTGCATCAACCGTATGCTGCTGTACGAGTGCCATCCCTCAGTGTGCCCAGCAGGGGAGCGCTGTCAGAATCAAGCCTTCTCCAAACGCCAGTACCCAGAAGTTGAAATCTTTCGAACTCTAAGTCGTGGATGGGGGCTGCGGTGTAGGACTGACATTAAAAAGGTGTGGGAAGTTATTGTTTATTATTCAACCCGTCCCTTCAGCTCCCTGCATTTGAGGGCAACTAAAAGCTCCTAAAGGGGTGCTGGAAGTTCAGCAACATCTCAAGTATATAGTAACCAAAATGGCAGTCCTATGTTTGTTTCAATTTGTTCTCTTTAACTTGCACATAATACTGATTTTTCATGTTTTACATGTTTCCTTCTCAATAGCAATTAACACAGACAGTGCTGACCCTATCCATAGTCCACCTCTTCCTATGCAACAGACGACAATCCTTGTCCCCTTCTTCCCCCATAGGCTTGGCAGCTAGCCTTATACATAGTCTACCTCATCTGCAAAAGACATGCAGCAGACACTATCCATAGGCTGCCCCTTACCTTACCCCTTGCCCAATATTTTGTCTGCCTGTTACTACATAATACTGCAACAATATTCCTCAGAGGCTAATGTTTTTCTGTTATAGCAGTGTGTATAGGAATTATTAAATTTGGCATACAAACCTGCCATGTGTTACCTTCAGTTAAAAAAAAAAAAAAAAAAAAGCTGCAGACATTTTTTTACTACTGGATGAGTGGCTATGGCCAATAGCAAATGTTTTACCCTACCCTGCTTATAGTGCCTTATATTCATGAGCTGGAGAAAAGTAACAGGTATGTGAGTATTGCCCTTGGTCAGGCCACCGCTCCTTAATATATATATCGCGGGGGATATGCCAGTTTCACTACCATTTCAGTTTTCATGGTTTGTTATCTGAAAGTAGGTGAAAATATGGAAATATCCATAATCTACATAATATATAGTTTCTATGTTTACAATGACTGAAAATGTCCTAAATATATACAAAAATTCACGCAAAAGGTAATGCCTTTAACAACTTCACCAATCTTTTCTGAATTTAATGTGCAGCTATAAGTTTGCAGATCTCAGATTCATTTTGGAATGTCCTATTTAGCACACTTATGAATGACCCTTAATGTGTGTTACTTGTGAACATTTATAGGGAGAATTTGTGAATGAATATGTGGGTGAAATGATTGATGAAGAGGAATGCCGTGCTCGCATCCGTTACGCCCAAGAGCAAGACATCACAAACTTCTACATGCTCACACTAGATAAGGTAAGGATCAAATTGTGTGATAGTCTAAGGGGAGGGGTGGGTGGAATTGGATCAGCAGAAATAAATGGCAAGACTTGGTTGGTGTAAATAGCAGTAAAAATGCAGCAATAGAAAATAGCACAGAGGTGGCCCTGCTGTAAAGTGGTGTTTATTAAATTGTGAGACTTAGTTGCAGTTCTTGACATAATCTTTAAAACTTCAAACTTATTTAAAATAAAAGTTCTCTTTGCAGTTAATTGTAATCTTAAGGTAGTTGTGTTTCAGGAAATTCAAGGTGATAAGGGATAGATGTTTAACCAGAAAATATTGGTGTTTTTTTTTCTAATACCCTCCACAATACTTTCTAGGACCGTGTGATTGATGCAGGGCCCAAAGGTAACTTTGCACGTTTTATGAATCACTGCTGCCAGCCTAACTGCGAGACTCAGAAATGGACTGTGAATGGTGATACACGAGTTGGGCTCTTTGCTCTGTGTGATATCAAAGCAGGTAAGAGTTAAAAGTTGTATACAATTATTTGTTTTTTCACCTACTTTCAGATTTTTTCATAGCCTTCCTGTTTAGGCAGTAAACCTTATACTGTAAAGTCAACCAAAGAGAAGATCCACTCGTTTGGCGAGTTTTCTCGAACAAGCAGACCTTTACCTGCTGTAACCAGTCATGTGCTGGGCCCAGTTGGTTTCATCTAAATCTTTGGTCCCCATTCCAACAACTGAATCATAATAGAAACCTTTGGTGACACATCAGGAGAGCATTGCATTAACAGGTCAATACTGTTAATGATTTTGGTCAAGTAATTATCTACAGCTCTACCTATGTTCAAATTAAGATATACTATAGATCACCCTGCATTTAGCCTCCCTTCCATTCTGATGCTGTTAATAGTGGGAGGAAGCTGTGAATCGGAAATAGCCAGATGGCCTCAGGTTGCTTATTACAGCTTTAACCATTTGGGCAACAGTGGCAATAGATTTTACTCTGTGCTACAAACTGTGTTTTTGCACTATAGCACATAAGAATTTAAACAATAAGTAAACCTTTTTTTTTTCCATCAGTAAAATTACTCTAAACAGCCTCCAGAATTACCTGCCTTTGTCCCAGCATTCTCTCTGACCTGGTTCCTCAGTCAGGTGTTCTTTCTCTTTGCTTCCTTGTGCCCCCACTTCCTGTTCAGTTCTCTCTTCAATTCGACAACCTTGTTAGAGTGGAGAGCCTTCTGCGTATGCCTGGAGGCAGCAGGAGCCAGTCTGTGCATTAGCAGGGTTTTTTGTTTTTCTTTTTTTGATGAGAGACCCGAACAGGAAGTGGGGGCAGGGCTTCACTCTGCACAAGGAAGCAAAGAGAAAGAACACCTGACTGAGGAACCAGGTCAGAGAGAATGCTGGGACAAAGGTAGGTAATTCTGGAGGCTGTTTAGAGTAATTTTACTGATGGAAAAAAAAAGGTTTACTTATTCTTTAAAGCTGAAGTTTCATATACTGTCAAACTGGTTTTATTTTTCGCTGAATCTATGGTTGAGGCTTATAGCTGATTGGGCCATAATTGTAAAGCACATTTTGTTTGCGTTGTGCATGTTACAGTGATCAGCTCTTATCCGAGGTTCACTTACAAGTATTTAATTAAAAAAAAGTTGTTCAGCAAAATCCAACTCATTTAGATGACTGCTGTCCACATTTCTCTATACAGTTGCCAGTAACTAAGCTCCTTAAATTAGTCAAGCAAAAAAAGTCCTTTTGAAAATATTTTGCAAGCTAATGCCCAAAATGGCTCTGGCCAGTCTTCTGCGTCTGAGGGATGGAGCTTTTTAGTAATCAGGGGATTAGTTCTATCCCCAAGCGAGCACATACACTTAAAGATCTGGTATCATCAAGCTTGTTTACCAATGTGACGAAGGGGATTGGTCAGAACTTTCTCCAAGTATTCGGTAGCCATAAGTGTGGAAGTCGTAGGTGTGTAACGTGCCAACATATCAAGATTTCTAAGGAATTTAGAACAACCGTCACAAATAAAACTTTTAAGATCAGGGATTATATTAATTGTAATACAGTCATGTATCTAATTACTTGCTTGCAGTGCCAGATATGTGGGCTGCACCAATTGGACAATGAATGAAAGGATAAGGGAACACTTGAGTCAGATTGCCCCAAGCCATTGAGAAGAGTAGTATAACAAGACATTTTGCATTATATATTAGGAGCCGACACTAACATCTTCTCAGTCCAGGCAGGGTATTGAAAAGGTAAGATTAGGAGTGAGAGATGGGGACCTGTTAAGTCTTCTAGCCAGGAGGGAGGTATTCTGGATTTTTCATTTACATATGCGCTTACCTTTGGGTTTCAATTATGAGTTTGATGTTACATATTTTACTTAAGATTTAATAATTTACTTTTGTTGTAAAGATTGTTTAGAAAAAGAGCTTATGGACAGCAAATGAATGTTTTTTAAATGGTGGTTGACTATTGATATAATTTGAATGATACAGAACCCTGTTTATAAATCGGTGTACAGCTTTAACTGTTACAGAACCCTGCCAATGTATTTGTGAAATGTTTTGGATGAAGGGGAGTGCTGTCTTCCTTTAACCAACCATGTTTTTATTTCATTATGTTCTTAACGAGGGGTGGGGTAATCATAGGTTTTAAAAGTGGGCTTTGGAACCTACAGGGACACAACTGCCTATGACTAAGTACAGGAAGGGTATGAAATTGTAAGGCGGCATTCTGTGGGGTCTGTATGTTTTTAATATGGATATTTGAATAAAGATGTGATTTTTTTTTTTTTAACTGCAAGTTTGCATTCAGTTTGGGATACTTTTTGTTATTTAAATTTTGATTGCCCTGTAATCTGGGGGCTGTATCCTGTGAACTCTTGCTCTTTTTTTGACTGGCCATTTAGGCACTGATGTGGCCTTGTGCACTCAGTGTTTTCTTTCTTCAGTCTTAGTCATTTATTGATAATGAAGTTCTAATAAAACAAATTAAAATTCTTAATTCAAATTGATGAAAGCACTATGAAAAATATTATTATTTCCTTTTCCCAGGGGTAGAGTTAACATTTAACTACAACTTGGAGTGTCTTGGGAATGGAAAGACTGTTTGCAAATGCGGAGCACCAAACTGCAGTGGTTTCCTCGGAGTGCGCCCCAAGGTTTGTTACTGAATAACAATAACTCAGGCAATCTGCGAATACAGTAATCTTAAATTGGCTGGCAGTAGTGTGTTACAGGTTGGTGTGTATTGTGATCTTCTAATTGTTTACCTTTTGATTTATCTGGGAAGGGGATATTCACCTTTAGATTGACTTAAAGTTGCTGTGTAAAAGGCTTGGTGCTGAGGTCACTGACTCCAGAAACAAAAAAAAAGAAAATTGGGTCCATATGAGACTATCTTTCTAGTTGTTTTGTTTTTTGGGGGTTTTTTTTCTGTAGAAGCCTTTCCTATTTTTCTTTTTGACTGCAAAATCACTGCCTAGTTGCTAGTGTAGCTGGTATCCTAGCAACCACATAGCAGCCAAATTTAACATTAAATTTGCTGACCATAATGCTTTTGTTACTCCATTGTAGTTCTACAAGTTTAAGGCATTTTTGATTGCTTCTTCAGAATCAGCCAGTCTCATCTGAGGACAAGGGTAAAAAGCGGAAGCAGTATGTGAAACGTAAAAAAAGTGAGGTAGTCAAAGAACATGAAGATGAGTGTTTCAGCTGTGGAGATGGAGGACAGCTTGTATCTTGCAAGAAACCAGGTTGCCCTAAAGTATACCATGCAGAATGCTTGAAATTAACCCGTAGACCAGCTGGTAAGTGCGTCCATAAGACAAAGCCTTAGAAATAACAGTTCATTATTATAGGCTTACTTTGCCAAATGCAAACATTACGGTTCTCTGTTATTAAAAGCATTGTAAATTTTAAAATTGTGTGAATTTTGTGGCATAAAATTATTAACACAGTGAGATTTTCTTTTACAGAATAGCTAGTATTAGGGCAATGAGCTTGCTGGTTGAGGTACGGGTGCCAGCATTGGCCCTGGTAAAATCACTGAAGGAAAAAATATCTATGCTTTTTGATGATTATTAAATATCTGTTATAATATTTCTTTCTAGGTAAGTGGGAGTGTCCTTGGCATCAATGTGACATCTGTCACAAGGAGGCTGCTTCTCTATGTGAGATGTGTCCAAGCTCCTTCTGCAAGCAGCACCGTGAGGGAATGCTCTTCATCTCTAAGCTTGACGGACGGTTATCCTGCACAGAGCATGACCCATGTGGGCCTCATCCCTTAGAGCCAGGAGAAATTAGGGAGTATGACTCTTCTAATGAACAGAACGATTCTGCTGGCCCCTCACTTCCAAAGAAGAAAACACTGGACAGTGCAAAGGGCAAAACAGCATCTTCCAATTCACACAAGAAAAATGTTTCAGTGACTGAGGTGTTGCATACACCAACAACCGCTGGTTCTACATCTAGTGGCAATGTTAGCAAGGAAAATGTGGGGTCTGTTGAGCAAAAATCATTGTCTGCTGGAAAAATACTCCTTGCCTCTGCTGGGCAAAAGTGTACTACTGGCAGTAAGTTGTTACTTGCCTCAGCAATTCAGAAATCATTGCCTGCTGGGAAGGTAGTCTTGACCTCCTTGGGGAAAAAATCATTGCCTGCTGGTAAGGTACTGTTGGCTTCCATTGGAAAGAAGCAACTGTCTGCTGGGAAAGTTTTGGTGACCTCTCTTGGGAAGAATTCTCCATCTGTTGGTAGGATGATTATATCCACAGCAGGAAAGCATTCTTTACCAGCAGGAAAAGTTTTGTTAGCATCAGCTGGAAAGTATACAACAGCAGGTAAAGTTCTGTTGACTTCTGCCACCAACCAGCATTCAACTGCTGAAAAAAACAAGGCTGATAAACAGAATGATGTTAAAGAAACCCAAAATTCATTGGACCCTGACACTAAACATCGCATAACTAAAAAGCCGCTTAATAAACCATCTAAAGATAAGTTAAATACTACTTTAGAGCAACCATTGACTCAAAACCACACAACTGGGATTCAGAAACCTGTAAGCCCATGCCAAGTAGAAAGACCTTCTAACCCATCCCTCACAGGGAGGCCTGAAAAGCCTAAAGATAAGCATCAACCAGACAGTGAAGTTCATCCTAAGATCCTTTTAAAGAGGTCAACCATGCCAACCTCCCGAAGGTCCCTGAGCGCACATAAAGAGAGGTTTCAAATTTCAACCAAAAAAGAAGGGTCTCTTGAAAGCAGCCAGGTAGAGAACCATGCCACTCCAAGAAAAGATTCTTGTTCTCCAACTGTAAAGGAGAAGCCCAGTGCACCAAGTGAGAGATCTTTATCTACAGTAGAGTCCCCTTCTATCCCAGCAGCTCCAGAGAACTCTTCAGGCAGAGCAATATCATGTACACTTGCCTCCTCAGAAAAAACAGTTAGCACTTCTGAAATGTCACTCAGCTCTGTTGTACAAGAGAAGACTAGTTCCACTGAACCAAACTCTTCTTCAATATGAAGAACCGTTACTGTCAGTCTTTGTCAGAGTGCTTCCTGGTGCAAAGAAAAGTACATTTTTGTGATGACTGATGTGCAATCACAAGGGATTATGCTGCACACAGTATTCTGAGAATGAAGAACTCTTATGGAATAGATAAAACAATGTTTCTGATTGGCTACTATGTTTGTAACCGTGTACATAAACAAGGACCCATCTTAAAAAAAAAAAGAAAATTATGTTAAAGTGGTGATTATATTAAGAACCACCTTTTAAGACAAGTTGACCATTGCATTCCTTCAAATTCATTTACAGCAATCCCTGAACCCCCTTTTATAGTAAAAGGGTTAAGAAGCAAGATGACACTATGGCCAAAGGCAGTGAAGTGGTTGCCGGCTGAACTCTCATACCTCATCTGTGAATATGTGTGCTGTCTGGTTAATATCACGGAAACCTGCTTTATGATGTGAAAACAATAAGGCACTTCTGTAGACATGTCAAGCTCAGCTAATTTTAGTATTGTAGGGATGTCCAGTGGCGAATAAAACTGAGAGGTGCCTTATTCCAGTGAAATGTTAGTAGACTGTTGAAGATGCTGTTCTTGAGGTCTAAGAGCTTGTATTGCATATGGGCATTGCATGAGATAAGTGAGTTTTGGAGTAATGTAGTGAGGTGTGCCTGGTATCATCCTGCAATTGCATGCTCAAACTGGCCAGAAACCCATACGTAAGAATTATTGTAGCCTTTTTTAAACATTGCCAAAAAAGTAAAAAACATGCAGTTCTTCATCACAAACAGTCTCCGGTTTGAAACAGTTATCTGCAGCATATTAGGCTTCAGTTGCCCTTTTGCATCATGTAGCCTCTACCCATATATCAGGGCTTCTCTAACTTAATGGGATGGGCTGGACGCCACCTTATTAAAGATATAGAAAATCTCCCTGTACCAAAGCCCCACACACCAGATGGATAGTCCTCGCAGTATGGTGTATACAGTAGTTTTTAGATAGCCCTATTATATCTAGAATGCAGCAGGCAGAAAACAGAAACCTACTAGAAAGAATTTGTGAGTTCAGAAGCTGTTAAGAAAGGAAAATGCTTTTTTTGGTTAGTGCTCTAGTGTAGGATTGCAGCCTTCACAAGAGCTTTACTGTAAGAGCTGGGTAGGGATCCACTGACATTTCTCATTCCCATATATGTCTGTGTTTTCTTTGGGAAATGTACAGTGTTTGAGGTTTCCTTTCTTAACTACAATTATTTACGTTTACAGTCCAGAGTGGTCTGAATGTGGTGTTAGGCACAGGTCAGGATTTATGTGGTGCTAACCCAAATGATTTTAGGGAAAGTTGTGTAAATAAGCCTATTTTGTATCTTAGTGGTACGGTTTGTCCTAAATGGCCCTTTCTCAGATTTGGTGAGTTGAGAGTAGTAAGAGTTTTATGGGCGTGCATTCACATATATCTTTTCATGACCACCCCTGGCTGCCATCCCTACTGCAGCACACAAGGTCCACACCCTTACAAATGTCCTTTCGACACAAATCAATTCTGCCTTTGCTGAGTCTGAGCAATCTTATGCTGGGAATCATGGTGCTACAGGCAGCTGTGTGTAGTGTTTTACTGTATTTAATATATATATTTTTTTTTTATTTTTTTTTTTTTTTTAAACCAAAACCTTGTTGTGAATCTTGGTGTTGGTGCCTGTACCAGTGCCTCATTGATGTGACCGATCCAGAGATTCGTTTTTGTGTTGATGTCTCCTGCTTTTTTTTCTCCCTGGTCCTTGCACAGTAGTTATGGATTAGGAGCCAAAAAGAAAGCTGGCATTGATTAGCTTGTCATTTTTTTAATTGTTGCTTTTTTTTTTTTTTATAAATAAAAGAGATTGAACACCACATGATTTTAGCCTTCAGTTGCACATAAAGCAATTGTCTTTTAACAGATTTTGTGTCACCCATACCCTGATGCTGCATATTTCCTTCCTTTGGTTGGCATATATCCTGCTAACTGCCCTCATCTGACATGTGGAATATAGTCGCTGCCTTTTAAAGTTCACCCTTCAAGGCAGTAATTGGGCACTTTGTCTTGCTCCCTGGCATCTAGCTAGCATCTCTGTACATGGGGCTAAAATGGCATACTGAGTAGAAAGCCCACATTGCTTGAGTGTCTAGACCTGATCGAGTCATAAACAAGGATGACAAAACCATGGCCCTGCTAACCGGACATCTTAGGGACTAAATGTTGATGTTGTAGGAAATACAGTATAGGCCAGTCCTCCGCCCTTTACTGTCCCGCTAATTTGCTGTTGCCTTCACTGGTTAATGCTTGCGTATTCTTTCACATTGAAAAAGACAAAATAAAAGAACAAGCCCTAGAAAAGTCTTGTCATCCTGTATGATAAAACGTAGAGCAACCATTTCTGATATTAATGGCATCATTTATGTTTGCCCACTGCTGCTGAACTTTAAAGTCAAGCTCCTTTATGTTCCAAATGAGCAGAAAACACTGTGCATCGGGATATGAGACTGCTCTCTCTCTGTTTTACAGAAACATTTAACTTTGTCCTGCAGGCATCTTGCTATGGGGCGGTACTATATTATGGGTAACATGGACGGAAGGCCTATACATGACCTGGTGGCTTCTACATCTTCATCACATTCCACCTTGTTCATGGATCATGAAATGTTGGTGCTACTTGATTCTGGAACAGTGCATTTGATCCAGCTAACTGCCCCTGACATCATTGTGGGTTTTAACACTGTATGTCATTCAAGGGAAGGATCACATCATATATTTTCTCACCTTTTTGTTACTGTCCCTGTTTTACTAAGTTCCTGCATTTTCTGTCACTAATGGAAGAGATCTGACTCTTTCATGAATATGTACTGTAATTCTTTGTATATAGAAGAAAAATACTGTAAAGTTTAAATTGATTCCTGCCTATATTGTCTTCTTATTATGTGTGTGTCTGACACTGATCCAAAAATGACATGGTAGAACAAAGTAAAACAAGTTTCTTGGTATAGAGTAATTATTTGGGTATGTGGGCTTCTGCACTTTGAGTTATATATTTCCCCTTCAAAACAAAATTATTTATTATGTTTTCGTTAATTGAATTTTGTTTGCAGCTCCAAGGCTTGTAATTTAGACTTCTTTAATTGGTTCTCTATATTAGCCTTATCTTAAGGGGGCAGGAAGATTTAAGCCGCTTATGTTGCTCAGTTTGTATGGTCCAATCAATATCTGGCTGAAGATCGGCCACATGTCAATCAGGAAGGTGTGATTGTCCCTTCAGATTGGCTTGTAGATGCTGTTCTTGCCCCGACAGCCTGTATCCTCTTTGTTGTGATTCAATTGTTTGGCCCTAGGTTTGACCTTAGGTGGGTATATCGGGGATAGGTTGGTTGGGATGTCACCAAACGAGCTTTCGAATTTACAGTCCCTGGCAGGTAAGTGGTTAAAGCAGCATATTAGGTGTGTATATGTATGTATGTATAAAAAATTATACAAAATTAAATTTGGAGATCAAGTGAAAAGTTGCTTAGAAAAGGCACACCAGTAAAATGAGTTGTTTAAATACAATGGGGTTTCTCTGTTTTGCAGCTACTCAATGTACTCTGTACTGTTTTTCCCCCATAAATAACATATCAATTCTTAATATTATGGTGATATTTCTCTTTAAAACAAAGGATTGGCAAGGCTCCAACTTCATTTACTGAAAAGGGAACAGTGGTGAAGAAAAAGTAGGATCTTTAAGGGTGCCAAAATGTTAGGCACCCCCCAGTGATTGTAATTACACACGTATGGGCCCCGAGTACTTGTGAGCAAGTGATCCCCTCCCTTCTTCTGTCTTTGCATCGCTTGGACATGCGCAGTAGAATGAGAAGCTGAACCTTAACAAAAAAAAATGTGGCTTTTTCACTGTATTGCACATTTTCTGATGATAGGGGCACTGGGCCGGGGTATCGGGTAAGTGATTACAATTACTTGGGGGCGGGATTGCTGTGCCTAACATTTGGCACCTCCCTTTTCCTTTAATACCCAATTGGCTGCAGTAATTCGTTTTCTGCAGATACGATAGGTCAATATCTTTAAATGCATAGGATAGTGAAGTGAAACACCCCCGGGGAAATATGGTGAGACATTTAAAGGAAATAAGCAGATTTTCTATGAAGCGGCTTTTGCAAGCTCAATTTTACTTGGAAAAGCAATGTTTGCTCTCCATCATGCACTTAATCGGCTGGAACTTTTGTAATGGAATTACAACAAGACTTCTCATTTTAATTAACCAAAAGAACTCTCGACTCTATTTTAATGCCTTGATTTTGTTTTCTGACAAACAGTTCCTAGTGCAGCTGCAGAGCCCAATACAGGTTTGTGACCTGTCATTCAGAATGCTCTGGACTTGGTATTTTTCGGATAAGGAGTCTTTCTATAATTTGGATCTCCATACCTTGTTTTCTAAGAAATCATTTAAGCATTAACTAAACCCAGTAGGATCTTATCTTAGTTGGGATCAAGTACAAGATGCAGTTTTATTATTACAGAGAAAAGGAAATAATTTTTAAAAATTACATTTCATTAAAATGGACTTCCTGTGATTCTGATCTTTCTGGATAATGAATCCCATGCCTGTACTGCTATATTGCAAGCCTGCATTTTCCTGTGCATGACTGACATATAAACACATTCTAGCCATTTCTATTTTAAAAGGACAAGATATAAATCTGCTTAATATTTTTTAACAACAATTTTGGTGTAAATACGGAAATTTGCCATTTTTTCTGCATTTTTAATGGTTGATGCACTTTTGGGATATGCTGAGAATAGAGGCATGTAAGTTGAACTCGCAAAAAGTCACTTGCAATGCCATGTGTGTGTTTGTGTTGCCATAAATATACATTCAGACACCCATTCCTAAGGGCCCTTTGGTTGTTGTTTTTTTTTTTTTAGCAGTTACCGTTTTCCCAAATAAAGAATTGTAGGCAATAAAATAATAAAAGCTAAAAAAAACAAAATGGTGTTAAAATATTTCACACCTACCTCCCATGTTGTTTCCTATCCAAGGCTATGAGACTTCCAAATAAAGCATCTACCTATTTAGGTTTAGTCTCTTTCCTTTCCTCGTTTTTGTTCATTCTACCCGAATTTATGTCTATTGCTAATTGACTTCGGAAGGCACCATTTTTTCCCTGTTAGAAGCCATGGCATGGCCTGTTAGCACTTCCTAAGGCATTTTCAGGCCACAGCAGAACAGCTCAGCAGTGTAGCCATGTGCTCAAAGCAAAACAAGAGGCATCATCTGTCCACAAGTGCAATGAGCAAAGTGCAGCATCTGATTTGCTAAAATGTATGCAACTGTGAGTGCATTTTTATCATTAACTGGACACAATGAGGTACATGGCATCATTTCTGGTGTGGCATGCAAGGGATGTTTGTGCCCAATTTTCAGACACAAGTGTGCTGTGCCTATTGGCGCTCAGTGAGGAGGGAACCCTGGAGCTGCTGCTTGGTCAGGCAATAGGTGCAGCAGTGCTCAGTTTGGAACAGGTGGAGTAGCACCAAGCACAACTAGACAGAAATGCAAGGAGCACATTTTGACACAAGTACCTTTACCAAAATTGTTTTTATGTGCAACTGACTGCAGAATAATTGTGGGACACTTGCAAAATGAGCCCAAAGTCTTCATGTGTTTTAGTAGGTGGTAGTGTACCCTACTGTGTTCTCTTGCACAATTCCCAGGAGAACATATATAAAGTACTGCTTGATGTGGAGATTGCCTCGAACTGTGCAAGGAATAAATGTAACCCAGGAAACTGAATAACAGAGTATTCCAAGCTTATGTATGCTGTATGTACCAACAAGTGCTCCCCACTGCTGGAATGTGCAACTGCCGCTCTGTCTGTAGCCTAGGGGACACAATGTCATTGTTTTATCATACAAAGCAGGTTTAGTCAGTGTTTTTCTACTGTCTAACAAAGGCAACACAGATATGAAACCTGTATGAGTTCACAGTTCTTCAAAAAAAAAAAAAAAATTATTCAAAAGTGCTTAGCATTTAGCCTATTTTGAGTGGCCAAATACAGGATTACTGTAAGGGACTGGTGCTCTCTGGACAAGCCTCCACTGAAATCATGTAGTTCCTTGTGTTGCCAATTTCTAGAATGAATGAAACTGTGCCTGGCCTCCATGTTCCAGTATAATTACAGCTTCTGGATAGGGTCTGTAATGTGCAGTGTTCAGTGTTTCTACCATAGCAGGCTGACCTGACCTAAAATGAGTAGCTGACATTGGTGGGCTACACTATCCTAGTGGGCCTTGGGCAAAGGCCAGTCCCATGCTGCACATTAATTAAACTTCTTCCAAACTGGTAGCTGACTTCTATAACTTCCACACTCACCTTAAAATGAAAGCCACTTAAAGGGATACTGTCATATATTTATGAGGTACTTTTTATTTCTAAATTACACTGTTTACATAGCAAATAATTCACTCTACCATTTAAAATGTTATTCTTGAACCAACAAATGTATTTTAGCTCTAATATTGGTGCGTAGGCAGCCATCTCAGTGCATTGTGTCTGATTCTGAGTCTGAGCTTTCAGATGGAGCCAGTGCTACACATTAGAACTGCTTTCAGGTAACCTATTATTTCTCCTATTACCATGTAACTGGAGGAGTCCCAAGCCGGACTTGGATTTCTTGCTATTGAGTGCTATTCTCAGATCTACTAGTAGATGCTATCTTGCTGCCTTCCCATTGACCTGCTGATCGGTTGCTGGATTGGGGGGAGGGTGATGTCACTCCAACTTGCAGCTCAGCAGTAAAGTGTGACTGAAGTTTATCAGAGCACAGGTCATATGGCTGTGGCACCCTGGGAAATTAAAAATATGGCTATCCCCATGTGAAAAAAATCTGTTTGTGTAAAAATGGAGTTCAATGTAGGATTCTGCTAGAGAAGCTCTATATCAACTGATGCGTTTTGAAAAATCATGTTTTCCCATGAAATTAAATCATTCAGGTTCCTCAATGCACTTCAGAAGCTCATACTTTAGCAATAAGGTTCTACTACAAATAATTTCTCTGGGTTCCTCCATGCTAAGACCACCACTTTTTCTGGGTGCATGCACACTGAAATATGTTTTTATGCCAGTGGCTACTGAAGTGTCTGCTGGGGTTGTAAGAAAGCACAATAAAGCACTGAGTCCCACGGATATAGTAAATAAACCCTGGTTAATGACTGGTTATTATAAAATTGGTTTGCTGGGAGACTGGACCCAAGAGCGTCTGCTCTACTGAAGTGCTAAGTGGGTTAGGGTAGGCGGTAAGTAAAGACTACATTAAGATGGTTACAGAGGGTTCAGAGAGCAGCGCACAGTAAAAATGTTCAACTTCCATGTAGTGCTGGGCGGTATGACCAAAAATTTATATCACGGTATTTTTCAAAATTATATCGGTATCACGGTATTTGACTGTATTTTTTTTTCCCCATGCATGATTAGGTGACCACCCCAAACACCCCCCCATCCGCACGCAGCCCCCCCACCCCAAACACCCCCCCATCCGCACACACCCCCCCCACCCCACCCCACCCCACCCCAAACACCCCCCCATCCCCTTCACATAAATATAACCCCCCACCCCACCCCATCCCACCCCCCCAAACACAACCCCATCCCCTTCACATAAGTATAACCGACCCACCCCAAACACCCCCCCATCCCCTTCACATAAATATAACCCCCCACCCCCCCCAAACACAACCCCATCCCCTTCATATAAGTATAACCCACCCACCCCCACCCCAAACACCCCCCCCATCCCCTTCACATAAATATAACCCCCCACCCCACCCCCCCCAAACACAACCCCATCCCCTTCACATAAGTATAACCCACCCACCCCCACCCCAAACACCCCCCCATCCCCTTCACATAAATATAACCCCCCACCCCACCCCCCCCCAAACACAACCCCATCCCCTTCACATAAGTATAACCCACCCACCCCCACCCCAAACACCCCCCCATCCCCTTCACATAAATATAACCCCCCACCCCACCCCACCCCAAACACAACCCCATCCCCTTCACATAAAATATAATTACTGGCCAGGCACCCCCCGACAGCTCACATTGGTATCCGACTCTGAATGCGTCCTAGCGATGGCGCTTTTTTAGAGTGTGCGCACTGACGTCATGTGCGCGCTGACGTCACGTGCGCACCCGGAAGTATTCAGCACACCGGTATGGGGGTATGTAGAAAATTCATATCGGTTTCAAAAAAAAAACCGGTGATCGGTTTTTACCGGTATACCGCCCAGCACTACTTCCATGGTTATCTAACAACAACAAGAAACATGATTTTAAGAATTCGGTTCGAAGGCTGAATCCCGAACCAGATCCTGAATTCTGTGCAACCTTATATTAAACATTTCATGCGGTTTTGTGTGTTCATTGCCCCAATTAGTTTCAATTATGACACTTCTGATTAAAGGTAGCAGGTTAAGAAAAAGGCAGATGTGGATAGCAAGTCCTAGCAGATGGAAATGTGGGTTGTGGTCTGGGTTTAAAAATTAGGGCTGCTAAAGGACTTCCTTTCCTCTGCAAGTTTAAAGGATTAGGGTGTTTTCAGAGTCATTGTTTTAGAATATTGGTATATTATCATAGATTATGTTTTGATATCTGGATTTTTAAGGTACATTCATCTGGGATATTATTCTCTCTGGTTGTATGTTGTGAATTTACAGCCTATAAGTCAGACAATCCCACTCAGTGTATCCAGTTCAGAATGTACCACTCTCATGCTAGAATGTTTTGGTTTTCTGATAAACACTGGTTATGGCCATGAACAGAACGTTTATATTGGGTGTATGAAAAAAGACTACAAGTAGTATCATTATTTGGGCATACTTTCCCTTTAATGAACAGTATAAATGGTACAACAGAGGTAAAATAAAGAAGAATAATATAATGCACCATCTTTTTAATGTCATTTGTACTAGGTTTCAAATGAAGAAAAAAGTGGAGCAGGATACAAAATGCTCAAGAACACATCCAGTTGTTAGGACTTGAGGCCAAAAAGTGTTAAACAATCGTTTCAGCAGAAAGGGAAACATATACTTGGTTTTATACCAGGCAAGTCACATATTATCTGTGGCAGCTGAAAGGTGCAAGGGCCACAAGAATCTTACCATAGGGAATGCAAAGCAGCACTTCTGTTCTACAGAGTCTTTAAAGAGCTGAAAAGGCCAAAGATTGTAGGGTGCTATTTTATTATTATCCTTAGTTATAGAGCGCCAACACATTCAACAGCGCTTTACACTGCCCCACTGGTGCTTACAATTTAAGGTTGCTGTCGCATTCACACTCAGTCAATTCTATCTGGTCTAATTAACCTTCCTATGTTCGCTATGAGGCTGATTTTTCTTTTCCTACGGAAAAACACAAGACAAAAATTATCCCTTCTACTTGCCTTAGTCTCCTCCCTTGCCTGCACCCAGAACCACTATGTCAGCCCAGTGAAGGCAAGGTAGGAGGCCAATGCCAACTGAAAGGTTGATTCTCAGCCTGCTTTTTTTACCCCCACAGGCCAGGAATCAGCCTTATGTGAATTCTATATAAATAAGGGGAAATGTTATACAGCATAGAGATGTTTTTCATTAACATTTGCCCGTGGCCCAGTGCAACCAAAACATACCCATACTGTGCACACTATGGTTAGTTTCATCAGGGGCCAGTTAATATGTCTGTATGTTTTAGGTGCATGGAAGGAAACCCACTCAAGCACAAAAAGAACAAACAGACTCCAACCTGCTCTAATCAGGGACCCAGCGTTGGAAGGCAGCATTGGTGCCTATGGTGCTCAAATTAAAGGCTCCCAGTTAATTATGTTTGTGACTGTATAGTGTTACCCTTCAACCAATTTGGTTTATATGTAATTAATTTTTGTTAAGAAACAGAGAAAAATCAGCAAGAAAGTCCAGAAGTTTCTGCATTTGCAAAAAGTAAAAATTGTACAACAGTCTGGTTTTGTTAGAGCTACTTATGCATTTTTCTGCCACGGTGTATTCCACAAGTTACTGGCCTTAATTATAGGAATATTTTCTCTAAAGGATCATTTTCCTAGGTGTTATATCAGGTGCTTTTCTATTATTTTTTGTTTTCATTCACTAATTCTGGTATTTCTCTCCCTATATGTATATCATAAAATGATACACACCGTAATCTACTCGTTTTACAGCAGCCCCTCTGGCATTTGCCAGAATCAACAGATTGCCAGTCCAGGCATGACAACCACATTATATCAGGTGCCTCCATTGGGAAAGGCCACAGTACATCTAATGGCATTTTCAAGCCAGCTTAATTTATATCTGGTTGTGCTCCTACAAGATATTGGTCAGTAGGCCAGTTTCGCCTCCCTCACAAAGGCCAATAAACGTTCTAATCTAAAAGAAGTTGGTAAGTCTGTAGATAGTGTTTATACCGTGAGGGCTCATATAATGCTTGATATAAATACACAGAAATATCATACAGTTTGCTTGTCTGTTCTGCAGCGGAAGGTCTCGCCAACTATTCATTCCAGAGCAACAATATGCATATGTGGCTCTGGCACAGGTACCACATTGGACCAGAAATGCACAAAACAGGCTTAGCCAATATAAAGTATTCCCCTTGTACCAGCCACCTGTCACGGATTGAAAAAACAGACAGGGAAAAAAAATGGAATTTCATGCTCATCTAACAGAAAAGAGCTTTAAATTGCACTGTAAATAAAAGGCAGGTACAATAAAGTTGTCTGCAAAGGACTTAATCATATTGATTTTCGCTTCCAGCAAGGGGTATTTTACATTCATTAATTTACAGCATGTCACAAGCAGTCTGCAATGTGTACATCATTTAAATGTATAGGACCCCCTAGAGAAGTCTCAGACAATCCATGATGGTTGTGTCCAGTGAGAGTTCTTTATTCCATACATCAGTGTGTGCAGCAAGACATGTTGAACTACAGCAGTACGCATATTTGGCAAAAAATTCATTTTCCCAAACACAGGAATGAGGAATAAAATTTTCTTGCAATCACCATGTCAAAGTCACTGTAAGAAAAACAAAATCTAGAACAAAAGGCAGTCTGAGATGTTGGTGGGTGCCTGGGCACATGGCACCTTGTTAGCCTAGTGATGGCAGCAGGAGTACAGCGTGGAGTTTTGCTTCTGATTCAGATCCACACCTTTTGCCTCTAGAAAGTAAAATAAACACAAAAATCATTGTAATTAATAAGAAAAAAGTGTTGGAAAGAAGAGTTACTAATAAAGTATGCTTTCCAGCTTCTACATTTGAGCCATAATATTTTTTTTTCACAAATCTTTTTTTTTTCTTTAGGTCCTTAAAATATAAATTATTTGGTTGATGGATAAAATAATTTATTATATTAATTTTGGAACAATATAGCATTTTTAGTTTCATTCTTTTTGGGGGTTTCTTTCTCCTTGAACATTAACTATTATATATTATAAGGAACCTACCACATTAACAAATGTAATGGATAATGGTGAGCAGGTAATGCAATGTCTGGGCTAATATCTTTCCTACTATGCAAATGTACCTTAAGGCCTCTTTGTACAGGTATAGGATTCCTACTGTCTGGCTCTAGCTTTCTTTGGATTATTTGCTAAGCGATGTGAATACAGTAAGATAAATAATAGGCTTCAGTAGCTACAACTATGTATGGCTCTGGCTTTGTTTGAATTGGGTTTTCTGTTTGTAAAGCTCTGCGAATGCAGTAAGACAAAAAAGCACTATGCATGGCTGCCCTACTTCCACAAAACTGTTATGTCAGTTTCTCAATCCCTCTTATGGCACTGTCTCATGTAGTACTTTGTGGCCCTAAGTAGTCACCTCTCACACAGGGGACAAAGTGTCCAAAAATACCCTTTAATTCAGATAAGGAGGATTCAACTTGAAAATGCCTACGTCTTCCACATTTTCCTGTACTTAAGCCAAACAGCTGAATGTAAAGTGTATCATGTGCACTGATTCTTTAGAATTAAAGAAAATTATTCAGCACTTTGCCACCCATGGAAGAGTGTTACATGTGACACTGCCCTAAGGTCAATGACAGATAGAGGGTTTTGTTGCCGGTGATTAATCTTGGCAACAAAAAAAAAATAAAAAGTCCTTTGTTCATCTCCATCAGCTAACATGTGAGTCCCTGCTAGGGAAACCTATGTGGGGAACTACTTCTTGCAGGGTTTCTTGGTACATAACACTTAGTTTCTGTACATACATATATAGAGATGCATACACAAGTAGCACTGTATAAATAAAGATACACATTTATATCAATAAATAGTGCAAACCTGTTATACTTATGAAGAATTCCAAAGTATGGTCCATAAGTTTGTTTCATGAAATGGTTCATTAAAGGATTATGCTGTTGACCATGTAACCTCTAGTTATGTTAGTGATCTCACTCACCTGTTGGTCCCTGCATAGAATTAAAGTTCACATAGTCCTCAGCTACTTTCTGGAAAAGCTCATCTGTAATAGGAAAAAAACAATCAGAGCAACACTGGCAATGTTTAATTGCATGTGAAATTCTGTTTCTGCACCTAGATCTGAGCAGCGTGCACCACCAATACACTGGGCGGGAGGCAGCGTGCACCACCGATACACTGGGCGGGAGGCAGCGTGCACCACCGATACACTGGGCGGGAGGCAGCGTGCACTACCGATCCACTGGGCGGGAGGCAGCGTGCACCACCGATCCACTGGGCGGGAGGCAGCGTGCACCACCAATCCACTGGGCGGGAGGCAGCGTGCACCACCAATCCACTGGGCGGGAGGCAGCGTGCACCACCAATCCACTGGGCGGGAGGCAGCGTGCACCACCAATCCACTGGGCGGGAGGCAGCGTGCACCACCAATCCACTGGGCGGGAGGCAGCGTGCACCACCAATCCACTGGGCGGGAGGCAGCCTGCACCACCAATAAACTGGGCGGGAGGCAGCGTGCACCACCAATAAACTGGGCGGGAGGCAGCGTGCACCACCAATCCACTGGGCGGGAGGCAGCGTGCACCACCAATCCACTGGGCGGGAGGCAGCGTGCACCACCAATCCACTGGGCGGGAGGCAGCGTGCACCACCAATCCACTGGGCGGGAGGCAGCGTGCACCACCAATCCACTGGGCGGGAGGCAGCCTGCACCACCAATCCACTGGGCGGGAGGCAGCCTGCACCACCAATCCACTGGGCGGGAGGCAGCCTGCACCACCAATACACTGGGCGGGAGGCAGCCTGCACCACCAATACACTGGGCGGGAGGCAGCCTGCACCACCAATACACTGGGCGGGAGGCAGCCTGCACCACCAATACACTGGGTGGGAGGCAGCGTGCACCACCAATCCACTGGGTGGGAGGCAGCCTGCACCACCAATACACTGCATGGGAGGCATGCTCCTGTCCAAACCGAATCCAAATCCCAAAAATCACGTGACTTTTTGTCAAGTACATTTTTCACCATGCGCTGGGCACGTGGTGACATTTATCCTTTCCAAAACCTAATTAGCATACGCTCATTTGGATTCGGCTTGGTACTCGGCTGAATGCTTTACGAAGGATTCCGGGGTTAGGCCAAATCCGAAAAAGTGGATTCTCTGCATCCCTATTTTCAATGGGTATCGCTCCTTGTGCTGCTCAGCGGTAGCATTGAGTGCTAACAGCTGTTTAAATCCTTTTTTCCCAATGCAAATCACATGCAGAAGGGAAAGGGTTTATGATTTTTCTTTGAACAAATTGTTTGTTCAAACAGAGAAAATAAACTGAAGAATAAAAGATTTGTATCTTTTCACAAACGCTATACATTGCTAGAGCTGATAAACAAACATACAGAATAACAATAAATTGTAATTTAAAAAAAACAAAATCCCTTTGTCCCTTGTGTACTTGGAAATATTATAGTGTGAATCTATACATTGACTTTGTTTGCTTTTAAAGCCTAGTTTTCTACAGGTGTTACTGGTTTATCTTGTAGTTCTAGCCTTACCCAAGCTGCCGCTGTCTGCTAGGCCCTGGCTACAACCTTTTTGCACAGGCTCTTATTGTTCTATAACCTTCTAATAAGAAGCCACAAGGAGGCACATCCTAGGAACCAACGGGTGTGCTCTGATATAATTTGCGGCTGTGGTTAGCCAAGCAGGAACTCTCTACAGAAGAAACCACTACAAGAACTTCGGAGTTCTCACACGCTAATCATATGTATCATATCAAATGTATTTCCTGTATTAAGCACAATTGTGCAAAATAATGTGAAGGCATAGTGGGCCTTATAAAAACAATGACTGTGATCACTATCATCACAATAATAATAAGACAAAAATGTTGCCAAGCTACATGTACAGTTTAGTTAAAGAGATGAGCTTTTTAAAAGAATTTTGGAATTTTGGAAAAGAAAATCTCACTTTTTCTGTATTTAGCTGGTACCCATGGACCTATTTATTTTCAAAGTCATGTGATTCTAGCTCAGCCCCATCAGAAAAAGAATGAATGATTCCTTTGTTAGAACATGAGAAGTACGGAGATAAAAGGGAATATTAAAACCATATGCTTTGTTTCTGTTCCCAGCCTTTATAGGCCACTAGCATAAGTGGTGCTCAGCTGGCTGAAAAGTTCCTCAAAATGCATCCTACGATTCCCATTTGAGCTAAATACTGCCATGAGGCTTCAGGTGTTTCCTATACAGGTAAATATGAATTGCTTGTGGACCTTGTCAACCATAATTCACCATGCTAAATGCCTAAAGAAATCAATTTATGGTCCTCTCTACTTGTATAAATCAATCAGTTTTTGTATTCTATATGTATGTTTGATGTATGCACCTTACATGCTATTGTGCAGTGCTGTGGAGTATGCTGGTGCATTATAAACACATGTTAATGACAATAATTAGGCTCACTGATAATGCCCGATTGCCAGCTGTACAGACAGCTTGAATCTTGGGACTGAAAGGGGGCAGAATAAAATCCATTGCAATGGGTGACTAAAAAAAGGGGCTATATAAAAAACACAAAATATAAGGTAGAAATGTTGTTACAGATGATAATCTGCCTTTAAACAAGTAGCTCTAATACCCTGCTAATGTAAAAAGGTTAGAGTAGTATCCAAGCCAGATACAACAGGCTTATAACCCATATACAGCAAGTCTGTGAGCATCTTATTTCTCGAGTGTCTAGGCTGCACAACAGCATACAGTCTTACTATACAATAGACAAGACACTTGTGCCCTTCCTCCCTTTTAGCAATGGATGTCATGTGACAGTGTTTCCCATTCACATGCAGTTAAATGGTTAAGCCAAAAGCAAATATGGTCAGATGTAAAGCCACAAAGGAGGATCCTGGAAAAATACATTAAAGAAATTACACACCATGACTCTTAGGACTACATTACATAGCACAGCTAGAAGTATGACCTGCATTAAGTTATACACTAGAAAACTATAGACTACATTTAATAAAAACGGCCGTCTCATTGGCAATCTCATTTCACTAACCTCTGAAAGCTTTTTTTAAGGGAGCACAGCATATGGCAGGGGTCCCCAAACTTTCTTACTCATGAGCCACAGTCAAATGTAAAAAGACTTGGAGAGCAACACAAGCATCATAAAAGTTCATGGATGTGCCACATAAGGGCTACGATTGGCTATTAGGCAGCCTCTATGCACACTATCAGCTTACAGGGGGCTTTATTTGGTAGTAAATCTTATTTTTATTCAACCAAAACTTGCCACCAAGTCAGGAATTCAAAAATAACTACCTGGTTTGGGGGCACTGAGAGCAACATCCAAGGGGTTGATGAGCAACATGCTGCCCCCGAGCCACTGGTTGGGGATCACTGGCCTATGGCAAGCAGTTCAGGGTCTTTAATCACTGCAGTTTCCTCTGAGGAGATCACAGTACTCAGAATGTTGTGTGCTTTTGTCCTTTGAAATCAATGTCAGCAATTTAAACTAACTACTAGAGGGTTTAATTTTTTTCATTTGAATATGTAAATTTGTATTCTACCTAAAGTAGACTTATCAAAGCTAATTGCTTGAATAACTTCTAGAACAACTGAAACCCCATTCTATTTGCAGAATATCAGAACTATGCTTACCCACATTATATGGTATAGTATGTCTCTTGGCACATTGGAGGTAGAACGAGGTGTGTCCGTATAGAAAATACAAAAATATGAGTTTCACTTGTGGCATCTTAAGTGGGCCTCTTGAAGGGAGAATTAAACCCTTCCTATCAGTTTTATAGATTTGGTCACATTTTATTGGAACCCTCGTCTCTTAACAAATCTTCATGTTCCCTGTGAAGCGGTTCAGAAGGGGAACCGGGAACCAATGGAATACACCCAAATTTAGAACAATGATGGGAGGTTTAGTACTCTTTAGAATACTGATGGTTTTTAGTCGATATGACATTAACCCAACCAAAGTGAGTTTTTAGGAATGGAGAAGTATAAACACACAAAAAAAATAAAAACCAGATATCTCTACTTACCAACACTTTGTCCAGTTTTACTTGACGTCTCACAGACATGGGCTTTAATCTCTGCAAACACATCATTACAAGAAATAGGGTTACATCATTACAAGAAATAGGGTTTTACAACTCAAAATAGTAAAAGAAGATATTTCAGCACAAATATACATAAGAGTCATGGTACACAAATGTTGTTGCAAGCCTTTTTCCGCATTTTCCCCCAATTTAACTGGATGTTGCATGTAATAGAGTGAAAGGAAGAGGGGTAAAAATACACCCTGGAATCACATGGGAAGGTGGGAGCTTTGGTATTTTCCCCCAATTTTTAATTTGGGTCAAGCATGATGGCCACATGAAAAACACTTGGGAAAGGTAGGCTGCATAGGCAGCTAAATATACAAACCTGTCACCCAATAAATAACTGTAAAGACACACAGTTGAATGGTGGTACAAAGCCACAGCTTGTTTATTGATTGATAAAGTCAGTTACAGTAACTCCATTCTGAAAAAAACTGTTTTACAAAAAAAATAGGCAAACTCTGATTTCCTCCTCCAGCAGGTTGCTTAATTGCTTAATTTGCTTAACTTGCTTAATTTCCTGCCATACAACAGCCAAGAGTTCTGATTAACTTAGACTCCATGCTTCTACTACAAGTTGCAGCAATATATTTGACACCCATGGGTAGCACAGATTTTCCGCAGGTGACAAATCTCATTGTGTGCCACTGACCAAAATAGTCAAATAATATCACAATCCCTAAGGCATACAGCCACGTGAAACGCATACTTTTTGACCATTGATTAAATATTTTCTATTATAAGTCTTTGTTAACTGGATCTGTTGTGCTGGCAGAGTGTAAATATCATCATTTGTATTTATTTTTTGCATTTTAATTCTATATGGGTGCCTCCATTTTACAAAATGTGCAGGCTTCCAGCACAGAGATGCACAGCATTGTTGAACTGCCAGGAGGCACCAAGAGTTCTAAAAGCAGGCAGTTCTCACTTACTGCAGCATGTCTTCAGCAGAATAACCAAGCTAATCTTGTACATTCCTAAACCTAAACCTTGATTTTAACACAGTGACTTAATTGTTTTCTTTACAATTCTTCAGTTTAGGGCTATGTAACAGATGAAAAATGGTAGTTGGTCTGCATGACCTGTGCATTCCATTAGAAGTCCCACTTAAAGGAAAGCTATACCCCTGATCAATGTGAGTCTCTACAAAAATATATTGCATAAAGCAGCTCATATGTAAAACCTGCCTTATCTAAATAAACCATTTTCATAAGAATATACTTTTTTAGTAGTGTGTGCCATTAGGTAATCCCGAATAGAAATCTGCCATTTTAAGTATTTTAAGGGCCACCCCATGCAATCACGGTGTACACAAACAAACCAAGGGCACACACATATATGTTAGGTCACATCAGTCAATAATGGACAAAGTTATTTTACTCCTACACTCCTTTCTGTTACAGCTGCATTATTTCCTGTCATGTGATCTCTGAGGGAGCACACAGCCCATCACAAAATGGTGGTTCAGGGGAAAGGTTGTAAAAGAGCAACATTTACTGATACATATATATTCCAGTTTGGTAAGATTCTTTAATAGGCCACATAATATTATATAAACTATGCATTAGTTAAATAATCATTCAGGGGGTATAGTTTTCCTTTAATAAGAGCCTAGTGCCACTAGAAGAGAAACGCCTACCTTCGGCATAATCCTGGACATCATGGAAGTCTACTTGACGCAGGCTTTTATCATTTTCAAGTAAGTCACTCTTGGTGCCACAAATGTAAATCCGGCAGTGCTGGTAAAATAAAAAGGTCCAATAAATGAATATCTGCCCTGCACTATGGATACATTACCAAGATTAAGGGTTTTACTGGACAAACCTCCTCAAAGTTCTGCAGCTCATTCACCCAGAATTTGACTCGTTCAAAACTGCTGGCATCAGTGAGATCTAGAATGGGAGAAAGCATTGCACATCAGCAGAACATTACGTAATTGCTACAGGTCCCTGCCTAACTGGGTTAGTAATAACGTAGGCTTCCCCAGGAGGTTAGAAGTTAGGCATAAGTTTTTTCTAAAAGGTCATGTTTCAGGTTTTTTAGGGCGTTAAAAGGTAGAAATTTAGTGTTAGCAAGAAAACAGAAGATTGTTTCAAAATGGCAATTAGATATACTCTTAATAATCTGCTAAATACAAACTGTTCAGCGTAATGTAACAAATAAATAACAAACAAAAGAAAACATTTTTTCTAACCAACAGCAGGGGCCCACTACTGATCTTTCTGCTATACCACTTATAACTACAGCTAAATCAGGAGGTATTATTTTTAACGCTCTCTCTATTACTCAAGCACAAATCATTTTTCATCATCATCATAATTATTCTAATAGGCCCAACACACTAACTAATAAAGCACACCAGTTCTGAAAAAGTCCTTACCATAACAAACTATAGCAGCTTTGGCCCCTCGGTAATATATGCGACTCATGGCTTCATAACGTTCAGACCCAGCAGTGTCCTGAAAAATGTAGGGACATCACAAATGTGTTTGGCACAACTTACTTTATTATACAGTAGTGATCCCCAACCAGTGGCGCATGAGCAACATCTTGCTCACCAACCTCTTGGATGTTGCTCCTAGTGGCCTTAAAGCAGATGCTTATTTTTAATTCCTGACTTGGTGGCAAGTTTTGGTTGAATAAAAACAAGATTTACTACCAAAGAGAGCCTCCTGTAAAATGAGATTATGCATAGAGGCTACTAAATAGGCAATCACAGCCATTATTTGGCACCCCTATAAATGTTTATGATGTTTGTGTTGCTCCCCAAGTCTTTTTACATTTGACTGTGGCTCATGAGTAAGAAAGGTTGGAGTTCCCTGTTATACAGGCACATAATGCTTACCCATATTCCCAATGTTAGACTGCGTCCTTCCACGTACATAGTTTTGGCAACAAATGCAGCTCCTATGGTCTAAAGCAAAATAATGATTATATCAAACTAAAGAAAACATGCATAACTAACAATAAACACATATATCTTTAGAATTGTTTACAGGCCTAAAGGTGATTATCACATTATTATTTAAAGGAGAAGGAAAGTCTATTTCACCTAACATTTGGTAATCACTTACCTGATACCCTGGGCTGTTGCTCCATTTACAAGAAAACTGCACCAGCCCAGAGTACTTTTTAGTAAACACTGTGCAGCAATCCTGTCTCTGCTTCATCCTTCTTCGAGTAAGTGAGCATGCGCAATAGAGTGAAAAGCAGAACTTTAATAAATAAAGTCAACCTTTTCACTCTACTGTGCATGCATCAGCCTACCATTGAATATGAAGAAGCGGAAGAGGAGGATCACTCCATGGTGCTTGCTTGCTGGTGTTTTCTGCTAAATGGAGAACCAGCCCAGGGTATCAGATAAGTGATTACAATCACTGGGGGGGGAGCCTAACATTTTGCACCCCAAATGGATACATCTTTCCTTCTTCTTTAATGGACAAAACATACAGCATAATAGCCATTTACCGGTATTTCCCAATTAAACCTATTTCTGCTATAGGTTTGTGCGTAGTACAGTTCATAGCAAATATACAAGCTTGTGTTTAGTTGTCAAAATGCAAAAATGCCAAGGTATTTTCTGCTCTGTGACTGTGGTTACTTTCTCTGGGCTTTTTTTGTTGGCAGACCTTTTGCCCTACCCAAAAGGCTTTTCCTATCAGAAGCAATATAGCCATCTCCAGCAAACACTACTGACTTAACTTTTAGCTGTTCTCCTTTTTTGTCTATCCCCTTACCATGCTTTAGCTAGTTTTAAGGAACAAGTAAAAATGTCATGAACTGCAGGAAGTGTTCCTTGAGAGTTTCCAGCTTTTTTCCTTGAAATATACATTTGCTGTATATGTATATGATGATTTCTAATCATGACCAGCAGATTTATTATTTGCATCATGGAATCCACTGTCCTGAGCTTTTCTTGGCATTTTATCAGTTTTCTCGCATTTGTTTCACAGGATTTTTTTCATCAAAATGCAAGTATTTTATCGTAAAAACATTCCAATGAGCATACCAGCCATCACCTTTAAAATAAAATGTATTGTGGGAAAATGTACACGAGAGCAGTTTCAGGCTGAAACGTCCCCTTTGTGCACAGTGTCAGGCATATGCCATTCCAGTTAAAATCATGGGGTGGCACTGAGCAGTATCATGTGGTAAAATGCTTGGTCTCACCACTGAGAGTTAGAGTTCACCACAGCAGCTCTAAGAATTAGTGCTATAAAGATTCTATGCATGATAGGGGTGATATAATAACTGGTGCAAAGTTTTCTTCAGGTCTAGTTATGCAACTCCTTTCAAGCAACAAGCTAGTAACTTTGATGGTTAATTTGTTACCATCTGTTATTGTACTACCCCCATGTGATTTCATATAAAATACTTTACAGCACACATTTTTCAATGTAACAGGAACTAAGCACTGGGAAGTGCATTGTTAGTGTAATCCTTTCCAAGAATTGTAATGCTTCAAAAGGTTGGTTGTGAATAGACTGAGGTTTACTTTCACTTTTGGTTTAATACAAGTATTCGCTAATTTTGTAGACTACGCCTGCTCTCACATTCTGGTACGGTCCCTGCAGGAAGCGGTGGTGCACATATCTCTCAACAAGGCTTGTCTTCCCAACTGATTCTTTTCCCAGCATCACCACTTTAACGTCGACACGTTGCCCACTCATGCTGTCCTCCTTGTTACCAAAGCACTGTCCCTTGGATCAGTAAGTGCAATTGTCCAGTGTGGTGAGCGCCCAGGGGCAACGTCATCTGTTTAAACAGAGCAAAGGAAATGAGTTACATTAGGCTCATAAGTTATTGCTATAACGTAAGATAGGAACTTAAATATCAATATCATTTTGTTAGAACTAGAAAGCGGCTATCTAATTCTATAACCAACTTATTTTAAAAAAGGGAAAGTATATTAGACTCAATATTAGGGATTGTATGCAGTTTTCTATAAAAGGGAATGTCCACCCAAAAGTTTTTCCATAATGAAAGAAAATCTAATTCTAGGGAACTGTCTCTTCCCATTGCAACACTGTATCGGTAGCCAGCTCTAGCCAGCTCTCCGCCCAAGTTTCCTATTTCAACAATGCCTTGTATGTTCTGTGATTAACAGACCTGGAAAGAAGTGGAATAACAGAAGTGTGCCAGGAACTGTGGGAAGAGAAGGTTTGGCTGGAGGAAGTGATTCCTAATACAAATAGCTTTGAAATCACTGAAACCGTTTTATATATACTAGAAAGTTGCTTTTAATTAAATTGTCTGGCCACTTTACCACTAGAGAGAAAGGTGCAGTCAGTAACAGTGCTTCTAAACAAAGCAGAAAACAGACATTTTGACTTAAATGAATACAAAGCCCTGGGATCTTACTAGAATGGGAGACTGGTTTCATTACTCTAACCAAGGAAGGAGTGTAACATTAGCCATGCAAAACAAAAGCTCCAAAGCCCAATACAACCTGGGATAGAATGATATATAAATATGTTATATATATAAAATCACTATCAAGCTTTGCCACCACCTGATTCCATGAATATGTATACAGGCCAATGCATTCGCACGCTTTCCCCCAGCACCAGGTTATGACAGAATTCTGGGAAACGTAGTACAGCAGCAGGCAGACAGAGGTAGGTAATAGATTTCACCTAGACTTCCCCCATTATAAAATGGCATTACTCAACCTCAGTAGGCCCAGTCAGATATGTGAAAGCTCACCCCTCTTTGTGTAGGTCACTAACGCAGCAACCCGTATCTCATCGTGTAGCAGTTCCCACTGCGGCCTCTCTCATCTGTCAGTGTTGTACGGTAGCCCCGCCCTGCAACATTTACCCCGCCCACCGCAAGCCTTGCCTTGGCTCGGCTCCACCCCCTGCTCGTAGTGCCCGCCTGCTCGTCCCAGGCCTCTCCTCTTTCTGCTCAAGGGCTGCCACTTGCCACCGGAAGTACATGTGTAGCGGTCACGTGTGTGGGAGATGCGGTTCCCAAGCCCGGAAGCGTCATGATGTCCTACTGTACCCTCATGGCGGCGCTGGGGAGATGAGAGTGTCCGAATGAGGCGGGTAAGCGGATGGCAGGGGGTGTCACCTTGTCACTGTCAAACGCAATAGACTAGCTGGTTCTTTTATAAGACCTTGTCAATTTCACTGCGATTCTGTATTTCTTTCTTTAATCCAGAGCTGCGGTGCAATGTTACAGAATGATATTTATTGGCTAAAGCGCTGCCCCTGTCACTTAATCTCCCTGGTTTCAGACAGTATCCGCTAGCCTCCTATCTGCAGGGAGTTCCAGATGTTATTATATATTCGCTGTACGAGGTGCCGGGCTCCCCCAGGAACTCTGCAGGCACTTTAATGAAGTCCCTAACTGTGTGAGGTGCACCATAACCTGTATACGCTGCACCCATGCACCCAACAGCTGGGCACTAATGCAAAATGGATTAACTTCAGAAAGTATGAGCATTTATTGAAAGAGTTGCCAATCGATAAAACAGGCTAAAAACCTAAAATAAAATCAGATTATTGTTTTTGGGTGGAAGAAATAAAATACCAATGTTGCTTTTTTCATTTTCTCTGCACTAGATTGATAGAGGAATTGATGGAGGCTAACATTATTATAAAGCACTGACATATTCTCCAGTGTTTTACAGAGATTAGACTTCAGACCCTTGCATGGCTGAGCTTACAGTCTTAAGCTGGTCATACACATGGCGATCTAACGATGTTTTGTGCGACCATCGGTCGCATGAAACATCGTCAGATCCGCCACACACAGTCAGGGCTGAAACAGCAGATAAGAGGTAGAAACAATAGGATTTCTACCTCCTTCTCCCGATTCAGCCCTGACGGCAGATTTTGGTCATGGCGCCCGATCAAAATTTTCTAACCGGCCCGATCGGCGAGTCGTCCGATATCAGCAGCTTCCTGCGATATCGGTTGACTCGCCAACATGCCATACACGCACCGAATATCGTACGAAACGAGGTTTCATACGATAGTATCGGTGCGTGTGTGGCCAGCTTTAGGGGTATATTTATCATTGCATGTAAAAAGTGGCCTGAAAAGGTGATGTTGCTGATAGCAGCCAATCAGATGCTTTGGTTTTCTAACAGTTGAAATCTAATTACTGATTGGTTGCCGTGGGATACATCACCGGTAATGCTTCACTTTACTTTTTACACAGCATGATAAATATACCCTTTAGATTCATATGCTGGTGTATTTTATCAGGAGCCAGTTAACCTGTATGTATCTGGGGTGTGGGAGAAAACTGAGTACCCAGAGGAAACCCACACCACCATAGGGAGCACAAACAAACTCCTTGCAGATAGTGCCCTGGCTATCGAATGCTAAACACTGCCCCACCATGCTAGCCACATTTCTAAAGTGTCTGTATATTTGTAATATATTTGGTGTAAATGTATGTATTGTTAGCATATAGAGTTATACTTAGTACACCAGGCAGTGAATAACATGTTTATCTATTTATGCTTATAGTGGGTAATGATGTGATTTCTTGCCACACAATTGGAAGAAGCTGTGTATCACTTCACACTTCCTTTGAGCTAAAACATAGTACTTACCCATAACCTGTATTTTCCAGTTCCCCCTCAAATGGAAAGACACTCTCTGGCAACAAGCTGGCTACAGACGGTTCCTGCCAGGATACCTCCACACCCCCCCTTCACTGCCGGCCTCTGATGGTTCCAGCAGCCTGCCCTGTTTGACACAGTGATTCCTACTGTGACTGGGAACAATGGTGAAGTATTTCTCAGGATTTAATATCCTGAAGAACTCATGGGACCAAGTATCTGCTGCTTTTTGGCAGCGCTATCCAAACCCTTACAGGTGAGAATTTCTGCCTCTTGCTGAAAATATACAAGTGCCCAATAGGATTGTTTTGCTTCCAATAAGGATTAATTATGTTAGTTAGGATCAAGTACAAGGTACTGTTTTATAATTACAAAGAAAAATATTTTTTTTTTTTTAAAATGTGAATTATTTAATTAAAGGGGTTGTTCACATTTAAATTAACTTTTAGTATGACGTTGAGTATAATATCTGTCCTAATTTGCACAATTTCAGTAGGTATCTGGTTGCTATGGGAAGAATTACCCTAGCAACTCGGCAGTGGTTTTAATGAAAAAGTGAAATATGAATAGGAGAGGGGCTGAATATAAAGATAAGTAATAAAGAAACAGAAAATATAAAATGTAGCTTCAGAGAGCAATAGTTTTTTTCTGGTGGAATCGGTGACCCCCATTTGAAAGCTGCAAAGAGTCAGAAGTAAAAGGCAAATAATTTAAAAACGACAAGAAATAAAACATGAAGACCAGTTATAAAGTTGCTAAGAATCGGTCTTTCTATAACATACAAAAAGATGACTACAAAAACAAAGGTTATGGGATTCCTATACCTGTACTGTGTAACTTACTATGCAGAAGGTAAGCCGGCAAAATAGCATTGGCTCGTTATAGTACATTGCAGTGAGCACCTCAGTCTTTAAATAGGGGCACATTTAAAAGAGTAACTACTTATATATTCTTCTGATCTTAAATGAAAGCTTTGTTGTTTTTTTAACTTTTATGCTACAGTTCACTCTGGTAGTAAATCCACTGTTCTGACTGTAGCTGAAGACGTCGCCTAGTTATTTTATCTTTGGTTCTCCATTACTGCTAGGCAAACGTTAATTCTAGCTGAGCCATTCACATTCAGATTTTTTTTTTAGAACATGACTGCGCCTTTTCACAGATGGCAAACAGAAGAACCATATTAAAGTATTAATGGCTGATCACCTTTTTTTTTAATTTGCTTGCATCCTGTACTGCTTTCTGGAACATTTCTAAATCCAGCCTTCCTCATTTTGAAGCTGATGTAATAGGCTGTTGGATTAACAGCTTCCCAGACTTCCTGTTAAGCCTGTAAAATACATGTAACAAATAGTGTTCAACACTAAAGCTCCTTGGCAATGAGTTTTTTATGTTTAAAGGCTAAGTAAACCCATTGTTTTTTTAAAAAAAGAGGCAATTCACCTTTGCTAAAAGTAGTTTACAAATATTTTTTAAGTTTTTATCCCTTTAGGGTGAAACCACACAGGGCGATTGGTTGCCACAACTTTTTAAAAAGTCTGTTGTGACTAAGCTTAATGCAAAAGGGGATCTTATAATGCTGCTGCTACATAGGGGGGCAAATTTTGCTAGTACTGATTTAACTTGGTCACACTAAGGGCAGGGCTCTGTCTGACTATATCTGAGGATCTGGCTTCTGTAAGTAGTGGACATGCTTCATTTGTTGCCTTGTAGGAACCAGATATATTGAGCCTCCCACAAAATCATGCACTAAGCTGTGCATTAATAGAATGGTGCTGTTCTAGCGCCCAATTTTACTAACTGCAATTTCTGGCTCAGGACCATTAATGAAAAGTGTTTGGATGCGTAGTGGTAATTTAAATGTGGGTATGGATGTGAGCCTGGAAAAGGTTGTACAATAGGCTTCTCCTCTTCTCTTTCCTCCTTCTACCTGCCATTAGATGACACTACTTCTGGTTTTTCATTGACAAATCAAGTTTTGTGTTTCCTGGCATAGGTCAGAATGTATAGTGGGTGCAAATGGGTAAAAGTTTGTGTTCGGCGCATGCTTGCTTTCACTCATTAGACCACCACAGGTCTCTGACATAGCTTTCTATTTACTGCTGAGTTAATTTTCTTCTGCCCCCTCGCATGTTTCCCAGTAGTAGATAAGTAAGTTAAAGTTTAGTACATTAGTTGCAGGTATTTCTCGATAGCAGCCTATACTAAGCATGCTCCATGACTTGATGATGATGTATTACCCCTTTGCCAGTATCATTATGAAGTGTTTAATAGCTGGAAAGCAAGTGAATAAATAGACCAAGCAGGAACAAATGAATGAAGGACAAGTGAATGCCTGCCTGAAAAATAAATATATATATATATATATATATATATATATATATATATATATATATATATATATATATATATATATATATATATATAATGTGTGTGTGTACTATAGGGTTTATCACACTATAGTACAATGCACTGTGTGTTTTTTTTTAATTAGCTGGTCCATTGACTCTTTACAGTAAATTAGAACTAGAAATGAGAGTGGCATTTTTATTCTTTGTCCTTGTGTTTTCTCTCCCTGTATATAGCAAACATGTTTTATCTGAAGACATTCTATACCGTGAGGTAACACCTGACCACAAGCTGCTGACCAGGAGACTTTTAACCAAGACCAATCGATTGCCGCGATGGGCAGAGCGCATTTTCCCAGCCAATGTGGCCCACGCTGTGTATGTCGTAGAAGATTCCATCATAGATCCTTTTAGCAAAACCATGACCACATATACATGGAACATCAATCATGCCTCGATCATGGTGAGTTGGACCTTTGTAGCTTCTTCCTTTTTTTGCTGCTGTGCTGTTATTTTGCATGCATCACGGAAAATGCTTTTTTGTCTTTTCTCTGGTTTTCATCCAGAAAACCACCTGGCATAAGAATGACATGGTATATACACTATTCTTCTGGTTAAGAATGTTCTATGGGCCTTCATCTGATGCTTATACTGTATTTAGTAGAGGTGCTTTCCTAATCTATTTTATCTAATCTGCTACGGGTGTTTTTGTAATCAACTTTTCCCTCATCAGCTATTGAGCCTTTCCCTACATGGGCAGATAAGCTGGCAAATACAGGTCTGGGATCCCTTATCCGGAAACCCGTTATCCAGAAAGTTCCGAATTACGGAAAGGCCATCTCCCATAGACTTCATTATAAGCAATTAATCCTAATTTTTAAAAATGATTTCTTATTTTTTCTCTGTAATAATAAAGCAGTACATTTTACTTAATCCCAGCCAAGATGTAATTAATCCTTATTGTATGCAAAACAACCCTATTTGGTTTATTTGATGTTCCAATGATTTTTAGCAGACTTAAGGTATGGAGATCTAACATAACAGGTCCCATACTTGTAGATGTAAAATAAACTGCTGATTTGAGTTCATCTGCCCGTGTATGACCTTAAGAAAGGTGCATAAACACTATCTGAGGGACTTCAAGTGCCATTTGCAGCACAGCTACTTCTCTATGCAGGGAAGGTTTTATTACCAGTATTTGTAATGTTTGCTAAATCTGTTTTCCTTCAGTTAAATATTAAGAAATTGTACATGTACTATATTTCCCCCCCTTTCTAATTCTTGGTCTTGGTTGCAGTCTGTGGAGGAGCGCTGTGTATACTGTGAAAATTCTGAGAACAGTAACTGGACCGAGATCAAGCGTGAAGCATGGGTGTCCTCCAAAGTGTTTGGTTTGACCAGGGCTATTCAGGTGAGTAGGCAGCAACAAGCCAGCCCAAAATCAAATTTAGTAGTTTCTGAGCCTCTTCCTTGGGCCAAATTGGAAGGATTTGTTCATTTGTTTGGTTCACAGACACTGTGTTTGTCCCCTTAATGTATACACTGTCTCTCTGTTCTTTTGCATTTATCAACCATTTATCATTACAAAGGAACATAACCTCAGTGTGCTGCTAAAAGCAATACCCTGTGCCACACCTCTCGTCATGCCCATTCCCACACCTTTCTCCTTGTAGATTGTAAGCTCTTTTGGGCAAGGCTCTCTTCACCTCTTGTATCGGTTATTGATTGGACATACAGAGTAACATATAAAGCAATGTATGAAACCCACTTATTGTACAGCGCTGCGGAATATGTTGGCGCTTTATAAATAAATGTTAATAATAATAATATTTATACAAGGGAGCTTGTTTTTTAAGCAGTAAATAGGATGGAAGGGTGGTGGATGAATACTGCAATAAGTTTATTTTTCACAAAATTTGCAACTAAAGCCCATAAGAAAGATATGTACCTATTATTAGTCTTATGGCTTAGGGCTGCTTAAAACAGGACAAAAAAAGGGAGGAAAAAAAGCAAATGGGACATAATGTCACACAAAACTCCAAAAATGGGCTGGACAAAATTATTGGCACCTTTTCAAAATTGTGGATAAATAAGATTGTTTCAAACATGTTAAACTCACCTGGGGCAAGTAACAGGTGTGGGCAATATAAAAATCACACCTAAAAGCAGATAAAAAGGAGAGAAGTTCACTTAGTCTTTGCATTGTGTGTCTGTGTGTGCCACACTAAGCATGGACAACAGAAAGAGGAGAAGAGAACTGTCTTGACTTGAGAACCAAAATTGTGGAAAAATATCAACAATCTCAAGGTTACAAGTCCATCTCCAGAGATCTAGATTTGCCTTTGTCCACAGTGCGCGACATTATCAAGAAGTTTGCAACGCATGGCACTGTAGCTAATCTTCCAGGGCGTGGACGGAAGAGAAAAATTGATGAAAGGTTGCAACGCAGGATAGTCCGGATGGTGGATAAGTAGCCCCAAACAAGTTCCAAAGAAATTCAAGCTGTCCTGCAGGCTCAGGGAGCATCAGTGTCACAGCGAACTATCCGTCATTTAAATGAAATGCTATGGCAGGAGACCCAGGAGGACCCCACTGCTGACACAGAGGCATAAAAAAGCAAGACTACAGTTTGCCAAAATGTACTTGAGTAAGCCACAATCCTTCTGGGAAAACATCTTGTGGACAGATGAGACCAAGATAGAGCTTTTTGGTAAAGCACATCATTCTACTGTTTACCAAAAACAGAATGAGGCCTACAATGAAAAGAACACAGTACCTACAGTGAAATATGGTGGAGGTTCAATTATGTTTTGGGGTTGTCTTTCTGCCTCTGGCACTGGGTGCCTTGAATGTGTGCATGGCATCATGAAATCTGAGGATTACCAAATGATTTTGGGTCGCACTGTAGAGCCCAGTGTCAGAAAGCTGTGTTTGCGTCCGAGATCTTGGGACTTCCAGCAGGACAATGACCCCAAACATACGTCAAAAAGCACCCAGAAATGGATGGCAACAAAGCGCTGGAGAGTTATGAAGTGGCCAGCAATGAGTCCAGATCTAAATCCCATTGAACATCTGTGGAGAGATCTTAAAATTGATGTTGGGAAAATAAGAGATACCTGGAGCAGTTTGCAAAGGAAGAATGGTCCAAAATTCCCAGTGAGAGGTGTAAGAAGCTTATTGATGGTTATAGGAAGCGACTGATTTCAGTTATTATTTCCAAAGGGTGTGCAACCAAATATTAAGTTAAGGGTGCCAATAATTTTGTCTGGCCCATTTTTGGAGTTTTGTGTGACATTATGTCCAATTTGCTTTTTTTCCTCCCTTTTTTGTTCTATTCCAATACACACAAAGGGAATAAACATGTGTATAGCAAAACATGTGTTACTGCAATACTTTTCTGTGAGAAATACTTGATTTTCTGGGGTGCCAACAATTTTGGCCATGACTGTAAAATATAATTTTTTTTTATTTATTTTTTTTTTGCTATAGTATGGTCCTGAAAGGTTGTAACAATTCTTTTTTCTGTTTTGTTTTTTAAGGAGTTTGGTCTCGCTCGTTTTAAAAGTAATGTGACCAAGGCAATGAAGGGCTTTGAATTTATTCTGGGAAAAATGCAAGGTAGGTGGATAAATATAAAGAAGTTTAAAGATACCCAGACTATTGCTACTGCGTAGTTATCTCTTACCCAGTAGCCTTTGTCTCTCTGCAGATAGTTTATGAATAGTTGATTCAAGAATAACTGATTTATTTACTGCACCATCTTAGGTGATGTGCCTCATAGGACCCTTGTTGAAACAGCAAAAGAAGCAACAGAAAAGGCAAAGGAGACTGCACTGGCAGCAAAGGAGAAAGCCAAAGACTTGGCCAGCAAGGCAGCTACAACAAAGAAGCAGCAATATGTTTAAGGGTTTGTTGGCCAAGACCATGGGCCACTCAGTTTCAGGCACCAGAAGCTGGCAATACTGCTGGGTTCATCTATCACCTGAACCAATGTCCATCAAACTAGCATCTTTTGAAATCATATTTCTTTCCTCTAGTTCCTTTCAAATCCAGAAAAAAAAAAAATCTGAAATGTGAATACAATGAATCACAAATTACTCTTTTCTATGCTTTAAGTTATGATTAAATAATTATCTAATTACAATGCCTGGAAGTTTTTTGCTTGCTTGCACCCTCACATATACAGGCTTGGGATCACATAAAAGACTGGGTTTTGTAAAGGTAACTACCTTGTTTTATTTCTCTTTAAATAGCTCTGATATTTTCTTCACCCTGTTGGAGTTTTCTTCATACCCGTCAGTCGCCACATTTAATTGTCATAATTCAAACATACAATAGGGTTGCCTAACCAAGCAGTGTGGTTTGAATGGTTGAAGGAAAAAAAAAAAAAGAGCCCGGATCAAACCCAAGCTAACCATACACTAAAAGATCTGGTTGTTTGTGGAGTTCAGCAAACGAGCAGATCTTTTTCCCGATATGTCCACCCAAGATGGGCGTTATCAGCTTGATCATTTGGTCCACAAGCCAACAATTGGATCACATTGATGGGCTATCGGGGCGAGGACCACATAAACAAGATGATGTGCTTCCTCACCCTGATCTGCCCAACTTTTAGCCAGGTATTGGGTTATACACGTGACAATAAGCTGATTGCAGCTTTTATCAGCCCATGTTGCCCCCCTACAAATAGGGGGAGAACCCACAACCTCCACCACAGACAGTGCCCTGATCTGAAATGTACTCAAGACCCCAGTACTACAATGTCAAGCACCAATACTGCTAGAGGCAATAAACACAAAAAATCCTTTTATAGTTTTAAGCATTTGGGAGTTAGTTGTATGCAGATGCAGGACTCCAGCACCTGCAATTGGAGACAACATTTAACCAGCTACAAACAATCTGATGGCCATAAGGCTTGAACAATCAGACCACCAATCTATTAGTTTTTTTTTATATGCATTCAGGTACAGAATGCTGTAATGTCAACACCGGCATTGGATAAAATGGACAATCATTTTAATAAAACAGGCAAGAGATTCCTGTTTTGTTGTTGGTTTCAGCAACACCCCATCCCTTACTGATGTCTGTGTCTCAGGCTTACATGTATGGTCCAGTCTTCACACGTGTTTTACAGGCAGAATCTGATTAAATAAATTTTTACAGAAGAACAGGAACAGCACCTCTTGTCTTTGTAGATTAAAATGCCTTTATTGCAACATTTTTTTGGGGGCAAACAACAACAGCAGCAGCAACGTTTCAGGTCACAAGACCTTTTATCAGCTTGATAAAAGGTCTTGTGACCTGAAACGTTGCTGCTGCTATTGTTGTTTGCCCCCAAAAAAATGTTGCAATAAAGGCATTTTAATCTACAAAGACAAGAGGTGCTGTTCCTGTTCTTCTGTACCTGGATGTGCCGATGGAAAGTGGCCATTGGGGAACCTGCACTACTTCTAACTAATCACAAGGCTTGGTGCTGACTACTACTCTCTAAATACATTTTTACAACATTCATCAAAATATATCAAAAGGAGACATGCAGTCTTTTTATCTCAAATAAGATTTATCCCTAAGAGGTGTGTTGACAAATTGGGTTGATTGAAGGGGTACTTTGCTTTTAGTATGTTATAGAACATCCGATTCTTCTTTTGCCTCCCTCGCATGCATCTTTCCAGCTTACAAATGACAGTGGAAGCCAAAAACTATTGCTCTGGGAGGCTATAAATGTATTGTAACTTCTTATTACATATCTTTCCAATTCCAAGATACTTTCCAGTATACCTTAAAACCACTAACACATTCCATTTGCAAATGGAATTGCTATTTATAGCTTCATCTGCCTGGCTGTTTATTTTATATCCTGGCTCCTAAAACAGTGCTGCAAGCCAGCTGTTTAACAGATCTAAAGAAGATACAATTCCTGTTATAAACCCGTAGAATAGAAAGTAATAATCATTAGCAATTACATATACAAATAAAAAATTAAAATTCATAATAGAAGGTTGAATTAATGTATATGGGAAAGTTGCTTGCAATATATAGCAAGGGGGCACTGACTACCGTTTGTTAAAACTGAGTCTCTTGTCTGTAATATTTGCATAGAATGTTTTGGTATTTATTGGTATTTAGAACTGAATAAAATATGTGCCACATTTAAATAAAAAAATAAAGACCACCAGCCATTATATGGAACAAAACACATTTACTAAAATATAGGTTAAATATAAAAAGTCAGAGGATTTGTCCTCTAGACCCTGACAGAACATTTCTTTACAACAAATGCTTGCCAGGTTCAGGAATGTGATAAGCAAGGTCTCGCTCCACCCTCGCACATGAAGGGGCAGTTTCACATAGCATCCTAAGATGATTGTTTCATAAATAATTGCCAAACCCAGACATTGGGTATTGCCATTTGTTTTACAGAACAGGCAATACTATTGCAGGACCAGATTTGTTGCTCCTCAGGTACTGAGGCGTCAGAGTGTTGATCTAACAGCAGCAGACTCCTAACTTTTTCCCAAGTGCAGGAATCATTGGTATCTATTTTACATATATGGCAATAAGCAGCAGTTCTGTAGAGGGCAAAAAGAGACCCAGATAATGCTTTCCATACCAACAATGTGGCAGACATTAAAAATGCACTTTTTTTTAACTTTTCTCTTCTGTGAATCATAAAGGAAGTAAAAAGTCATAGTAAAAAGTAGAAGTGCCTCATTATGTGTTCTTTTATATGGGAGCTGGAGGACCACCGCAAATGTTTCAGCTGACTGTGGCATCCATTTTGTTGCATTTACAAGGTAAGCAATTTTTATCTTGGATAACAAAAACAAAATATCTAGTGTACAATTGCAGGTTCCCATTAAGTGCAGAATTACTAAGTGCTTCTGTGTAGCCAAGGCAGTAGCCACTGATGGGAACAAATGGTATTGTATATGCATGTGCGACACATGGCATACAAATGTCAGGACACTGGCTAATCCTTAATATTTACCTGATGTATTGTGCTCAAGGCAGAAATCCAATGTTGGAGTGGAGTGGGATTTCATATCCACATATTGCAATCATGAATAAAAAGAAAAAAAAAAGAAAAATAAACAGGCACACAAAGCGCCCCTCCCATCAGGGCAGCAAGAAGATCCCTCCAAGCAGTATCTTCACTACAAAAAGGCAGCAGCAACAGGAAGCAAAACAAATGATCAACAGTCCAGCTATTTGACATTGTAACTTTCCTTACTACACTAAATCCTTATCTAACCTTTAAAATGAAAAGCTCACTGCCCTAATAGATTTGCAAAGGGCAGTATGAAAAAAAATATTCCTGACGTGTCAGTTGACAAAAAAAAAAAAAAACTTCTGCCATTTCAGCATTGCGATGTAAACATTACCAATCACTGGCAACAGAAGTCTAGAATGTTGCTACCTGTTCCAAGAATAGTTGTATGTCCAAAAGCACCTTCAAATGTTTCAAGACTGTAACAGCACATCTTTATATGGAGGTGAGTGAAAACAATTGATTTGAGTTATCCTGTGTGTACCACATCAGCAAGTGTTTTCAGATCTGCAAGGTAAGTTGTTTTGTGGAGCTGCCCATGTAGTAAGTCTGCTGATGTTTTATCTGCTGTGTTTGTAATCAGAGGTCATAGCCAGGCATGAGCTGGAGTAGAGTAGCTGTGTTCCAGCCCAGCACTAAATGAAACAAAGAGTTCACCCTCATTGCCACTCAGAATTATTCCCTCCACATCTACCTCCAAATCCTCTGTAGAAAGAGGGGAAAAAAAAGAACAATTAGAATAAGGTTATGGTTCACCAAAAAACATATGAAAAAAATATTCAGTAATAAATCCTAGCATAAGTTAAACTAAGACAAAATCAAAATGAGAAGAGGGACAAGCTTTACCTGGTCCCCTGTAAAATTCTAATGGTTACATCCACTGGTAGTTATCACTTATTTCAACCCAAATATTTTCTCTTTGAAATACTAAATTCTGCTGGTAGTCAAACGAGAACTGTGAGAGTTGGCATTTTTATAACTCCACAACCATATGCCCCTCCTACCCACCTTGATCAGAATCAGATCTCTCAGAGGATAAAGTTGACGAATCTAAGCTGTCAGTTCGAATCCTCTCTGTGTTAGGAGGTAAAAGCTGTTTTAGTCTCTGGCGGAGCTTCTGCTGTTCTACCCTCAGTTTTTCCTTCAGGCTTTTAGCCCTTAGCTCCTGGTCTTCAAGTTTCTGAACAAAGTGTTGGAATAAGGGTTAAACACAAACAGATCAGCATTTGAAATGTAAAGAATGATCTAGAATTATTTCTATTGAAATGTGCAAAATATTAGGGCAAAAAAGAACCACATGCATATTATGCTGTTTCTTTATATGCATACGCTAGTAAGGGCTTCAAGTTTTGTTCCACTTGGGTTCAAAGCTTGTGTGCAGCAGTGTGAAACCCGAATTGGAAGAATGGGCTGCATTCTGTTGTGCGTTCCCCTGTGTAGGAATGCATTTAAGATCCGCAAGAGTGAAACACCTGTGTGTAAGAGCGCTTATGTAAACAAATTCTAAAAGCAGGTTTATTACTTGACTTTAGGATGAGGTGTGTGATGCCAAGAGCTACAAAAGCACCTCCCTACAGTCCTTTATTAGAAAGCAGAGCTTTCCATGAGCACAGAAATGCTATTTCAGCATAGCTAAGTTTATCAGCTGGGTATTTGTTTTTTTCCTTTGTACTATGACTAAGGGCAGGTGATCTCGCAGTCAGGTCTGCACAAAAATGGAATCATCCAGCAACACAAAAACCAGAATTTCAAAGTGCTGACCAGAGTATTGACAGATAAACAATGATAGCATATATCAGCATTTTTAACCACTTTGAGGTGTGCCACACAAGCATGAAAAAAATGTCTTTGGGGATGCCAAATAAAGGCTTTGACTGGTTATTTGGTAGCCCCATGTGGGGGTGGTGAGCAACATGTTGCTCATAAGCCACTGGTTTGGGATAAATAGGTTAGAGAAGCAGCATCCTCAGGAATTTGGCTAGGGATATATGGGAGCTTGTGAATAAATTTAAGTCACTTATTTGTTATAGCAGTTATTGAATATCAGAAAAACAGCCTTACATCAATCTGTTCCCACCCTCCACACTTACTTTGATGTGTTGCTTGGCCCTGTGTAAGAGACTGAGAGTTGTATGCCTTGAGTTTTCCATGCTCAGAGGCACTTGTTGTTTAAGTTGCTCTAAGCATCTTCGAAGTTGCGCTCTCCTGCAGTTATAAATATCAGATGTGTATCATGTTAATAATTAGCAGCCTATATAAATTCATTCATTCACAACAAACTCTGGGTTGTAAGTACATGCAGATTATACTGTGGGTTGCTGCAAACAGCCCCTTGCATGAATGCAATTTGATGATTTCAGGGAACAAACTGAGCAGCTTTTATATCAGCAGTGGTCTCCCCAGTCAAAAAAAAAAAATAGCCGGGTGGGAGAAAATATCTAAATTAATAATAAAGCCTTGCCCCCAGCTTGCCTGCTGACACAGCAATGCTTTTTACAGAAGCCAGTAGGACTTTGTACACTTCTGCAAATAGAATTCATGGCTTCCAAAATAATGCCTTGTAATACACTTGGCTAAAAGGGCGTTAGAATAGAAAACTGTTCAGTTTTGGATCCTGTCTCGCAGCTTCCAAAATGAGCTCTTATTAGACTGTATGAACAAATCCTAGAGATAAGTTGTTCTAATAAAAGCAACTATAATGTAAAATTTCATAATTCTCTGTTCAGCTGTCAGTGATGAAATTTAAAAGGAGAATTGCTAAGACATCATATACTCAGCAAACTCACCTGTGTTTCTCCAGCTCATTGTGAACAGATCTGTAGGTATAAAAAGAGAAGGCAGATGTCAATATCCAACCAATAAGTCTACAAACATTGTATCTGTGTGACCGAATATCCATTGCAGCAAAAAAAAAATCTAGAAACACATGGCACCACACAATGGAGAATTATGGACAAGCCTGGACTGAGATTCAAAATAGGTCCTGGCATTTTAAGTACACAGAGGCCCAAACAGCTCAATAAATAGTGACTGTCTATGGCATCTTACAGCAGCCCTCTGGCATTTGCCAGAACCCACAGATTGCCAGTCTGGGCCCGATCGTGGATAATGTGGTACCTTGAGTGACTACCTGCATTATGTATTGTTAGTGCTGCTCATGAAAGATAAATGGCAAAGATGTAACGGGACTATGAATCACTGAATGTACTAAAAGAAGAAAACAGAGACATGACATTCATGGAAAAGTATCAGTGTGCCAATAAAGAGCCACCTTTTTGTATATATTGTCTGAAACTCCTCTAAGCTGTTGGTGGAAATGGTAAGGTAAGACCAAGAGCAAAGAAGATTTTTCAGTCTCCAAAAGAAATAGATTTCCAATCATCACTTTAGTTTTTTTTTTTTAGAAGTGAAAAGCCAGCAAAAAAGGGTTTCAACACTATCTATAAGGCTGCACAGATTGCTAGTGAAAAGTAGTTCAGTGGTGTCTCACCTGACATTATCTGGGTTGCTGTTTGTTCTCTGACGCTTTCGCCTCCCCGGGGTGGCAGGATCACATGGCAAGATGGAGGCATAACCATGCTCTGCTTCTGAAATCAATATTAGACAGTCTTAACGTTTGGAGAAAAAAACCAACAAAACGCATTTATATATTTAATACAAAAGCCATGCATAACCTGTCAATTAAATCCTTATAAATTGTGCTTAGTGATGTCATTTGACTCACTTAAACTTGTGTATTAATATAGAGTACCCCCCCTGGTCATAGGACATCACCTCAGTGACTTAAAATATCCTTAGATTTTATAATAGGGGTAATTTATTCAGTATATATTAGAGTTTTCAAGGACAGACAGCAACGAAGTAAAATGAAAATACCGATGGTCTTACACGGTAATAAACTTATTTGGCGAGATCTAATTCAGCCACCCACAACCCCATACAGTGGGGCCTATGGGGACCCGACGAATGAGGACTGCAGCACTGTGCCAATACATTCCTCGAGTCAAACCTGCCCAGTTTTTGGACAGATATTGGTTGGACAAGTTGGTCGGCCCCATACATTGTATGGGGCATTGTATTATCAGCCCATATTTGACCAGCTCACTATAGAAAATGAGAGGGGACAACAACAAAAAAAGTACATCTTATATTATAACATTCTTACACTAGTGCTACTACTTTTTAGTTGACAGGACAGGTAGCCCAACCATCAAGTGCAATCTTATTCAGTTTCATGAATTAATATAGCGTCAGGGTTTACAGTTTTAGGGTTTAGGTCAGAAATAGTGATTCATAATTTAGAGTGTTTGAGTGAGCATACACAGTAAGATCTGCTTTTGGGTCTCTGCCTAATGTGGCCACCCATCAGCAGAGTACCGCATCTCACACAATGGAATTTTCCCTGGTCAGAAACATTTCAAGTATGCCACCATTTTGGAGCCATACATAGCACAATAAGCTGCCCAATCGGTCTGGAGAGGCCAAGCAGTCAGCTTAAGTTGTCCTGTATACGGGGGCTGAAGCAGTGGCAGGAGGGCTTAACCTGAAAAACATGGCGAGATGTGAAATTTGGGGATAGTACTTATTTGCTCTCCTAGACATACCTGAACAAGGCTTATCAGTCAATTAGGATGGCATCTGTAGTGAAAACATAGTTTTGGTACTAGTTATTCTTGGAAATATGGCTAATATAACTATATATGTAAACATGTTACAAGCTAATGGGTACCTTCAACTGCAACTACTGCTCTAACATTTAAGGCACTGGTTAACCCATGCACATTGACAGGGATCCAACTTGTGACACTAGATTGTGTCACCTGACAGCTTTTGGGGGACTAGACCAGTGATCCCCAACCAGTGGCTCAGGAACAACATGTTGCTCACCAACCCCTTGGATGTTGCTCTCAGTGCCCCCAAACCAGGTAGTTATTTTTCAATTCCTGACTTGGTGGCAAGTTTAGGTTGAATAAAAACAAGATTTCCTACCAAATAAAGCCTCCTGTAAGTATTTTTACATTTGACTGTGTCTCATGAGTAAGAAAGGTTGGGGACCCCTGGACTAGACTACTACAAGGTGGAGAAAAATATATATAAACTCACCTCTTTCCCTTCGCTCCACATACTCAGCAGCTTGCAGAAGAACCTGCAGATTGCTGGGGAGCTGCTCCATTTTGGCAGGGGGAGATGCAGCAGTAGCCTCTCAAGAGATTCTTGATTTCGGCAAAGCTCCTTGGGCAGTCTCTTGCTTTGGACTCACTTCTCTGCTGCCTCTTAACCTTAGCAGTTCACAGCTTCCAATAGTTCCAACTGTCCAAGAAGAACCAATAATTATATGGTCAACTTTTCATTTGTCAGGAAAAAATATTACTTGAAAATATCCTTAAACTACTCTACTACATACACAAGTGGGATCAAATCACCCATTTTATTGGGCAAACATATAGAAAAAAATACAGTAAGAAGTAATACAGATTTGGCAACAAATTTTCTTCTTTTTAAAGTACAGGTATCCCTTATTCGGAAACCCATTATCCAGAAAGTTCCAAATTACGGAAGGCCCATCTCCCATAGACTCCATTTTAATCAAATAATTCACATTTTTGAAAATGGTTCCCTTTTCTCTGTAATAATAAAACAGTACCTTGTACTTGATCCCAACTAAGATATAATTAATCCTTATTCGAGCCAAAACAATCCTACTGGGTTCAAACAATTTTCTTAGTAGACTTACGGTAGGAGATCTGAAATACGTAAAGACCCCTTATCAGGAAAACCCCAGGTCCTTAGCATTCTGGATAATGGGTTCCATGCCTGTACATGTCCCCAGTTAAAGGGGTGATCTGGTCAGAATGTGTGAAAAGCCCCCCAGCAATTGTTCTGTGGCCGTGATCTCTAATTCACCTGCACTGCTACTAGAATTGTGTGACTAATATCTTGGCTGAATAAAACCATGTATAAATGTACAAGTAAGGAGGAAGAAATGAATAAGATACCTTGGCAATTCCAGCAGCTGCAGGACTGTCAGTAGCAGAGGCAGGAGGGATGCTGGAAAGCGCAGTCCCAGCCAGTTCAGTTACAAACTAGTTCCTCCCCCCACACAGAACAAATTCTATTTATATGGGCCGTGATCCTCCCATGTCCCCTAGTGTAGCATTATCAGCCGATCGCCTCCATATTTGCTCTATGCAAGGCCCGAGGAGTAAGAAAAGAGAGGCCCCTGGCAGCGCAGGGAGCTGGGCCCTGTCCCATAAATCTGTGCTGCCCAAGCTGCACATCCTACTGAAATTCAATAGCCCACAATCGCAGCAACAGAGTTGCAGGAGGGCTGGGGATCTGCAGGTTGCCTGTATTTCCTAAACAGATCGACCAACTATTACTTAGTATTACACGTATTTTATACTTTTAATCGTCAAGGAGACCGAGGGTACAGGGCGAAACCCTCTGCTGTAGGCTGGCTCCTTAAGGCCTCCCACCTCTCAAGACTTGTTATTGTTATGATCGGATTTCCCCACCCTACAAGGGATCTCTCCAGCTCATCCGCCCTCCTCACCTGATCCCTTCCAATATGTGCCCACAGCATAGGCCGTCCTCCGAGTCGGGATCTCTAGCTGTCACACAGCGGAACCAACACCGGAAGAAGCAACGTAGCTGATACCTACCGAGCGACGGCAGAACGAGTGCAACTGCCTGCGGGCCCGCCCACCTTGCCCCGCCCTAGGTCACATATTTCCCTCAGCTACACTTACCGCCGCTATTATTACTTGAGCTCCAACTCTCGGCCCTTTGCTTGTCCCTGCCGCTACTCCAGGATGTCGCTGGCACAATGAGATTGGGACGTTTTCAGCCGCTTACCGGAGACCACGGTTACCATGGAGCTTCCTGAAACGGGCGGAGCTTCCTGTGCGAGTTTTTCTATTGGATACTGAGAGAGGGGGGCGCGGCGTTGTTTAGAAGCGTCATGTTTTATGGCAACAGTTTCAGGCGGGAAAGTCAAGCACCTTTCAAAATTTCAAACACAAAAAGCAGCGGAATACATGTAAAACTGAGACAAAATGGTGGGAGAAGGAAGGCGGGATAGAGTGGGATACACTGAGCTACTCAAAGTAGTTCCTCGAAACATTTTATTCTTGAGAGCCCCTAAGGTTCCAGGGCGTATTTACAGTGCTAACTAATAAGTATAATAGAGCTCATTGCTAAACGACTAAGTGGGTCAAGTTATTAACGTGAAGCCTTTGTAACTACAGAAACATAGACATTTGTCGTTCTACCTGCAACTGCAGAGATGTGTCAATGCTTTCTGTGTTAGGGTCTTTGTCTCCCATAGTCAGACATTGGGGTGTAATGGGACTTAAATGAGGGGCATGGCCAAAGTGTGCTACAAAATTACTCCACAAATGTCCAATTATTTTCTTATTACCCCTGCTCCCTCCTTTTGAGGTGGCACAGGATGGAGGACAAAGTGCTCAAATGCAGGACTGGACACCATCACATAGGTTTATTTATAGATTTTAGGATCCCAAACTTGAACAGTCTCGTTGGCAGTAAGCATAATGTCCCACGGAGAGCTTAGTCACCTACGCTAAATCTCTGCTGCCGCAGGCGACTAATCTTTTCAAAAAACCTTTCCACCGGCAAAAAAAGGAATCAACAGTGGAAAGGCCTGCAGGAGGAAACTTCACACGATTTTGGAAAGCCAAAGGCATTTCGGATTGATTAGACGGCCCCTGTAGCAGAGATCTCTTGCCGGAGACTAATTGCTCTGCTGGACAATCTAACAGGCTTAGATGGCCAATAGGGCGGTGCGTCAGCTTCCTAGCCAATGGTTCTTTGGTTTGTTCGCAAAAGCAAACACTATCTCATATAGCTTTAAAATTGCTAAGCTTTGGCAGTGATGAAATGCCTTTGTTGTGTTCTTTCAATCAACATGGAAAATACATTAGTACAGTGCTGTCCAATGAATAAGTCATTCAGTTTATTGGGGGTCAGTGGAGTTTACCCTAAGTTTAACCCTTTCCCACCTTTTCACATAAACTACTTAACTCTGTAAGTTTAGAGGCCCAATGATTGATTGCTGTGGGGCCCAATTAATATAATATAAAGTATATAATAATTACTGTGTTAATAAGCCAGTATTTTAATTGGGGGGTCAGTGAAGTTTATACTTCAGTTTCGTAATTTTCTGTTAAGGTAAGATACGTTTTTGCACAAGCTACATAAATTGCATTAGCGTAGGGACCCAGTGATGTTGCTGTGCAGCCCAATAACCAGTCATTCCCCTACTGAAACTTCATGTAGAAGACACTAATAAAATTCAGTAAATAGCTCCTAAAACAAAAAGCTGACATTACTCTATAATAAGCAGTTCATATAAATAGTTAAAATCAATTATTAATGTGCCAATAAGTCAGTCTGTTAATTGGGAGGAAAGTAGAATTTACTTCTAAGTTGTTGAATTCATTGGTGGTGAGTGGAGTTTGCCCCTGTTTGCCCCTTCTCTGCATTGTATTTTGCAAGTTACTTAAGTTGCCAGGCAAGTTAGGTCAGTTTCTTAAGTTTCCAGGCAACATTTGTGGAAGTTAAGTAAATTGTGTAAGTTTCAACCTAACCTTATGCATAACTTTTGTGACGCATCCGGGCCCCATTCCGAAGCAGATTTTCACGGGAACAACAGTACCCCCTCTCCCTCCCTGATGGCGGCCCTGAGTCTCCTCTCCATTTATTGTCAGCTCTGCTCATTGATTGCTAGCTCTGTCCGTGTTTGCCAGTCATTTTTCGAATCCACCCCAATTAGTCACTCAATATAACAGCCTTCTACATACACATTTAACCCATATAGTGGACACATTGACCTTTAGGTCAGTTCCAACTGGGAACGCCACATAAATGCCTGTTTGCTTCTGGTTAAATGTATAAAAAATTGATGTTAGGTGTTGACATTTTATAGAAGGAAACCTATATATATTTACATACAATATATCTCTACTGATCATGTGGACTCCACTTCTTTGCGGTTGCTGCATAACCAGCTGCCCCTGGCTATTTACTTTGTGGCCACCAACACAAGAAAACTTTTCCTGAGAACTACTGTATTAGTTAATTAATATATAAATAATTACGCTGCTGGCATTTTCTGCCTTACACACACCTTACAGTGCTTGTTCCCATAAGTACAGGTAAATCAGATCAGTTCCAAAGGACCTGCCATTGGTATTGAAACTGGGCCCCTATAAATAACTGGACTGTGCAACAGCCTTTTCTATTATTTTACACTATTTTTTTTAGCGTAGTGCAGTTTCATTATTTACATACTCTACTTAAACAACTCCACTAATTATGTGAAATGTAAGCTGTGAGCAACCTGCTGGATTTTGCCAGTAAATTAATTACCTAGAAATCATTCCTCAGAACTGTCAGTACCTTAAAGGGGTGGTTCACCTTTAAGTTAACTTTTAGTATGTTATAGAAATATAGGCAATTCTACACAGCTTTTCAACTGGTCTTCATTTTTTTTATAGTTATTGAATTATTTGCTTCCTTTTTCTGGTAACTTTTTGCAGCCTTGAAACAGGGGTCACTGACCCCCGCAGCTTTGTGAAACTACAGTTTAATTGTTATTGTTACTTTTTAGTAAATTTAATCTATTCAAGTCCTCTCCTATACATATACAGGTATGGGATCCCTTACCCAGAAACCTGATATCCAGAAAGTTCCAAATTACGGAAAGCCTGTCTCCCATAGACCCCATTTTAATCAAATAATTCAGATTTTTAAAATTGATTTGCTTTTTCTCTGTAAAAATAAAACAGTGTTTGTATTTGATCCCAACTAAGATATAATTAATCCTTATTGGGGGTAGAACAATCCTATTGGGTTTAATGTTTTATTGATTTCTTAGTAGACTTAAGGTATGGAGATCCAAATGACGGAAAGATCCCTTATCCCGAATACCCTTGGTCCCGAGCATTCTGGATAACAGGGCCTATACCTGTATCAGTCTTTCATTCAAACCACCCCCTGGTTGTTAAAGTGGACCTGTCACCCAGACATAAAAAGCTGTATAATAAAAGCCCTTTTCAAATTAAACATGAAACCCAAAATAATTTTTTTATTACCACATCCATACCCATTATAAAAGCATTTTAAAATCCCAGCTGTCAATCATATAACGCCTGCCCCGCCTCTATGCCTTAGGCATAGAGGTGGGGCAGACAGTTACTTTCACTTTCAATTCAGAACTTCTTAGATGTTGCTGCACTCCTCACATTCCCCCTCCCTCCGCACCATGTAATTGTGGAACCAGTGCATGGATATGGGTATCAGGTCCCCCCATACTGGAACAGAAACAAGATTTTGGCAGGATGCAATGCCTGCTTTGATAACAGTGTCCACAAAATGGCCCCTGCCTGCTTGCTGCAATTGTGAATTCCAAGGCTGAAGAAAATAAGATTAAAATAATTTATATAGTGTAAGTGAAGTTTATTTTGCTTGCCAAACACAATAGAAAACAATTTGAAATTATTTCTTAAGGTGACAGGTCCGCTTTAAGGTAATTTGGATCCTAGCAACCAAATAGCTGCTGAAACTCCAAATAAGAGAGCTGCTGAACAAAAACTGATAATTTAAAAAAAAAACAAAAAAACTACAAATAAAAAATGAAGACCAATGGATAACCTACCTATGTTATGCCAGGAAAAGAGGGGGCCACACAAACTTGCAGCGTTTATTTTCATAGTATTTTGCTATGTTAATGGATAAGGAAGAGTCGGGGTAAATGCAGTAGTGGAATCACATATGCTGCCATGTGACTTCCATTGTTCTTCAGGTTAATAGCCCTTGATTTTTCTTCTTATTTTTTTTATTTTAAAGGTCTTTTGCCAAAACGGTAATTTTAGCAATAGGCACAGAAAAGAAGGATGTTCAAAAATGTCTCCTTCAATAATACATTTTCCACAGTATAAAAAATATACTGCTTAGTCTTTTGCTTAAAAAAATAAAGTAAAAAGAGTAAACGATAGTTCAACCTATCTTGGATGCCTCAGGAGGCTTCAGCCTTAGCGGGACGACTCTAGACAAGACCATTAATTTCCATGCCAAAGTCTCCTTGTGACCACCATAAAAGGAAGTTATCTCCAAAGATATAGACTCTCCATGCTCTACAATCAGGTGCCAGGCTATGGGACATGAGCCTTAGTGCTCTTAAAGCTTGCAAGTCATGTTCCAGTATTTTTAGATCATGTTTAAATGGCAAATGCAGCAATATTTATGTGTATGTGGAACTGCGTTATGAGCTAAGTCACACTCTGACCAAATGTTAGTCCCCTAGACCACTGCTCTAGAACGTGTACAGCAGCATCTGTGTCTGCAAAAGCAGTCTAAGAGAACTTGTAAAGATAATTAAGAGTTGGGAACATCTAACTTCCTAGTCATTTTCAGGGCACACATGAAGAGAATAAAGGTGTTCATATACAGAAAAACGACAAAAATCAACCCTGTCCAATTGACAAATGCCTGATTTTTGGCCAGATATCTGTTGGTGGGCCCCATACACGGGCAGAAAAGCTGCTGAGTATGGCCACCTTAAGGGAGTGAATGAATCAGATCAGTGAATTGCATATTTTTAGGTATAAAAGTATGGTCTAATTTATTTATTACTTCAACATAACATTTCTGTAGCTAAGTGAAATCTTCATTTCCTAAGGGAAAATATGTCCTTCAAGTGATGACATCCCAGACAGGGTTCCTTCTTGAAAGTGTGGTGAAGCATGAAGCCCTAGAATTCATGCAATTCAGCATGTATCCCTTATTGCGATTCATTTGTTGGCAATCCTTTGGCACGGGGAATGCATCTTTTATTCTTATTTGTTTTCATGCTTCAGTGCATATCACAATATTACAGCAAAAGATTATAGAATTTCAAGCAGAACACAATATGAATGGCCCAACAAGCTTACCTGTTTTGGCCAAAATGTAATTCAAGAACCAAAATGTAAAAAAGCTAATGTATCTGTGTGCTTTGCAGGGACAGGTTGCTGATCCTGACCTGCTTTGCCCTGAAAGAGAGGACAGTAGTGGATCCGTCGTACTACCCAATACTGCTTGAAAACTGGGCAGAGCTAGTGCCCAAAAGAAAGGTCTGCATTTCCATGCCTAATTAAAATAGAACATATAGCCTACTCACATAGCACAGTCAGTTGAACTAACACATCAAAAAGACACACAATGCTATCATGTCAAAAAGCATAATGTTTTATTGCTCTTAAAAAGTAATACAAGAGGTGATGAGAGGTGTGCCCAGCACAACCTGCAATTACTACCCTGAACAGTACACTTGAAGAAATATCTGCACAGTGGAAATATTTTTTTGTTAGTATGATACAATAAAAATAATGTTTTATCTTTAAAGATCCTGGTGTTTTGGACTGTATATTTATATATATATATATATATATATATATTTGAGAAAGAGGTCGCAGATCCTGGCATGATTATTATGATTATTATTAATCTGTATTACAGATCCAGTTAGAATCTGAAGGCACTTAGTGGACAATGATATTTTGCCGTAGCTGTCAACCACCATTTCAGAATCTTGTCAAGCTGATTATATTTAAAGACATTATTTGGCTTATGGCACAAACTGTTTACCACAAGGAAAACCCAGATGTACTGCCTATAGTACACACACAATAATAATCTGCACATCCACAATACTTTATGCATTCTTATTAATAGTGAAGGAAGAACTTTAGTAAGGAAGACAAAGTAAAAATAAGTAATTCCTACCATGTTAGGGATGCATAGATGTAAAAAATTCAGGAGAGTCATATTGTTTGTTGGCTGACTTATTAACAAATCAACAAGATTTTGGATTTCCAGCTTAATATTTTAACAGGCTAGTGTACAAGATAAACAACAAATGTAAGGTGGCTTAGTTTGCTTTGCCTTGCCATTGTTTTGCTATTATGATAAAATCGTCAGTTTGAACCCAGTTGACAGAATATAGTGCAAATGCAGGTCACCAGATTTAAAACTGTCTGTATTAGCAATGTTAAATTATCTAGAAAACAATTACTTAACTCTCTAGAATTTGCCTGTATAAGGGCCCAAAATAAGAATGGAATGTAATTGGAATTAAAGAAATGTGGGTAAACTACTGGATTGTCCATACAATAGGTGGTCATCTTTATATTTCCTTATAATGATCTTCTTCTTATTTACTATATCTACAAGCCTGTATAAAGGAACAGTAACACCAAAGATGAACATGTATCAAAGCAATTAAAATATAATGTACTATTGCTGTGCACTGGTAAAAATTGAACATTAGCTTCAGAAACACTATTGTAATTTATATAAACAAAGCTGCTGGGGTAACGATTCATACTGTAACAGGGCCAAATGGCACAGGTTACATAGTAGATAATGGATAAGCTCTGTAAAACACCATTGTATTCTACAGAGCACATCTGTTATCTGCTATGCAACCTGTGCCTTTTTTTTGTCTTTTTTCCAGCTGAAATGGCTCATGGCTACACAGCAGTTTATTTACATAAACTATAGAAGTTTATATGAAGAAAACACACAACTTTTGGCATTGCAAGGAACTACATTATATTTTAACTAGTTTGATACACTTTTATCTTTCTGTTCCTTAAACATCCTAGGTGATCTGTTTCTGCAGAAATTGAGTCTTCCACATAGAAAAGCGCATGAGTGGCCTTCTCATTTAATCTTTTACACAACTTTATGCAGGGTGCACGGATGCATCTAGAATCTGTTTGACTGGAAATCCTGCCATCCTAAATGTTATCCCTTGCACACTATTCTATAATGTCTTAGTGATGATACCTAATTATTAGGCAGTTCATTCCCTCTGGTTGACTAGTTAGGTAAACTTTTGTATCAAAACACCAGGGGAGAGAATGCAAATCCACTCCTTTCCACCCCATGGTCAGTAGCCCTGATGAAGGATGTCATTGCCATTAGAGTTGCTGACCACCAGATGGCAAGGAGTGGATTGGCCTTTAGCCTCAGTGTCCAGTTACTGAACAAGAAATACCAATCTCAGGCTTGGTAACAAATAATAGAAGGGTCATATACTTGGTATACACACAGTTCCACAGATAAGTGCTTGTTAGTCTACCAGTTGTGCTTTCTAAATTATTTTAACTTTTCTTTAAGCATGTGGGGCCTGGGTTCTTCCTAAAACCACTATGTGACGATAACGCAGATCTCCAAATAAATAACAGGAGTCTTGATCACATTTCTGCCTTGCTAAATAAAGGAATCTCCATATCTGTTATTGCACAAAGAAATACTTTTGCTGTGTGAATGTGTAAAGTAGTAGCAGCTACTTTTCAGGGCTACTAAAATAAGCAATGCTGATCATTTACGGATATCTGTCTCTATGTGTGTTTTAGCAGAGGCAATTCTAGCTGCTACTAACTAGCTCCATATGTCTTCACCCCACCCTTAAAAGAAAAAATTGTGATTGGTTACTATTGGTTTGGAACAAAGTTTGAACTTGTTATTTACATTGCCCTAAAAGGCATAATGTAATAACTGTATGACATGTTTTTAAGTTCTGATATTGGTTAATAACCATGAAAAATTCCTACAACAGGTTTGTTACCAACACCATGTTGATTTACCTGCTTGTCTCCAGATGAGATATATCCTGGATATTTCCTTTTTGCAACTTCTGTACACTGTTAGAATATGAGACACATTGATATCCTTTTGGCTTACTAGGTAAATAAAAAATTAAATATATTTCAGTCATGCTGAAAGACAAGCAAAATGCTGCATATTTAGTCTATAGTAAAGAAGTGTGTATACAAGAATACACACTTCATCCACCCTCTCTGTTGGAGCTGACAGCTGACAGATTTAAAAAGAAAGTGGCATTTTAAAGGGACACTATCATTGATATTTTCCCAAATAATTTTGTTTTGTGCAATATGGAGTTGCTTTTATTCATTTATTTAGTTTTAGCTTATAAATACTAAAAAATACATAACATCTGCTATCAGATCCTGCTAAAATCTTTGGAAACAAAGCATTCCTGCAAAAGGATTCACACAACACTTGCAGGGTTTGTTAACCTAATCGATGCTTGCACTATATAAGAGCACAGTGCAATTCTACAATAAGGAAACTTTTAGCGAGGGCTGATGAAAACCTCACAGTGGCTCATACAGTATGGGGTATGCTGGTCAATTTAGGAGATCTATAGGATATATTATTTAACTGCAGATTTTGTTTGTTAAAAAAGAAAAAAAACATACACACAAAAAATTGCTTAAGTGTTTTCTATAGTGAATAAAAACCCAGCAAAATAATTAGGGCTTTACCTTGACAACCTCAACTCCTGAATCTGGACAGCAGAAGCAAAAGTAACATGGCACTTAATAAAATAAGTGCAAATGTTTGTAAACCAGTAGTCATTAACTAAATAGAAGTAAACTGGCCCTTGCCCACAGTCTGAGATATCTGTGCATGGCATTGTGCCCAGCAGAGCCCTTGTCAGGCTTCAGTCCAGTCTTGTTCCATTTTGTGGCTGTCCAGGGGATTGCAGTGCACACGGTAGCAATGAGAGCACACTCGGACAGGGTGGGTAGAAACAAGATAAGGTAGGGTAGATGAGTATGCAGAACATCGTGAACAGAAGATCTATAGTGGATACAAAACAGGATATTATAAAGCACAGATGCACATCTCTAAATGGGTGTTTAAAACAGCTTGAAACATTTTCAAATTACCTTCCCACAGCTACGGCAGTGATGCCTCCTGCGCAGTAAAGTGAAAGATGCATAGCAGCTCATGCACTGGGAACTGGCATTGTCTGGGAGCCATTCTGGAGGTACTGGGCACAAAACAACCCTATCAGAATCATATGTACAGGCTTGGCATGAATTAATACAAAAGCAAGTGTTATTCACTTTTGGTTTGTGGTTGCAAGAAGCATGACATTGTTCTCTTAAATAAAGTTATGTATACATAAATAAAGTTATGCACTTTAGGACTTTAGGTAAGCCACACAAACTACACTTAGAAATCATGAAGTTGCATTCTACCAGGTACCAAGAAAAAAGGAACTGATAGCGCTGAAATCAACTTTTTAGCTAATTATATCTGCTAATTGAAGTTTTTTTTACCCCCAAAGTCCAAGGTAACCCAGTTAATGGGCTGTGCTTCTTTCAAGTTGTTATTTTCTTTAAAGGGAAATTGAGAAACTTGAGGATCATCAACTGCACTAACAGGGTTTAATATGATTAGGTTAATGAAGATCTATATAAGAAGTATAGAAGCAAGAGCATTTTGTTGTTGGTGAAAAAAAAACATCCGAGGGAGCATGTCCATTGTAATTTGAATGGTGTTACAAACTTGAGTCTTCTATTGTAGGGTTTATATATACAGAATTTATATATTATATATATATATATATATATATATATATATATATATATATATATATATATATATATATATATATATTACATACACACACGCACACATTCTATGGTATGCATTTTCACTTTCTCAGCACTCCGCCTCAGGACTTTGCCGAGATACTTAAAATGTATATAGTTTAACAAGGGCTCAAGCAAACTTGTTCTTTTAACTATAGGATGAGCAACATTACCATTGGATTTGTATATATAATATATAGTATATAGATGTTGTTTCTCCATTAAAGGTAACACCAAAAAATTAAAGTCTTTTAAAGTAATTAAAATATAATGTGAAAGAAATTACATCACTAAGCACCGTTTATAAGAAAATAATATACAGGATATTGATGGCTCTTGTAATTATATATATAAAATGTGACTGCTGAGGCAAAGAATATGAAATCAACTATAGATACAAAGAGAAAGAATGTTCTGTGATTTTGTACCTGATTTAGCCACTGTGTGATGCTCTATATTGCTTTGACAAAGGTGACAGTCAGATAACCGGAAGGCATTATCTGTAGTTTCTAAAAGGGGAGGGAAAAACATTACAAACATCATATTTACATACAGTATATAGTTGCACTGTAATTTTACTATTTAACCCTTAAATGAAAATCTTAGCTGAAGGTCTTTTATTGGATTTCTCTTTATTATGATACTGTTCTATGTCAGGTTGAGGAGGTGCTGCAATTGACTGCAAGTTACAAATTTGACAGGCTGACGGCCTTTTGGGGAGAATGATAAAACTCCTCAGATATGTATCTTGCTCACTTCTGAAACGGAGACCTCTGGCTACTCTGAGCCACTCCTTTGCTAAATAGTATAATCTGAAGAGTTATAATCTGAAGTTAATATGCCTTCATTATCTTCCATTTGGAACCTGCCCTAATCCACATTTGTCTATTTTAATATAATCCTTATATATCCTTTGAAATATACTCCATATAGGTTTTGCTCATGTTGGAGACACATTGTGACAATGATGGAAGTGTAAGGGCCATTATGATAAACAATTATGGATTTTGAACCAGTTTAATGTAAGACCTTAAAAGCTTAGTAAAGCAAGTGTAATGCTAAGCCTTATTCCAGAATGTTATCGCTTGGTATAGAGAAGCTCCAACTCACAGTAATAAATACAAATATGCAGATAAATAAGGTTCTCTGAGCAGAATGATACGTGGCTATAGATTTTGCCAAACTTTCTTAAGGAAATTCAGCCGAGTTGGACTGGCCCACCGGGACACTGGGAAAAATTCCGGTGGGCCCTGGTCCTGCAGGGCCCCGCTTACTGCAAATCACTGTTCTCCCTCCCAGTTGACCCCACTACTGTCACACTCTCCATCACCTTGCTGGGCTCCCTGCCCTTTGACACTATCGCTTTGGCGGGCCTCATACCGGCTTAGAAGTTGTTGCTCTGCTGGGCCATCCACCGTCTGCATAGTATGCAAAAGATGGCTGTGCATTCTACTGTGAAACTCACAGCCATCTTTCATTTAACTTACTTTCTTCTAGCACCCGGCCGCCTGCCCAGTCACCCTGCTTGGCCCCCGCCAACATCCACTTTATTCTGCTTGCCCCCCCACCAATCGTCTCATCACCCTGCTGGCCCTGCTGCACTTTCCATTACCCTGCAGACCTTTTACTTGTGCAGTGGGTCAGGCAATGTTTTTAATCTATTCCTTTTCTTGCTCCTACTGGCATGTAGGGTTAATTTGTTTTTTGTCAATTTTCTGCAGTGATCTGGCGTGTCTGGGGTTAATATGGCCATTACTAACATGACTAAGATTAATAAAATCATTGTCCATTTTTTACTGGCGTGTCTGTGGTTAATGCTTATTATCCATTTCTGAAGTGATCTTATTTGCATCTGTGGGTTGTTATGCCTGCAGGGTGTGGCAAAGAGCCTAAAAATGTTGGCAACATGTTTAGCACAGTCCTAAGCTTCATTTTTACTTAAGGCTCCATATTTTGATGAGACAGCCCTGTGGTACATGTACAAAGCGGGGATGGGGTGGCAACAGCAGCGGTCGCAGCTGATGCCCTTATGTGTTTGGTGGGCCCCTGGGGTGAGATTCTCTGGTGGGCCCAAGGTACCCCAGTCTGACACTGCCTGCTCTTTACCCACTCAGGGTATTAGGTGGGTCAGACATGCATCCAGGGGTAAAAACACAGGGCTTTTATATATGAGAAATGACACAACAGCTATGCAATGAGAAAAGGCTGTTCAAACTTTGGTCCTTTACTTGCCCTTTTAAACATGTACGTGAGCTATGCATGTTGTGATAACACCGCTTGTGAAATCTTTGTTTCTTGAATATAAAATGACTAGTATCCAGAAAGATCTAAATTAAGGGAAGGCCATCTCCCACATTTTAATCAAATAATTCTATTTTTTTTTTTAAATATTCCCTTTTTCCCCTATAATAATAAAACAGAACCTTGAACTCGATTCTAACTAAGATATAATTAATCCTTGCTGGTGGCAAAACAATATAATAGGTTTATTTAGAGGCAGATTTATCAAAATGTGAGTTTAGAGCTTAATACATAAAACTCACTCGTGTTCTATTCATTCCTATGGGATTTTTAGAAGTGTATTTATCAAATGATGAATTCTAACTTTTACCCATTGATAAATGTGCTTCTAAAAATCCCATAGGAATGAATAGAAATAGGTGAAGTTTTCATTTTGATAAATCTGCCCCATAATGTTTAAATGTTTTCTTTTAGTACACTTGGGGGCAGATTTATCAAAATGGTTTTCAAGGGGTGAAATAACAACTCACCATTTGATAAATATGCTTCTAAAAATCCCAGAGGAATGAACAGAACAGGGGTCCCCAACCTTTGAAACCCATGGGTCACATTCAAACAAAAAAGGGTTGGGAAGCATCACAAGCATAAACATTTTTCTGGGGGTGCCAAATAAGAGCTTTGATTTTAAATCTGTCCCTTAAAATTACTAAAAGACCAGTTATACAGAAAACCGAGCACTGTCCTGAATATTCTGTATAACAGGTCCCATACTGGTACATTGTAAATCTTCTATATTTACCGAGATATGGGAGTAAAACAAAGGTAATGGTATCTGATAATCAGTGACAATAGTTCCCAGTATCTTTGCAATATTTTAGTTGAATTGTTTCAATTAAACCATGTGTAACCGTTAGCCTGAAAGATAAGGGGGTTGAACCTAACTGAGAAAGCATGGCATGAGAGATGGAAGTAGGGGGCTATTTAAAATTTAGAAGATAAAAAAAGAGGGGTGTTGTCAGGCAAAACTAATGTCCTAATTAAAAAAAAGAGGGGGGGGGGCAAGAACGAGCTTCTCATCTTGTAAAAAAAAATCAATGAAAGGAAAACATTTAACATATTACTGTAATATTGCAGGTAAATCTGATTCCAGTACCTATGTATTTTCCCTGCATCACTACAGAGCAGGCCAACAATGAAATATTCAAGAGCATACTCACTTTCCCTTTCCTCCTGTTGTTTAGAGCTCACTGTTTCAAACACTGTCTTCAGAATAACACGAAGATCACTTGCAAAGTTGGTCTGTAGCTGGTCAGCAACACCTGAGAATTAAAGCACCAATCATGCTAGTTGCACAAATGCAGCTGTAGGTTGTCTCATTTTGCTCTATGTAGTGCTGAACTTCAACTCATGAATGTTACATATTACAAAGTTACATAGTACATGAGGTTAAAAAAAAGACATACAAAAAGTTTAACTTTATGTATGGTGCAATTGGAAAGGATTGGGTTTACCTGCAATGCACACAAACAGGCGGTGCAGCATGTCACTGTCACTACGATAACGGGATCTCACATGCTGCAATCTCAAATTCCTTTTTGGAAATGAAAAAAAACAAAACTCTGCATTATAAGCAATAAAACCAGCAGTGAATTTGACAAAGGATGACAATGCCTAGGTATAGGGAGTGCTTAAGTATAGGACTGAGAAGCATTGTTATTTGGAATACTCTATTTTGGGGTAGCTTTTAGTTAAAAGGTAAGTAAGGTATAAAGTCCATTAAAGAAGAACACACTAGCATCACTGGTGGGTGCCTAATCAATTGCCACCCCCAGTGATGCTACAGTCACTTACTTCCTTCCAACCAACATTTCTCTTCTTAAGGAGAACTAGCTGCAAGTGTCCAATGATGGCCAGGGAGAATGTCTCTTTTTTATATATATAGGCACCTGCTAGATATCTACCACCCTAGGCATGGGCCCACAGGTGCCTATATTATATATATATATATATATATATATATATATATATATATATATATATATATATATATATATATATATATATATAAAAAATGCAAAAAATGCAGAAAGGCACCGCTCTCACAGGTCTTAGTCATCCATAAAGAACTTTATTGAGGTAGTCACGACAACTGACGTTTCGGCTGAACCACCAGCCTTTGTCAAAGTTACATTGAGACATATACACACACCTTATAAATTGTGTATGGCGGGAAAACTGCAATCAGTAAGTGAACACACGTCACAAATTCAAATGTGATGACATCACCCACCTCCCTGTGTCAGAACCACCCATCTCGGTCACCCAAAGGCTGCCAAAAGTGAAACATCAAAATGTAACAAAAAAGCGAAACAATAAAATATACAGACAAACATCGCAACAAAGTAACGAACATCAAAAACGATACCAACTATCAGCTAGGAGGCTCTTATGCTGAATGCCTTAAGTACTGCCGTCGTTAGTATATTAGTATGATACTATGATTCGTGTCAGCTCTTAGTGAGAACTAGTACCCAGATAATTTAACGCTCAAATACAGGGATATTCAGTTCATATTAAGGTAAGAAATGTTACAACAGACTGGTAAGGTGTAGAACATTTCATAAGTAACGAAATGGTATTTTCAAGAGGTGCTTGCTGATATCGGAGCGTTCAAAGAATTGATACTGTGCCCCAGGACCGATTCTCATGGTGCCAAGATTTCTAACTAACTTTGTAGTGGGAAACTGCAAGCAGTACGAGAACATTACTAGTCTCATAAAAAGAGACTAAAGGGGATATAGAAATTATTATGGAACTAACTAGATAAGAGTTAAAAATCAAACGTGTGACAGGCATCCAAATAAAAGAGCCCATTAGCCAAAGAGGAAAGTCACGCCTCTCCAAGGGATAGAGGAGCGTGTGTGAAAAATTCCCAAATCTCACAGTCTCGTGGGTCCTTAAAGTAACACAGTACTTGGGAAGTATAATAAAAGCGTTCTTAGGGACAACAGAGCGGTGACTTATGCGCTTCTATAGAGTAGCAGTATGGTAAACAAACGAGGGACAGTAGCCTACCTCAGACGGTGCCTGGAAGTTAAAAATCAATCATATGTCACTGTGTCCCAACGGACTACGGGTGAAGGCTGATAAGCAAACGGAACTGCATCACACACTGGTGTTGTTAAGCTACGGGACTAGGTGACGGCTGTGATGTGTATACCCCTATGTAAGTCTTTAAGGGGATAATATATCAACAGACCGTGCCGCAGATATCCCTGTAGCATGTGACCACTCTCCAAAGGGCAGAGGTTATCACTTCGGCCTTCGGATCTGATAAGGTGAAGGTAGGGGTAAAACAAGCGCGAGCACTGTAAAGAGCTCAGTAAGTAGTGGGACTAGGTGACGGCTGTGAAATATAGACCCCAGTAATGTAATTCTCTAAGGGGTAAGGAATCAACAGACCGTGCCAGAGATATCCCATCTACTTTCAATTTAGGAAATAGAAAAAGGGGACCAAACACGACTGTGAGATAGAATAACAAAAAGGTATAGTTATAAGTCAGAATAGTGGAATGGCAAGGAGTAATACGTGGTGTACTCTGATTATTAGTCAGAAACGAACCAGGTGATAAAGTTAGGTGCCTCACCGGTGGGGTAACAATTACACAGAAAAAAGGAATAGTAAAATAGAGAAATGCATATATCTACTGAGGGGAAATAGGCAACGAGGAATTGATCTCAGCGCGGCACATTATAGAAACGGTTCCGGGGCTGATAACACACATCAATTATTTAACAGGACATCAGAATTAAGGTAAGTAGAAAGGGGAATAAGATATCAGTTCGTTCAGTCCAAAGGGGCTAACTGTGTTCAACCTATGTATCCATCGCAGTTCCAATCGTAGTAAGAGTTTGTCTCGGTCACCACCTCTCTCAGGGGAGGGGACGTGGTCAATGATCATGGACCGTAGGCTAGCCAAAGAGTGTCTCAATTTAAGAAAATGGGCTGCCAATGGTGTGTCCGCCTTCCCAGTATCCAGTGCTATTCTGATGGTGGACCTGTGATTGGCCATTCTATCGCGGAAAGTTGTTACCGTTTTACCTACATAGAATAGCCCGCAAGGGCATTTCACAAAGTATATAACAAATTTGGAGGTACAGGTCACACGATGCTGAATGGAAATTGGTCTCCCCGTGTGCGGGTGGTTAAATGTGGAGCCAGTATTCAGATAATTGCATGTGGTGCAGGAAGGACATCTAAAGCATCCTGGTTTCGTGACGTTCAGCCATGTAGTCGGGGTAGTTGTTTTGTAACAATGTTTTGGATCGGTTTTTACCAAGAAATCCCTCAAACTTCGACCCCTTCTGTAGGCAATGCGAGGGTGAGTCCTGAAAACCGGGGGCAAGGTTTTGTCCTTGCCCAAAACAGTCCAATGATCATGTATAGCTTGTGCTAAATGTCTGGTCTCAGGAGTGTATGTGGTTAGAAAGGTCAAACGTTCTTCATGGTTAGAGTGAGAGCGGGACGATCTGGGTGCAAGTAATTCGTTCTGTGTGTGTAGTAGTGCTTTCTCTTTACTTTGGAGTAAGTGTTGGTGGTTATATCCCCTATATTCAAAGCGGGCAATAAGGTCTGCTAGTTGATTGTTTAGTTGTTCTTGATCTGAATTGTTGCGTACCATCCGAATCATTTGTGAATATGGGATGGACTGTAGCAGATGAGGAGGGTGGCATGAGGTACGATGTAAAAGCGTGTTCCTGTCAGTTTCCTTTCTGAACGTAGTGGTACTAATTTCTCCCCCATTGATGGTTAGAGCTAGATCAAGGAATGAGATGTTATGTTCATTTATGTTAGCCGTGAAACGTATGGTAGTGGGGAGATTATTCAGTGTGTGTAGCATCTCCCAAAATTGATCCATGGTGCCAGTCCACAGTATGAACACATCGTCTATAAAGCGAAACAGTCTGTGGATATGTGTTCCAAACTGAGGTATGATGTGTAGTTGCTCGTAATGTGACATGTATATATTCGCAAAGGCAGGAGCCACGTTGGACCCCATACTGGTCCCACTAATTTGTAGAAAGTAAGATAATTCAAACTTGAAATAGTTCATGGTTAAACAGCATCTGAGTAGGTCTACTAAGAAGTCTGTGTGGGGGCGTGCAGGGTCCGGGTATTGTACTAGCGCCTCCCTCACAACTGAGATGCCTTCCTCAATGGGAATAACCGTATAGAGGGAGGACACATCCATGGTGGCTAATAGTGTATTGCTAGGTAGAGGACAGGTTTTTTGTATTCGGTACAGAAAGTCCCCAGAATCCCTGATATAGGTAGGGGATTTCTGAACAATGGGTTGTAGAAAGTAATCAATATAAGTTGCCAAAGGTTGAAGTGCTGAGTCACGAGCGCTAACTATGGGACGACCAGGTGGAGAGGACAAATTCTTATGAATCTTGGGCAGGGTGTAGAAAATAGGACAAATCGGGTAGTCTTTGGTAAGAAAGGAAAGCGTGTTTTGGTTCAGGGCCCCTAAGGACAAACCTACTTGTAAAATTTGATCAATTTGTCTTTTGAATTTGAGAGTGGGGTCACTGGGTAGCCGTCTATATACTGTATCATCAGAGAGTTGTTTAATAATCTCGGACCGATAATCAGCATAATCCTGTATGACTATGGAACCTCCCTTATCCGCTGGTCGGATGACTATGTTGGGATTATTAGCCAAACTGCGTATAGCCTCCCTTTCTGCCCTTGTCACATTAGGAAAAGGTCGATCATGTGTGTGTATCTTCCTGGATTCATCTATCAAAAGTCTAGTGAAGGCCTCGATTGATTTTGGGGTGTTAGTCGGCTCAAACGTGCTGGGTGCCCTGAAGGGATCTGGGTTATTTGATGGAATTCTGAAATGTTCTCTAAGTTTGAGAGTTCTTTGAAATTTATGAATATCAATCATGATATCTAGGGATTGGGCCGATGGTGTGGGAACAAACGATAGACCCTTTGATAGGAGACACATTTCAGTGGGGGAGATATCACAGGTACTAAGATTAAAGATTACCTTCTCTGTGTTTTTATTCCTCGGACGGACCTTGTGCTTACGCCCACCCCTTCTCTTGTGTGGCCGCCCCTGAGTGTGGCAGGGGTATGCTGGTCTAAAAAAACTGTAGAATTAATCGTGGTAGGTGGGATGGAGGTGGAGGTATGGGGAATAGGTGACTGGGAAATAGGTCGTCTAGGTCGCCCTCTCGGCCTTCCCCTGTAGTTCTGTGGTGTATCGGCGTCGGAAGAACCCACAGAACTACAGGGGAAGGCCGAGAGGGCGACCTAGACGACCTATTTCCCAGTCACCTATTCCCCATACCTCCACCTCCATCCCACCTACCACGATTAATTCTACAGTTTTTTTAGACCAGCATACCCCTGCCACACTCAGGGGCGGCCACACAAGAGAAGGGGTGGGCGTAAGCACAAGGTCCGTCCGAGGAATAAAAACACAGAGAAGGTAATCTTTAATCTTAGTACCTGTGATATCTCCCCCACTGAAATGTGTCTCCTATCAAAGGGTCTATCGTTTGTTCCCACACCATCGGCCCAATCCCTAGATATCATGATTGATATTCATAAATTTCAAAGAACTCTCAAACTTAGAGAACATTTCAGAATTCCATCAAATAACCCAGATCCCTTCAGGGCACCCAGCACGTTTGAGCCGACTAACACCCCAAAATCAATCGAGGCCTTCACTAGACTTTTGATAGATGAATCCAGGAAGATACACACACATGATCGACCTTTTCCTAATGTGACAAGGGCAGAAAGGGAGGCTATACGCAGTTTGGCTAATAATCCCAACATAGTCATCCGACCAGCGGATAAGGGAGGTTCCATAGTCATACAGGATTATGCTGATTATCGGTCCGAGATTATTAAACAACTCTCTGATGATACAGTATATAGACGGCTACCCAGTGACCCCACTCTCAAATTCAAAAGACAAATTGATCAAATTTTACAAGTAGGTTTGTCCTTAGGGGCCCTGAACCAAAACACGCTTTCCTTTCTTACCAAAGACTACCCGATTTGTCCTATTTTCTACACCCTGCCCAAGATTCATAAGAATTTGTCCTCTCCACCTGGTCGTCCCATAGTTAGCGCTCGTGACTCAGCACTTCAACCTTTGGCAACTTATATTGATTACTTTCTACAACCCATTGTTCAGAAATCCCCTACCTATATCAGGGATTCTGGGGACTTTCTGTACCGAATACAAAAAACCTGTCCTCTACCTAGCAATACACTATTAGCCACCATGGATGTGTCCTCCCTCTATACGGTTATTCCCATTGAGGAAGGCATCTCAGTTGTGAGGGAGGCGCTAGTACAATACCCGGACCCTGCACGCCCCCACACAGACTTCTTAGTAGACCTACTCAGATGCTGTTTAACCATGAACTATTTCAAGTTTGAATTATCTTACTTTCTACAAATTAGTGGGACCAGTATGGGGTCCAACGTGGCTCCTGCCTTTGCGAATATATACATGTCACATTACGAGCAACTACACATCATACCTCAGTTTGGAACACATATCCACAGACTGTTTCGCTTTATAGACGATGTGTTCATACTGTGGACTGGCACCATGGATCAATTTTGGGAGATGCTACACACACTGAATAATCTCCCCACTACCATACGTTTCACGGCTAACATAAATGAACATAACATCTCATTCCTTGATCTAGCTCTAACCATCAATGGGGGAGAAATTAGTACCACTACGTTCAGAAAGGAAACTGACAGGAACACGCTTTTACATCGTACCTCATGCCACCCTCCTCATCTGCTACAGTCCATCCCATATTCACAAATGATTCGGATGGTACGCAACAATTCAGATCAAGAACAACTAAACAATCAACTAGCAGACCTTATTGCCCGCTTTGAATATAGGGGATATAACCACCAACACTTACTCCAAAGTAAAGAGAAAGCACTACTACACACACAGAACGAATTACTTGCACCCAGATCGTCCCGCTCTCACTCTAACCATGAAGAACGTTTGACCTTTCTAACCACATACACTCCTGAGACCAGACATTTAGCACAAGCTATACATGATCATTGGACTGTTTTGGGCAAGGACAAAACCTTGCCCCCGGTTTTCAGGACTCACCCTCGCATTGCCTACAGAAGGGGTCGAAGTTTGAGGGATTTCTTGGTAAAAACCGATCCAAAACATTGTTACAAAACAACTACCCCGACTACATGGCTGAACGTCACGAAACCAGGATGCTTTAGATGTCCTTCCTGCACCACATGCAATTATCTGAATACTGGCTCCACATTTAACCACCCGCACACGGGGAGACCAATTTCCATTCAGCATCGTGTGACCTGTACCTCCAAATTTGTTATATACTTTGTGAAATGCCCTTGCGGGCTATTCTATGTAGGTAAAACGGTAACAACTTTCCGCGATAGAATGGCCAATCACAGGTCCACCATCAGAATAGCACTGGATACTGGGAAGGCGGACACACCATTGGCAGCCCATTTTCTTAAATTGAGACACTCTTTGGCTAGCCTACGGTCCATGATCATTGACCACGTCCCCTCCCCTGAGAGAGGTGGTGACCGAGACAAACTCTTACTACGATTGGAACTGCGATGGATACATAGGTTGAACACAGTTAGCCCCTTTGGACTGAACGAACTGATATCTTATTCCCCTTTCTACTTACCTTAATTCTGATGTCCTGTTAAATAATTGATGTGTGTTATCAGCCCCGGAACCGTTTCTATAATGTGCCGCGCTGAGATCAATTCCTCGTTGCCTATTTCCCCTCAGTAGATATATGCATTTCTCTATTTTACTATTCCTTTTTTCTGTGTAATTGTTACCCCACCGGTGAGGCACCTAACTTTATCACCTGGTTCGTTTCTGACTAATAATCAGAGTACACCACGTATTACTCCTTGCCATTCCACTATTCTGACTTATAACTATACCTTTTTGTTATTCTATCTCACAGTCGTGTTTGGTCCCCTTTTTCTATTTCCTAAATTGAAAGTAGATGGGATATCTCTGGCACGGTCTGTTGATTCCTTACCCCTTAGAGAATTACATTACTGGGGTCTATATTTCACAGCCGTCACCTAGTCCCACTACTTACTGAGCTCTTTACAGTGCTCGCGCTTGTTTTACCCCTACCTTCACCTTATCAGATCCGAAGGCCGAAGTGATAACCTCTGCCCTTTGGAGAGTGGTCACATGCTACAGGGATATCTGCGGCACGGTCTGTTGATATATTATCCCCTTAAAGACTTACATAGGGGTATACACATCACAGCCGTCACCTAGTCCCGTAGCTTAACAACACCAGTGTGTGATGCAGTTCCGTTTGCTTATCAGCCTTCACCCGTAGTCCGTTGGGACACAGTGACATATGATTGATTTTTAACTTCCAGGCACCGTCTGAGGTAGGCTACTGTCCCTCGTTTGTTTACCATACTGCTACTCTATAGAAGCGCATAAGTCACCGCTCTGTTGTCCCTAAGAACGCTTTTATTATACTTCCCAAGTACTGTGTTACTTTAAGGACCCACGAGACTGTGAGATTTGGGAATTTTTCACACACGCTCCTCTATCCCTTGGAGAGGCGTGACTTTCCTCTTTGGCTAATGGGCTCTTTTATTTGGATGCCTGTCACACGTTTGATTTTTAACTCTTATCTAGTTAGTTCCATAATAATTTCTATATCCCCTTTAGTCTCTTTTTATGAGACTAGTAATGTTCTCGTACTGCTTGCAGTTTCCCACTACAAAGTTAGTTAGAAATCTTGGCACCATGAGAATCGGTCCTGGGGCACAGTATCAATTCTTTGAACGCTCCGATATCAGCAAGCACCTCTTGAAAATACCATTTCGTTACTTATGAAATGTTCTACACCTTACCAGTCTGTTGTAACATTTCTTACCTTAATATGAACTGAATATCCCTGTATTTGAGCGTTAAATTATCTGGGTACTAGTTCTCACTAAGAGCTGACACGAATCATAGTATCATACTAATATACTAACGACGGCAGTACTTAAGGCATTCAGCATAAGAGCCTCCTAGCTGATAGTTGGTATCGTTTTTGATGTTCGTTACTTTGTTGCGATGTTTGTCTGTATATTTTATTGTTTCGCTTTTTTGTTACATTTTGATGTTTCACTTTTGGCAGCCTTTGGGTGACCGAGATGGGTGGTTCTGACACAGGGAGGTGGGTGATGTCATCACATTTGAATTTGTGACGTGTGTTCACTTACTGATTGCAGTTTTCCCGCCATACACAATTTATAAGGTGTGTGTATATGTCTCAATGTAACTTTGACAAAGGCTGGTGGTTCAGCCGAAACGTCAGTTGTCGTGACTACCTCAATAAAGTTCTTTATGGATGACTAAGACCTGTGAGAGCGGTGCCTTTCTGCATTTTTTGTATATTCCATTTTCCGGTACTGCACCCAGGCATGAGTTTTTGGACTTAAACGTGAGTGCCAGCTTCTTAGATGTATTATATATATATATATATATATATATATATATAATATCTCCTCTTTACCTTTTCTAGACTGCTCTCCTATTGTCCTTTCATTTCCCGTTTTCCATACCTTCTCTTCCCATGCCTATACTGGTTTCCCTGCTTTCTTGTTGCTGAACCCTTTGTCTTTCTGTTCTAATCTTTAACATTATATTGCTTGGGTAACTTTCATGATAAATATACAATAGTGTAAAAAAAAAAAAACATTTTTGGGGGAGTAGAGTGAACATGACCAAAGCAGAATTTAAAACCTAGGATTTTGCTGTCTGTCTTAGTAATCAGAAGAAAGTTTAGTGATCTTTTGATAGAACTGTTTGTTCTATTTACCTGTGTGCATATTTTACATGCTGATTGTGATGCTGTGATCTTGCATACTCAGTTTCAGCATTTCCTGAATGTTCAAAGCCAACTGTTTTAATAATTCCCTGGTCTCTATATGTCCTGTTACTACGATCACTTTTGCAATAATTAGAGGCATAGTTGCTGTGTATTGTCACTGGCGATTGGCATTGAATGCTTATTGAATGGGTTTCCCAAGTGCTTGGAACTTCAGGTCTTGGATTTTCTGAAATGCCCATAATTGTAGACTTGGGCTCTGATGGTGTTCCAGTGGCGTGGCTTATAAAATTCCATTTATTAGGAGACTCTGAGATAGCAGACAGGTGCCCTGAGGGATCATCTGAAGATGCACAGCACAGTGCTCTCTCTAAGGAGATCAACTCCTGCTCAGTAAGTATGCACAGCAGTTCCCTGCAAGTACAGATGTCAACATATTATATCACTGGTTCCACAATTTGTTAACTGTATATCCAAGTAGCAGAGATGAACATCATTACAAAGCAGTACATACAGGAAAAGGTGATGTACCGTGTTAGCCAGTCAAAATTTTTACAGGGTAACCCTTTTGAAAAAGTGGTATAAAGGCGATACCTTTATTGGCTAACTAAGATAATCATAGCAAGCTTTCAGAACATTTTAGTTCCTTTTCTTTCCATTTCCGTTCCTTTCCTTATCTTAGGGTAATCAGCTTGAACAAGGAACTAAAATGTTCTGAAAGCTTGCTATGATTATCTTAGTTAGCCAATAAAGGTATCACCGTTATACCACTTGTTATTTTTTATTTCAAAAGGGTTACCCTGTAAAGCAGTACATATTAATATCTGATCCTTGATACTATCAAGTGCCTCCAAATGCCATTTCCAATTGGCTTTTGCTAAAACCATCAAGTGGCAGTTTAACCTTACCTTTATATACTACTGTATATAAAGGTAAGATAAGTAAGAGAATTAGAGAATTAATTGCATTAAAGTTAGTATTCAGCATCCATTTGCTTCCTAGGAGTCTGTATTGGCATTTTCTATGCCATAGTTTTTCTGCCAAAGAGAAAATTGTATCTTTGACATTTCTGATTTACATACCTAACCTCCTGCTTTGTCAGTGAATAGCTTAATAGCAAACAACGTAAAGTTCTTCCTAAACCTTGCTTAAAAAGTGCACATACAAGTGTATACATATTGTAAGTTATGCATCATGTTATGTTCAGACATACATTTAGAACATGTTTTTCCAAATTAGCTGAATATGTTTTTTCTTAATTGTGACCCTTTCCATGCTGTGTGCTCAGACCTTGACATGGACCATCTGTTGTTTACACTTGACTTTAATGTAACCCAGTAACAATGAATCTACCGAGCTGGAATTCTGATACTTTCTTGCCAGCACTGTAGATTCTAAAATATTTAGCAGGGGAAGGGTTAAAGACATTAATCAAATATTGTTGTATTTAGAATGTTTGTTACTCACTGTATTTTTTTAAGTAGGCCATGAAATGGTCTGAAGAGTTCACACATTTCTTCAGGCTGCTTCTGTAAGTTCAAGGGCCCATCAGGATAAATAAGCAAACCACTGAAAGCAGAAAAAAAAGAGCTGGATAAAAGGAAGATGATGATGCAGGCCCACTCCTTATGCCATATACAATATAGCTTCAACATGGGCAGCGGCATAACTATAAATCCACAGCCCCAGGTGCAAATATGTACTCTGGGCCACTTGTCCCCCCATCTACCCTCATCACCCAAAATATTATGTTGCAGTATTCCCTTCAGGTCAAGGACTGGATGCAGATGCACCACTTTCCCTACCACAAGTAGTTATGCCACTGCAAAAGGGACACCTATATTAACATGGGTAATGTTTGTTTCAGTCTGATAGCAACCAGTCAGATATTGACTTTGATTATGCTAAGATGGCCATACACCTAAGTATCTGCTTCTCTAGCCAGGTTGCCAAATAAGCAAATCTTTGTCTGATTTGGCCACCCACATGCTCAGACAAATCAAACTAATTTGATTATTTGGGCCCAATGTCAGAAACAACCTGTGTACGGCCATCTTAAATCTACAAGAAAAAAAGCTAACTATATAATGATCATTACTTTACCGGCGTTAAATGTTACTTGATCATTTTTTGTCATTTACCTTCTTGATTTTCTGTAATTACCTGATAATAGCCAGACGTGGAATAGAAATCATCAGCTCCGGCTCACAATGATCAATCATTTCTTGGGTTAAATATCCTTTTTTAAGTGCCCTATTAGGGAAAAATAAAACCCTATAAATAAGACCCTAGCAATCAGATTGCTGCTATAATGTCAAACTAGAAAGCTGCTGAACAAAAAGCTAAGTAACTGAAAAACCAAGACCAACTGCAAATTGTCTCAAAATATCAATGTCTACATCATATTAAAAGTTAATTAAAAAGGTTAATATCTCCTTTTAAACATTCTTGATACAGGTCAGGTCCTCCAAATATACTCACCTGGAAACAGTTTCACAGAAGAGTACTGCTACTTCCTGCTGTGAATAAATTTCCTCTGGGGTCTTAACAGAGACCAACAAGGACACATACCTGCAAGACATTATAAAACTACTAAACTAAAACTGAGAGAATTTTTTGCAGGACAAAAGGCAGACAGCAGGCAGAGCATTCATACACCCATTCAGATATGTAAAAGATGGCAACTTAGCAAAGCCTATACTAGTACAGTGGTGTTGGGAAAGCTGTATATACACACAAACACACTAAAGGTGGCCATACACATTACAATTAGGATCCTTCCTGTGACCAATGGTCACAGGAAAGATCGTTCCCGCCCTCCACTAATGTTCAGGGCTGAATCGTCAGATATGGAGGTAGAAACAATAGGAATTCTAACTCTATCTGACGTTTCAGCCCCAAACACAGCTTTTGCTTGGGCGCTATAAAAATCTTTTGTCCTACCCGATCGACGAGACAACCCATATCCAAGGCTTTTGCAATATTGGTTGCCACGACGATCCACCATGCATACACGGAATATTGTATGAAACCTTGTTCCGTACAATATTATCAGTGCGTGTATGGTCAGCTTAAGTAACGTATACAATAAAGACTGTAAAAGTTAAAGACAGTAACAATGTGTGCAAATAATTATATTATTGAAGCATTTATTTCCCACAAAGAGACATGCCATAATCAGGGGCGGGCCAAGCCAACTGGGCGCCCTAGGCAACCCGGTCGGCCACTCCAAACCCCCTCCCCACAAACAGCGCATGCGCGTCAAAGCAAGTGCAAGGGGGAAGGAGGTGCAGGGGGGGGGTGCGATCCAATCGGTCAATGCCTCCACCGCTAATGACAAGTGGCGGGGGCAATGACAAAGTAGCACTAGGGGTAGGCAGGAGAGGTCCTGTCTGGCGCCCTCCAATCGTTGCGCCCTAGGCAGCTGCCTCTTTTGCCTACCCCTAGTTCCGGCCCTGCCCATAATCCTTTAAATACTTGAAACCATCTGTTGTGTGTGATTTCCATCAGAAACCATTAATTGTGAAACTGCTGAATTTTAATTATATGCATATGGTTTATTTTATTTTGCAAGTTAAAGGACAAATAAAACAAATGGCCTATTGCTTTTCTGTAGTTTTCTTTAAGAGCAGTCTTAAGGCAAGTTAATAAATATTTATGAACTAAGTTTCATGTGCACACAACAGACAAGGTGATAAGTTGTTTAGACAGACAAAAGATAGCTGAACAGCCTAGAGGCATATACTTAATATTTTAACATGCTGGATTTTACTCCGAGTGGTGCTGTGTAAAAAAAAATGATACAAGTGTGTATATATGCTCCTTTTTGCAGTAAATATAGCCCTAGGGCTCCAACTTAAAGGAGAACTAAACCCTAAAAATGAATATGACTAAAAATGCCATATATAATGTGCTGAACTTACTGTACCAGCCTAAAGGTTCAGCATCTCTATAGCAGCAATTATCCAGACTTTATCACAGAAGCTCACCATCATAAAATTTTGTAAGAAGTGTCAGTGACACTGCACATGAAAATGAGACTGGCCTCTCATATAAGCTGATGCTACAGGTCTCATTATTAAATTCTGATGCTAACTGCACTGGTTTCAGAGCTGCCATGTGCTAATAATCTGTATTAATATATATCGTGAGATTTATATCCTACATATACAGTATATTATAAGTTGGTCCCTAAGCTCAGGTAAGTGCCAGAAGCACAGAGCATGTGCAGGGAATCAGCAGAAAAGAAGATGGGGAGCTACTGGGGCATCTTTGGGGCACAGATCTTCCCTGCTAAAGGGCTGTGGTTGCCAGGGGTCTTCCATTTTTGTGTCAAAAAGTAAGGCTCTGCCAAGGGCAAAAGACATCAGGTAGTAAAACAATTACCTGGGATGCTACAATTGTGGCACAAACAAGTCGATAATAAATATGGCTGCTTATTAAAAACGTACTAGAGTTCTACGGATGATATCTCACTGACAAATATGTGTTCAAATGACATATTGTGAGCCAAAAATATATAGCAGTGAAACACATGGCATTCAAAAATCATTTCCTCAAGAAGCTGCTTTACATAAAAGTAAAAAACAGCAATGAACAGGGAAATAAATCAAAATCATGTCCGGCAGTATGAGCCACAAAGTTCAGAGGAAGCAGCTCATGTGGGAATGTGCCGAGACACATCATTCCATGCTGTAAGCCCATAAGGGAAATATTTGTAATCATATCAATGGAACCATCTCCTGACAACCACAAGCTAATAAAAAAAAACTGAATTCACCCACACGCAGTCTGGAACGTTTCCAGATTCGAAAACATGACGCCTACCCACATACTATGAGAAAGGTTCAGTCCACAGCTCTCTGTTATTAAACATATTAAACATGGAGTTTTTTTTTGTTTTTTTTTTTAAGAGCAACTTACTGAGTACATTTAAAGTCTTTTCCTAATTCATAACTGGACAACAGAACTGGAAGTACCTTTGCTAGGCCCTGCTAACTGGGTATTGCTCACAGTACCAACAGAAAATACCAAAGACTGGTTATGGCAGCTAGTAAACAACAGCCCTATCTACAGTATTAAACAAGTGGTCACCTCATTTCAGTTATAGGTCTATTTCATACAGTTCAGCTGTCTGGCCACCATAGTAACACACTGTCCTGTGAATAAGAATTTTTATCCAAATATTTGTTAGCAAAGAAAAAAAAAGATTTACTGCATTGCACAGGAACAGAACATATAGTAGTGTTAGTGGGAATAGCAGTGTTTTAACATGTAGCCCTTCTAGCTGTCCCCAGTTTCCAAGTTTCCGGTAGTCTTAGAATATAAATATGGCCTACTATCTGCATGCATGCTACTCAACTGAAACATTTAAAGTGGAATGTACTTGCCTTAACTCAAACTCTGCGCAAAGTGCATCATAGTGTAGCAGGGCCTTGTGTATTGTCTCTGGGTACGACCCAGGGTCCTCAAAGCTTTGTTCTCTCAATGCAAATCGTAGATCTGCCAGGCTACGTAGTAGCTCTTGTGCCAAGGGACGGAGCAAACTGCCATCTGCCTCCTCCACTTCAATATAGGTGCCACCTACCAAAAGCTACAAAAATTGTGCAGACGTTTAAGGCCAAACAGAAATTAATATTACGTTATTATATTTGTAATTCCTGGCATACTGTACCTCTGCTGAAAACAACAGGTGAGTGGTCATATTTTCATGTGCAACCTCATCAGGGAATTTCAGGAGGTAATCTCTTTGTTGTCTCTTTGTTGGTACACATAGTTCCATAATTTGTTCTATAACACCCAGCATGCGTTCCTGAAGGGTAAGAGCATATTGCTATTTAACACTGAACTCCAACAACCAATTAATTGATTAAAAATAAAATATACAGAATATGGAAGACAGTTTCTATAGTCAGGATGAAATATCATTAGCCTGGTTGCAATTCTTAAAGTTTAAGAGGACATATGTGTACTAAAGGACTACAATGACATTTTAATTTCCATTTCCTTAAAGAGGATATTAATGAGCGTGTGTTTATATGTGCACCAAGGTTTCTTTGGAGTGGTTGAACTTGATGGTCATTTTTCAACCCAACTTAACTATTTAACTATAAAGTGAGATATATTTTCTCTTGTAATTTTTAGTCCATTATACAGCATCCTAAATATAAGCCAACATTATTATATATATATATATATATATAGAGAATGCAGTACAGGCCAGCACTCACAGGACTTTTAAAATGGAACATCAAAAGAATAAAGAGGTTTTACAAAAATTCTTGAAGCATGGTTCTTTATTTATCCGACGTTTCAGTTCCAACCTGGAACTTTTTCCCTGATGAAAGTTCCAGGTTGGAACTGAAACGTCGGATAAATAAAGAACCATGCTTCAAGAATTTTTGTAAAACCTCTTTATTCTTTTGATGTTCCATTTTAAAAGTCCTGTGAGTGCTGGCCTGTACTGCATTCTCTGTATTTCCTTTTCGCATTAGCACCCAGGCATTCAATCCCTGTATGTGGAGTGCTACCTTGGCTGGGACTGTATATATATATATATATATATATATATATATTTTAAATGCCCTTTCCTATTTATATGACAGTACAGAGAAGTAAATTAACTAATGCTGCAGGCGCTTTTCTTAATGTGAATTTTCCATTTTACCCTACCATAATGTGTGGCTTAGTACTGACTGGCTAATAACACCAAATTATAAGATTGTAGTGAATATACTGCATTTTTTCATATACTGTATATATTATACAAATAATAATTACCTGGCTACTGTGCAGCTGATTAAGCAGCACCAGATAATTTTGGGGGTCTTTCCTTAGGTCCAAGCTTTCCAACTCATTGACGATGCCAGACACTTCCTCGTTGACATAAAAAAACTTTGCCAAAAGCCGTGGGTCAGACTTCTGTGATCATAAAATTAAAAAAGGCATTGCATCATAGGAGGTATAAAGGGAAGAGATTAAAATGCTCAGTGTGTATAGAATAGTTTCAGTCAATTAATGGGGTATTTTATCTTAAAATTAAAATACATCTTGTGTTGATGGTGGTAAGAAAAATAGCAGTTTGTTTTACATTTTTGTTCTTTCCACTTCAAATCCAGCCCTTTATTTTGCCATTAAAATTGATATTAAATAGCTAAGGCCTTGACAGTAACTACCAGATGGTTGTTTGAACATCAGAGTGCAAGAATGTAAACTAAAGAGAAAAAAAGGGAAATTAATAAAATTCTAACAAAAATCTAGCCTTATAATCAGCATGCTTATTGGATTCTAAATTGTACTTATCTCAGTAGAGCCCAAGGTACACAATGTTTCCAAAACCCCCACCTAAATTACTAGGGGTGCACCACATCATTCTAAGATCATCTCTAAATCTGAAAAATGGGATATCCTTGTTGTTTCCTGTGTGGCATGTATAATTTAACCAACCTGATGCCTTAGGAAGTACACGCAGACTGCAAGAAAAAAATGACATTGTGTTTCCCTGAGTAGAGTCCCTGAGTATCTAAAAACCAAATCAAATACATTTATGAAATGGAACAGTAAATCACAATAGTGAAAGCTATGTAACATTGCAGAACATTACACATTTGCAAAAGGTCACTGTGATTTTGCAGTGTGGTTTACACAAGTGGTTTGCCTGCAGTTTGTTTGCTCAGTTTTGTTGGCAAAGCTTACGTGAGCAGAAGACGAGGGTGAGATTTTCGCAATTCAAGTCTACTTCAAAGTTTACTTTTTTTTTTCACTGGAGTTCCAGCAAATATGCAATTTACTGAATGGTACAAGAATTGGTGGGAAAATTCAGGAGGAGGAGGAGGAATGCATAGGGAGATTTTTACTTGTCACGTCTAGCAAATATTCTTATCTGAATGGACCCATGCCTATAGGCGATGCCTTGCTATGGGCAATAGCTGAAGTTTAATTGTTGTGACTAGGGTATTACAGTTCACCTACAGTTCACCTCCATGCTGAGGACTATGCTTTGTGGATTGAGTAGGATTTGTTCCCATGGCCTATGATTGCTGATGATCAGATACAGTAGGCACAGTTCCCAAGCACATATCCTGGGCCACCAAAGCCCTTTGATAATGCTAATTGCAACATTTGGTGGTAATGTAAATCTGCCCATAACCCCCAGTTTTAAATGGCATTTACATTGAGCAATTTCTTTGCCTTAGCTCTCCTTTCCTATCTCTTCAGCTTTGCTAGTTTAAGGGATCAAGCACTAAGGGCTCTGACAAGACGCCAATGCTAAACCAATGGAAATCGCCAGCGTCAAAACATACGAGGCTACTTCAAATCGCCTGCTGTTTCAAATCGCACACAGACCCTTTTCTAAGCAACTTGAGTAAACATGAGGGGGGGGTTAACTGTTGAATGTACCATGGATAGCAGATCGCCTGGAGCCCAACTCGCCTGAAATCTCTTCGTGTGTATTGTCGTGGCGACTTGTCGCCAAAGCACCAGGGGGAAAAAACGCAGGCGACAAATCTCCTCGTGTGCCAGAGCCCTAAATCAATTTCAATGTACAACAGCAAAAGTGGCTGACAATTTGTAAGGGCTCTGGCACACGGGAAGATTAGTCGCCCGAGACACAGGGTGCCAGAGCCCTAACAGGCTGGACGTTGTGGCCACTGAATATCCACAAACTGCTGCGCACAAACGAGCAGCAGCTTTATATTAAATGTGCCCAAATGAGGCTGACAGAATGCTCCAGGTTCATTTTAATTGACATGAGTATAAAGCAGTGATCCCCAACCAGTGGCTGGGGGGGCAACATATTACTCACAACCCCTTGGATGTTGCTTCCAGTGGCCTCAAAGCAGGTGCTGATTTTTGAATTCCTGGCTTGGAGGCAAGTTTTAGTTGCATAAAAACCCAATAGAATGCCGAACATAGTCTCATGTAGGCTGCCAGTCCACATAGGGGCTGCCAAATATATGCAATAATACATAATATATTAATTCCCTTAATACACTGGATACACTGGTGTTCCTTTAAGGTTTATGCTTGGGATTAAAACTAGAAGTTGGTGCAAAGTGGGAGTGTGGATTTAAGCTAGATGGGGAGGTTTATCTTTAGGGCTTAGAGAGTGGTGCAATGGGCCAAACTGGCCATCTATGGATCATGGCAAATGCCAGAGGGGCTTCTGTAAGATACCATGAACAGTCAATATTTAATGGGCCTCTATGTACTTAAAGGGGAACTCCACCCAAACACAACTTGAGCTTTTTGAAAACAGAAACACAATTTCAAGTAACTTTGCAATATACATCAATTACAAATATGTAATAATATTGTTTGGAATAGTTACCTAAGCCTAGCTGATCTGATTGACTACTTTGAGACAGTAATGTCACAGTGCAGTGCATTGTGGGTTACGTAGTTCCTGCATGCTTTCTGTAAGCTGTGGAGAAGTTGGTAAAATTTGTAGCGTCAATGTTTTAGTTCCACCTTCCCTGCCAGAATTTAAAATGATGCAGAAAAAGAACTGCTTTGCAGATAGATTTCAGCTTATAAAAATTGTATTTATTATACTTTTGAAGGAGCAGCTTACAGAGATAGGTATATTAGGGGTTTCTGTGCCGTGTGGGCTGTTTAACAAATTTTGGTTTGCAAGCCAGTATTCCCCTTTAAAATGCCAGGGCCTATTTTAATACCAGTCCAGACCTGGTGGTGCGACAGAATTGGTCCTCAATTACTGCAGCCTTCAGCCTAGCTTAAGGTGCCCATACACGCGAGGTCGCCAAGCGAGCAGATCTTCTCCCGATACCCCACCTACAGGTGGGCGATATCGGGGAAAATGTAGGCTAATTCGATCGTTTGGCCCAGGGGCCAAACGATCGAATTATAATGGCGGCAATGGGGCATTTGGTTTGGGGACCGCATCAACGAGCCGATGCGGTCCCCGATCCGACTTAATCTTTTAACCTGCCCGATCGATATCTGGCCAATTTCAGGCCAGATATCGGTCGGGCATACCCCTCTTTCCTGTCCCTACATGGGACAATCAGCCCGTGTATGGGGGCCTTTAGGTTTGGTTATGTTATTTACTGATGTTGATAAGTGGCTGTTAAGGGCTCTGGCACACAAGGGAGATTAGTCGCCCGCGACAAGGGAGATTTGTCGCGGGTGACTAATCTCCCTCGTGTGCCAGAGCCCTTAATGTAACATTTTACACTGTTTTGAAAAAATTATCGCTTTTAAAAAAAAAATCTGACTGCCGTCTTTTCAACCCAAAACGTGGTGTGTGTAAAATATGGTGAGTAAAGGTGGACTTATATGCACATCATGTGACTTATTCCATATTGTTAAACCTCCAGCAGATTAAATCCTTGGATCAGGTAACTCTGTACCTGTACCTTTGATCAATGGACTCTCTACCTTAAAATTCCCCAAATAGAAAAAGAAAATATCCCTGCCCCACAAAATCTCTAACTTCATCTTCAGTTCTGTTTGTGAAAAAAATAAAGTAAACTAAAAGAAGGCTGCCACACCCTTACATGCGTATATGCAACACAAATACATTTTTATAGAATGTACAACTCCACTATACACAGATACACAGTGTTATCATGAATCTTCAGATCCCATTTTAATGATATGGTTGCTATTGTAACAAAGAAGGTAGCTTTAAAGAAAGACCATAACATCCAATGGTTTTCCCAACCCCACCCCCTACAAGAAAGTGATATATCAAGGTATCCCTGTAAGCTACGGAAATGGAGATTCTTTATCCATATGGTATGATTCATGCCTAAAGAACTTCAAAAAAAATATGTTTGAACTTGCCATGCAGAGATCGTACTGATGTGTCTAACATGGCTTGGATTATTATTTGGATTAATGAGCTGGAGAGAGTGCAGAGACTGCAACTAAACCGGTAAAGGGGATGGAAGATTTAAGCTATAAGGTTAGACTGTCGAGGTTGGGGTTGTTTTCTCTGGAAAAGAGGCGCTTGCGAGGGGACATGATTACTCTGTACAAGTACATTAGAGGGGAATATAGACAGATAAGGGGTGTTGTGTTTTCCCATAAAAGCAATCAACGCACCAGAGGTCACTCCTTTAGATTAGAGGAACGGAGCTTCCATTTGAAGCAGCGTAGGTGGTTTTTCACGGTGAGGGCAGTGAGGTTGGGGAATGCTCTTCCTAGTGATGTTGTAATGGCAGATTCTGTTAATGCCTTTAAGATGAAGAGTTCATGAACAAGCATAGTATCCAAGGCTATTGCGATACTAATATCTACAGTTAGTATTAGTATATATAGTTTATGTATGTGATAGTATAGATTGGTAAGTATAGGTTGTGTGTGCTGGGCAGGGCCGGAACTAGGGGCTGCCTAGGGCGCAACGATTGGGGGGCGCCAGGCAGGAGCCTCTCCTGCCTACCCCTAGTCTGCGATACATTTCCCATCGCACATCGCCCATTGCCCCCGCCCCGCTCTAAAACTGCGCATGCGCACCAAACTAAATGGGGGGGGGGTGCAGGGGCGTGGTGGCCGACCGGTTGCCTAGGGCGCCCGGTCGGCTCGGCCCGCCCCTGGTGCTGGGTTTACTTGGAAGGGTTGAACTTGATGGACTCTGGTCTTTTTTCAACCCTATGTACCTATGTAACTATTAAGGCCATTTAGATAAATATTATATATCTTAGTTACTGTAGCAACTGTACAGTTTTGTTTAGCAATGAATGAGTTACATAAAAAAGGCATCTGCTAAAATGACATCAGTAGGCTTATTACTCATATGCTTCATCCCTTTGGCAGCAGCCTATGTTAAGGAAATTCTTTCCACAGCAAAGGTATACTTAAGGCAAATAGGTGTTGGTCACCTGTAATTCGTTTAGGGATCTGCAAATTTAGGCAAAATATTTTTTTAAAAATATAGCCAGAAATTTCTCCAATGTGTCCTTATAAACTAGCAATAGGGTATAGCTTCAGGATCCCCACTGCAACACTGCATAGTTTCAGGATCTCTACACAAAGACACATTTTAATATATATATATATATATTAAAATGTGTCTTTGTGTAGAGATCCTGAAACTATGCAGTGTTGCAGTGGGGATCCTGAAGCTATGCCCTATTGCTATATATATATATATATATATATAATACTGCAAAGAAGGCCAGCACTCACAGGACTTTAAATAATCCAAAAAATAAAGGTTTTAAAGCAAATGATGAAGCATGGTTTTTTATTTGGGACAAATAAAAAACCATGCTTCATCATTTGCTTTAAAACCTTTATTTTTTGGATTATTTAAAGTCCTGTGAGTGCTGGCCTTGTTTGCAGTATTTTGTATTTCTATTTTGCCTTAGCACCCGGGCATTCAAACTTTTTGGAAGTGGTGTGCTACCTTTTGGTTGGACTGTATCTATATATATATATTTTTTTTTTTTATTTTTTTTTTTTTTATATTTATATGTGGTTTTGGATAGATGGATTGAGCCAAAGTGTTTTGCCCAACCCCCCAAGTGATGAACAACTGGACCTTTGGACAATTTAATCACATGTATAGAGACCCAAACTCTACAGTAGGCACAGTTCCAAATTAATGACTAGTTAACTGGCGAGACCCTTTCAGACTGTTTAAGTAATAACCAAACAGACAAGAGCAATCATTGACCAAACAAAGATACCAATGTCTGATTGAATTTCATTTGTCTCCAGATAATGGCAGGCCTTAAGAAAACAAAAAAAGCACCGTCCCCTTTCTATAACAACAAGCAATTATTATGCTCATACTTGTTAAACCTGCTCTTGAGCCAGTTTCTCTTTGCTGTGACCCATTTCATTTGCCAAATCTTACAAATCACATAGGCGCCAACATGTCAAACACTGCAAACAAGTGACCAAAGGAAAATGTGCTGCTGGATTAATTTACAGTAGGAGCCTTGCTATAAGTGAGCAAATATTACATGCACTGGGAAGGATTATTGCACTGAAACCTAATGGAAATATTTCCTGATAGGAGACTGGTTTAAAGAAAAATGTACAGATATAATTTTTCCCTCTTGAATCTAGAGGCAGTCAGCAACACAACACAGTTAAAGACACATCCAACTATTAGGAGTGCAGATATTTAGTAGCAATGGGAGAGAGAAACACTGCTATGGAACCTGGTCCCTCTGAAAAAGGGAAAGCAAATAGGTTTGTAACACAGGGATATTAGCACCTGCTACTTGCTTGCTAGGTATACATTCTGATGTTTTCTGTAAGGGTTTAATACAATAACTGCCCCACAAACAATAAAACTGGATTTAAACTAGCTGTACGTAGTAGCCAATTATATCCTTGTGTCAAGAGGATATCATCATAACAATGGAAAGACAGTTCATGTTATATTTTACATTTGATACTGTTCAACATATACAGTTTTTATATTTGAGTGTGCGTTTTCACCCTGTGCAAAAAAAGTGCATGCACACAAAAGTACAAAGGGTGCAAAGACCTTTAAAAGGGTTCCTAATGCACAACAGGCTGGGGTGTAAGAGCAAGGTGTAGAAAAAGTACCAAAGTGCCAGGGTCCATCGGTGTTTTCTACCTCACTATATTCATCCAGCAAATTCTGTTTAGCTTTTGGCCAGAGGATCAAGTGATTCTCTGGCTGTCATGGGTCCAGTCATAAATTACTTAGAAAATGAGCACAAGAAAACAAACAAACAAGCTTCCTACGCAATCGTTATTTTTTTTTGGATAGCTAACTTAACGTACCTCAGCAATATCCACTAGACCTTTGAGGTAGGCCTTTTGTAGTTTGATAGGGTTCTTGCATTTAGACCACAGTATACCTCTATTATTAAATGCATAACAGGCAAATTTGAAACAGAACAGATCTAGGAATAGCAGTAAACTACAGCCTAAGTATAGATGCAAGGGGAATACAGTCAAGGAAATATCTTGAATACAAGGTACATGTCTGTACATCAAAAACAAAACAAACAAAAAAACAGGTAACCAGACTAAAGTTAATCATATATGTGGCAGTATGGTTGGTTAGTTTGGAGACCTCTGAAAGAGCATAGATGATAGGATATTCAGACTGACGTCTTATTGTCCTTTCTGAAGAATTTCATGCATGGATCATGCATGGATGCTTTAATATCTGTTATATAGAAAGACAAGGTATGTGTAATAATTTTTTCTTATTAATGGCAAAAAATATAACTGTTGGAAACTACAGAATATTTTGTAAGTCTTGTCCACAGAAACTCATTACCATGGTTTTAAACTGTAAATCTTCCATAAAAATGAAGGCGTTTCACCATATGCACTTAACATTTTTGTTTTGGATGTTCTCTAGAGAAAGATACAAAACCCCCAAAAGGTTATTTTGTGTAAGATTAGTGGCTGAGCACAGAAACAATATAGTCTATATAAATATTGAGGCCTGGGGTACTTATACAGGAACCTGTTAAAGGAACAGTAACACTAAAAAATGAAAGAGCTTTAAAGTAATAAAAATATAATGCACTGTTGCCCTGCACTGGTAAAACTGGTGTGTTTGCTACAGTAACACTACTATAATGTATATAATAAGCTGCTGTGTAGCCACGGGGGCAGCCATGAAAGCTGGAAAAAAGGAGAAAAGGCACAGGTTACATTGCAGATAACAGATAAGTTCTGTAGAATACAATAGTGTTTTATCTGTTATCTGCTATGTGCCTGTGCCTTTTCTCCTTTGAATGGCTGCCTCCATGGCTGCATAGCAGCTTATTTATATAAATTATAGTAGACTTTCTGAAGTAAACACACAACTTTTACCAGTGCAGGGCAGCAGCACATTATATTTTAGTTACTTTTATACACTTTCATTTTTTGGTGTTACTGTTCCTTTAAGATGACAGAAGCAACAATGTGTGATGCAGGTGATATGGGCTGGTATAATGATTTGTCATCTTGTCCTTAAGGAGAAGATAATCACTGTTTATTCTATCTATAATCTTATCTAATAGCTTTCATTTATCATACTAAATAGACAGTGAATAGGACATAATCTATAACATCCTCACTTGACAGGAGAATGGCTGCTCTTGTTTTATCCATGATTCCCAGAACTGTATAATGCACTGGTATCATATATTTATTTTTCTCCTTAGGACAATGACACACCAGGAGATTAGCTGCCTGCAATAAATCTCCTCTAAAGTGGGTGAGGTTGCCTTGCTAGGAAACTTTGGCCAACTTCAAAAAAGTAAAGTGATGCATGTGTTTTCCCACCGGCGATTTACGTTATTGCTAGTGGAAAAGCATTTGCAGGAGATTAGTCGCCCACAGTAGAGGAGATTTATAGTGGCCGACTAATCTGCTGCTTATTAATATACAGGTATGGGACCTGTTATCCAGAATGCTCAGGACCTGGGGTTTTCCGGATAAGGGATCTTTCCATAATTTGGATCTCCATAACTTAAGTCTGCTAAATATCATTTAAATATTAAATAAACACGATAGGCTTGTTTTGCCTCCAATAAGAATTAATTATATCTTAGTTGGGATCAAGTACAAGTTTTTTTCACGATTCAAATTTTTTAAAACTCCCAAAGTTCAAGTTATGGTTCAAAAACTCACATTTTTGGCATTCATTAAGTGCAAAAACTCAAAAAACTCTTGCGAGTTCAAGTACAAATCAATGGGAGTTGATCTAGGCAAAGTCAAGCCATATTTTCAATTCAATATTTTTTTTTCAGTATTTTCCTTTTTTTCCAAGTTTGTAAATTTGAAAATTAGAGATATTTGAGGTTTTTAATTCAAAATAGGTTTCCATATTAATAAATAAGCAAGCATTGAAGTTTTTTTTAAAATGCATTTATTTGAATTAGAAACAAAACTCTCATATTCACAAATTTGAAAATTGGTAAATAAGCGCATAAATGTCAAATGGTGCATAAGACACGTTGGCTGGGGGGGCAGGGCATTGAAAGCAAAAATAGAGTTGATGAAAGAAATAGTTTTAGCTTTCCTGCCAACACCTTTGTAGAGTTTTAACCTTTCCAGCAACCACTTCAACCTGTGTCTCCATTGTTACAAATTGCATTGGAAAGTGTACGGTTATACCAGACCAGAAGTGTATAGTCCCAGACCAAAATAATTTTAGACACCCACTAAACTTTGTCAACACGACATTTTTTATGAAGTTGAACTGCTTATTGGTTAGAGCCCGACTGGGGCCAGACTGGCCTGCCCAGAAACATTGGGTTGGACCCAGTGGTTCGTGAGCATTATGTTGCTACCCAACCCCTTGGATGTTGCTCCCAGTAACTTGAAAGCAATAGCTGGTTGCATAACACCCAGTGTAAAGCCAAACACATCCACTTATAGGCTGCCAGTCCAGATAGGGGCTACCAACTAGCTAATAATAGCACTTATTGATACCCCCAGGTATGCTTGTGTTTCTCCCCAACACTTTTTCAATTTGAATGTGGCTCACGGGTATAAAAGGTTGGGGATCCCTATTCTAAACTAATGGTTCACAACCTGTGTGGCAGCCCCTTTAGGAAGGCTCAAAACAGTGACTGAGGGGGGAGCCAGAGGGTCATTTGGGCTAAAGATTTGGAAAGAATTTAAAATTTGCTGTCCCAGATAGTCCTATAAGCCCAGCTTAATGGGCAGGGGTTATATTAAGTGCTAAAACTGATTTAGAGATATGGATTTTATTTGTATAGCTTCTTGATGCAAGAAAATCTTTTGATACTTTAATAGGATGTGAACATTACGGAAATTTGATTTTAAAAAGATAACCCTTGGCTTTACTTTTGAAATATTTACAACTTGCAATAACCCTATAAAAGAATCTGTTATAGGCTGGCTCATGGTAAACATGGCTGCATCATAGTAATGTCATGATAAGAGAATCTGCTGGGTTAGCCAGAAAGTTTTTATGTTACAGTTACTGTGTAACAAATGTTACAAATAAAATGATAAAGAGTGAGCGAAAACTGGCATGTCATTGGTTTTCTCTGTTCTGCAAGGCTGCTTAAAGCAGTCCCATAAGACAATTGTGACTTGATTTTTGGACTGGGCCTTCTTCCCGTTCAGTTAATTAGTGTTTTGTGTCATGTATTTCTAGCTTTACAATCATGTACACACAGGTTATTTGGTAGGTGGATGCTTTAATCAAAAGTTGTGCTTTTGTTACAAGGAAACAGGAATTCCAACAGGATAGGGCACATATGGTTTGAGTTAGCAAATATTTAGATCTCTAAAAGTTCAGCCTCTTACCATGCAAAATATAGAAGGTGCTCCCAACATAAAGAGAATCCTAGCTAAACAGCTTTATAAAAAGAGGACACAAAAAACTGTTTTAAAAGCCTTACCAGGTAGACTTGGTTCTTGGCACTATTCTCACAGTTCTGGGGACATAATTAAAGGGATTCTGGCATGATTTTTATAGGGTTTTATTTTTAAATGACACTGTTTAAATAGCAAATAATTCACTCTACCATTTAAAATTGGCACCCTGGGAAATGAAGAATATGGCTAGTCCCATGTGAAATTTCAAAATTAAGTATAAAAAAAAAAATCTGTTTGCATTTTTGAAAAATAGATTTCAATGCAGGATTCTGCTGGAGAAGCTCTATTAACTTATGTGTTTTGAAAAAAAAAACATGACATGTTCCTTTTAAAGGGAGTGCAGCAGTTGTGACCACAGCACTAGGGGCACAAAGAATTAGGTTTCCCACCATCAGTTAATTACTGTAGTGTGCAGTGGCTTACAGTGTTTTAGGGTGGCAAATCTGCCCCCCACCCCCAGAATACTCATGACTTGACAAGGTTTAATATTTTTCCCCAGTAGATTTTTAACATAGTAACATAATAAATTAGGTTGAAAAAAGACATACGTCCATCACGTTCAACCATAATGCCTATATATAACCTGCCTAACTGCTAGTTGATCCAGAGGAAGGCAAAAAACCCCATCTGAAGCCTCTCTAATTTGCCGCAGAGGGAAAAAAACTCCTTCCTGACTCCAAGATGGCAATCGGACCAGTCCCTGGATCAACTTGTACTAAGAGCTATCTCCCATACCCCTGTATTCCCTCACTTGTACCGAGAGCTATCTCCCCTACCCCTGTATTCCCTCACTTGTACTGAGAGCTATCCCCCCTACCCCTGTATTCCCTCACTTGTACTAAGAGCTATCTCCCATACCCCTGTATTCCCTCACTTGTACTGAGAGCTATCTCCCATAACCCTGTATTCCCTCACTTGTACTGAGAGCTATCTCCCATAACCCTGTATTCCCTCACTTGTACTGAGAGCTATCTCCCATACCCCTGTATTCCCTCACTTGTACTGAGAGCTATCTCCCATAACCCTGTATTCCCTCACTTGTACTGAGAGCTATCTCCCATACCCCTGTATTCCCTCACTTGTACTGAGAGCTATCAGCACCAGCCCGGGGTACAAGGTAAGTACAAGGTAAGTGATTTAAGTCACTTGGGGGTGCCTAACATTTTGGCACCCCCCAAGTGACTTAGGCTTTCCTTCTCCTTTAAAGCTATATAATGTATCAGCCAGAAGGAATTCCACAACTTCACAGCTCTCACAGTAAAAAATCCTTTCCAAATATTTAAATGGAACCTCCCTTCTTCTAAATGGAGTGGGTGCCCTCATGTCCGTTGGAAGGATCTACTGGTAAATAAAGCATTAGAGAGGTTATTATATGATCCCCTTATATATTTATACATAGTTATCATGTCACTTCTTAAAGTGGACCTGTCACCCAGACATAAAATCTGAATAATAAAAGTCCTTTTCAAGTTAAACATGAAACCCAAATTTCTTTTTTTAAATAACACATCCATACCCATTATAAAGACATTTAAAAATCCCAGCTGTCAATCATATATTGCCTGCCCCGCCTCTATGCCTTGGGCATAGAGGTGGGGCAGACAATACCTTTAGCTTTCCATTCAGCACTTCCTAGATGTCCCTGCACTTCACATTTTTCCCCTCCCTCCCCATCACCTAATTAAGTAGCCAGTGCATAGGTATGGGCATCTGGTCCTCCAACAAGATTTTTGTGTGATGCAAAGCTTGCCTTACTAACAGTGTCCACAAAATGGCAGCTGCCTGCTTGCTGTGATTGAATAGTTCCAAGAATGAAGGAAACAAGATTTATACTATCTGTATATTGTAAATAAAGTTTATTTTGCTCAACTAATATGATAGAAAAGAATTTGGAGTTTTTTCTTAGGGTGACAGGTCCCCTTTAAGCGCCTCTTCTCCAGTGTAAACAGACCCAACTTGGCCAGTCTTTCTTCATAACTGTTTTTATGCCCCTTTTAATACAGCTCAAAACCTTGTTTGCCCTTGCAGCCGCTGCCTGGCATTGCTTGCTACAGCCAAGTTTATTATCTACAAGGACTCCAAGGTCCTTCTCCATTATGGATTTGCCTAGTGCAGTCCCATTAAGGGTATAAGTGGCTTGCATATTTTTACATCCCAGGTGCATGATCTTACATTTATCCACATTGAATCTCATCTGCCACTTAGCTGCCCAGATTGCCAGTTGGTCAAGATCCTGCTGCAAGGATGCCACATCCTGGATAGAATTGACTGGTCTGCAGTCTGTGTCATCTGCAAACACTGATACATTACTTATAATACCCTCTCCTAAGTCATTTATGAACAAGTTAAACAAAAGTGGACCCCACTGAGAACCTTATTCAAAGAAGAGTATGTACCATTAACAACCACCCTCTGTACCCGATCCTGTAGCCAGTTTTCTATCCATGTGCAAAAAACTTCAATGAGACCAACAGACTTTAGTTTAGAAAGCAGCCGTGTGATCAAATGCTTTGGCAAAATCCAAATAGATTATATCTACTGCATCCCCACTGTCCAGCTTCTTACTTACCTCATCATAAAAAGCAATTAAATTGGTCTGACATGACCTGTCCTTCATAAAGCCATGCTGATTACTGCTCATAATGGCATTCTCCAGTACATAATTTTGTATGTTTTTAAGTTACTAATTATGACACATGTGCCATGAATGTAAATTATAAACTTATATACAGTACTTATGGATGTCATACGTTTTCATCAACACTTAGTGATATAATTTGTTCCACATGACTCATTAAATTAGAATATTATAAAAAACATAGTACCCCCTGTTGTAAAATATAAGGATATTAAAGATTAGAAAAATAAATTAGAATATTAAAAATCACCATAGAGGTACTTTGGCCTTGTGCATTTATAAGGTCATGGAACTCCCTGGTGTTTCTAATTTTCGTATTTCTTACAGCAGTATTTCCCTATATAAACTAAACACTTAGTTAGGGTGGGCACCATTAATTATTTTAATAACCTGCTATGTTTATCTGCTGTAGAAAATTATATAAGAGAACTCTTTATAATTTGATTCTGTATAATAATTAATATACCCATGTTAGCTAAGCTTTCGCATATACTGGGTGTATTACTCTGGGAAGTTTTGGAAACTGTATTTTTCATGATTGCGTCATCCATATTCACTATACATATTATTTGGTGCCAAAACAGGGTTAGACTGGGGGCCCCAGGGGCCCTCGCTGCAGCCCCCTAACCCCCCGTAGGGCCCCTGCCCCTAAGCGTTGCGTAATTTAAACTTACATTCAGCACATCAGGGGAGGGAGACCGACAGACAGGGGGAGCGCTGGTAGGAACCAGGTCTGAACCGCTGGAGCCCACCGGGTTTTTTCCAGTGCTCCGCCCAGTCCGACCCTGACCAGGATATATTCCTATACTAATATACCCAACACATTAACATCATAACCTGTAATCACTGAATCAGCACCTGATCTACGTAACCATAGCTGTGCAGGTGTAGAAATTTGACGTTCTGCCATTTGACAAAATACCATTGGTAGGCTGGGAGTTAATAAAAACACAATGCGCTTGAAGGCTTAAACATGTAACAAAGTACAGAATGTGAACAAGCAACAACAGCTGTTTGGTCTGTGACTCATTTGTACCACTTATGATCAGTTCCTAACTGAGGATATTTATTAGGGTTTTGCACATCTTCTGCACACACAGACAGTCTTTTTAACATGAAAAATAAAGGACCAGGTGTTTAGACACTTAGACCTTCAGATGTACCAAAGCAGACTTTTGGGAAATGGATAAAATAACTGAATTTCTTGGGTGGTGGGGCCAGTCTGGCATATTATTGGGCTGATGACTGCCTACTCCAAATTTAGTTTGGACGTGTTCAAAAAGCCTGAATGAATGTGAACAGAGTTTGATCATAAAACTTCTATGTGAGTCACAGTGACAGACCATTGTTGTTGCCAGTTTGGCTAACAATAATAGCCTGCCAACTATGGTCCACCCAAACAGGTCTAGCCAGATTTGGGCACTTTTGTGACTCACAGACCATTTAGCATCAGGCGTGCCAGTAATCTTTTGTAAAACTATAAAGAAAATGCACTGAATGGTTACTTGATCCAGTCCTACGGTGGCCATACACAGGTTGATAAAAGATAGATATCAATCAGGCAGGTTTAAGAATTCCATCAGGGTAAGGAGCACGTCAGTTTACTGCCTGCATTAACCATTGTTGTAACATTTGGTTTAGTCTGATATTTCACAGTGACCTTGCCAAATGAACAAATCTCTAGGTTTATAGCCAGCTTTATTAAAGTAAATTCTTTAGACAGAGGCCTTAGGTTACAAGGGTAAAACTTCTATTAATGCAGATGTGCCAAGGTCCAGAAAGTCTGAGAGGCCTATTGAGCACTATACCGTTGTAAGACATTTTAGGGAGACAATGTTATAAGGCTGTGAGGGACCCACTATACCTTTGCACCAGAAACTGTATTTATTTATATAGGAACAAAACAACTGGCCTAAGATTCTATATACTCAGGTGAGGTTTATTAAGGGCAGTGACACACTGGGAGATTAGTCATGCCACGACTAATCTCCCCTCAATGCCATAGGATAGCATACGCGGCGCATCGAAAGTGCACCAAAGTTTCCTCTTAAGGCAACTTCGGCAAGTCGCGGCACGACTAATCTCCCCGTGTACCCCTTGCCCTAAAGCTAACAAACAAACTACAGATTTGTACAATCACAATCTTGATATAAAGCACACATTATTGACATCAGGGTTTATAAAATTAACATGAGTGTTTAATTTTATTGCACAGCATAAAAAAAAGCATCCTTGCAAGGTCGGTAGGTTTGGTTTCCATTGTTTTTGGTCTAATACTTTATTGTATACATATTTCAGTGGTTTTACCATCTGTATTTTTTGTGGTATAAAAACAGTGAAATATGCTATTTATGTATGCATTCATTCACTCCCTTTTCTTTGTATTATTATAACAAGATGCCCAATCCCTGCCGATTAAATGTAGTTTTACAGTATCAGGCTACCACTACCATACTTTATGTATGTACGTACTAACTTACTTACAGATCAATCACCAGCTGTGTGGGAGGCAGGCAGAAAATAAGTTATTATTAAAAAATAACCAAGTGGATTTTGCCAAAATGCATGAAACTAACCCATATTTGTAGTACATATCTAACAAGGCAACTTCTTGAAATTGTAGCGGCACGTATGCCATCCCACTGGTGATTTACATTCTTGCCGGTGGGATGGCATTGCGAGGCGATAAGTTGCCTGCGGCAATGAAGATTTGTTGGTCCCCATCTGTCACCTCCCTAAGGGCTGGGGTACACAAGGAGATTAGTCGCGCCACGACAAATCTCCATTGTCGCGGGTGACTAATCTCCCCGCAATGCCATCCCATCAGCCATTTACATTCTAGCTAGTGGGATGGCACTGCAGGGAGATTAGTCGCCCGCGACAATGAAGCTTTGTCGCACAGCGACTAAGATCCCCTTGTGTCACTGCCCTAAAGGTTTACACAAGATTAATGTGAACAAGGCACCAGGGCCAGATGGAATACACCCGCGGGTACTGAGAGAGTTAGGGTCAGAATTACAGTGGCCTCTGTTTCTGATATTCTCAGACTCGCTTTCATCAGGTATGTTACCTATGGATTGGAGAAAATCTAATGTCATTCCTATATTTAAAAGGGGATTAAGATCTCTTGCCAATTATAGGCTAGCAAGTATGACATCCGTGGTGGGCAAGTTATTTGAAGGCTTGTTAAGGGATCACATACAAAATCATGTTCTAGAGAATGGCATTATGAGCAGCATGGCTTTATGAAGGACAGGTCATGTCAGACAAACTCAATTGCTTTTTATGATGAGATGAGTAAGAAGCTTGACAGTGGGGATGCAGTAGATATAATCTATTAGGATTTTGCCAAAGCATTTGATACCGTTCCCCACAAACGACTACTACAGTCTATTGGTCTCAGTGAAGTTGTTTGCATATGAATAGGAAACTGGCTACAGGATCGGGTACAGAGGGTGGTTGTTAATGGTACATTCTCTTAGTGGGGTCCCTCAGGGTTCTGTACTGGGTCAATTTTTTCATAAATTACTTAGGGTAGGGTATTACAATCAATGTATTAGTGTTCGCTGATGACACAAAACTCTGCAGACCAGTCAATTCTATCCAGGATGTGGCATCCTTGCAGCAGGATCTTGACAAACAGGCAATCTGGGCAGCTAAGTGGCAGATGAGATTTAATGTGGATAAATGTAAGGTCATGCACCTGGGATGTAAAAATATGCAAGCCACTTATACCCTTAATGGGACTGCACTAGGCAAATCCATAATGGAGAAGGACCTTGGAGTCCTTGTAGATAATAAACTTGGCTGTAGCAAGCAATGCCAGGCAGCAGCTGCAAGGGCAAACAAGGTTTTGAGCTGTATTGAAAGGGGCATAGATTCGCTTAAGAGGTGACATGATAACTATGTATACATATATAAGGGGATCATATAATACCCTCTCTAATGCTTTATTTACCAGTAGGTCCTTCCAACAGACACAAGGGCACCCACTCTATTTAGAAGAAGGAGGTTCCGTTTAAATTTTCAGAAAGGATATTTAACTGTGAGAATGGTGAAGTTATGGAATTCTCTCCCTGAAACAGTTGTACCGGCTGATACATTATATAGCTTCAAGAAGGGGCTGGATGGCTTCTTAGCAAGTGAGGGAATACAGGGGTATGGGAGATAGCTCTCAGTACAAGTGAGGGAATACAGGGTTATGGGGGATAGCTCTTAGTACAAGTTGATCCAGGGACTAGTCTGATTGCCATCTTGGAGGCAGGAAGGAATTCCACCCCCCACCCCCCTGCAGCAAATTAGAGAGGCTTCAGACAAAACAAAAGGACAGTGAAATACAAGGGCAATGTAAAGTTAGGGTGGCTCAAAAACAAAAAACATGAATTTCCTTCAATGGCCCAGTCCAATTAAGAATCTATGTCACTGTTTAAAAACGAATGTGCAAGTAACCTGTTCAACTTACAGCAAATCAACCTGGAGCAATAGGCCAAAATCTCTTCTAAACACTGTGCAAAGCTTGTTTATCCTAACCACAATGGCAAGCTCTGCAATTTCTTCTCCTGCAGAGAATAACTGGAGGAGAGAACACCAATACTGACAGTGCTTGTAGTTAGTAGCCATAACTCCATCTGCCCGTCACTGCACATACGAGCCAGATTACAGACCACTTAAGTGTCATTTGTGTTGAAATATGCCCAGAGTGCACACTAATCACTAAAAGTGCCTCATTTATGGTTAAAAAGTAGAAATTTGACTCTTAAAGTTACCAGGGGTGATTATTTGTCGCAACAGGTAATTTGATGCCCGAGGCAAGGTTGCAACCTTGTCACATGGTAAAAATACTCTGTAACATTAGCCTAGATTCTGCTGTTGCTGCACAAGGTGGCTCTAGAACATGATGTTATGCAAAAGCATAGCTTAACTAAAGAAAATGTAATTCTAAACAACTTTCCAGTATATATTAATATATTTCAATGGATTTCATTTTTGTATTATTTGTATATGGTATATATTTGCAACTAAGTGGTATTAGTTTATTTGTTCTGTTCTCTGTGCTTACCCCTGGTTCTGACTCTTGAAACAATGTAGATTAGTTGGTTTACATTCCAGTGCTTCAGCAGTCAGAATCAGTACTGCCAAAAATAAAAAGCAGTGAGTCAGACACTGCTACCAATAGAAATTACAATGTCACCAAACAAACTAATCAATTCATTATATGAAAATTGCTTTTGACTATTTTACTTTTATGACATTTTGCAAAAAATGGACATGCTGTTCAGTAATCTGAAATAGAATTAGAGAAAATAAAATTTAATAGTGGGATTTCATACTGGGTGGTCATGGGGATCACAAATGTGTGTGGTCATTGTACTTAGAGCTCATACTCATGACCTATACCCTTAGAGCTGATATTCTTATGAAGCTAATATGCTGTGCATTTCAGTATGGTCCACTACGGGGTCTGAGTGACCTGCTAGAACATATAATATCCTGATGGACCAAACCCTAGTGAGCCAGGGAGCAAGCAATTTCCATAATCTTTTTCTTATTTCCACCGTAGGTACATATAAAACACAAACTTAGCACTTACTATGGCTAATGTATGTAACAGTGGACCGGCGGTAGTAGGTTCTCTGGTGAGCACTAGGAGACGTGACATGTTAGTTGATCAAAACCTATTTTTTCTTTACTACGCTTTGTCTCCATCCCCAAAGGCAAAGATCCACAGGACATTTAGAGACCAAATAACATGTATCTGGGCTTAATGGAGCCAAATGATGCGTCATGCTACAAGGTGGAAAAACTAATGTGCTGCACATCAGTTTCTAAAGATAATTCTCATGGGCATGAGCACTAAGGAAAAGGCACACAAAGCATTTTGATCACTAGGAAAATCAGATTAGCAAATTATTTCTTCCACCTCCAGTCAACACTATTAAAATGTGCCTTGAGAAGATGAAATAGTATGCAGTTCATATTGCTTACGAGGTGCTTACTCCATCCTTTCAATATCCATATCCCATGGCCCCTGATTTAGCATAATTTTGTCATCCACATGTTTGAACAAATTGGATGTTTTCGAACGGATAAGCATGTTGGCAACCATTTTGAATATGCAGAGCAGGCCTTGTTTAACAAGCTAACAGTAGTGCATCAGTATAAGCTGAAATACTGTGTCCTTTTTTTGAGGGAAAGTAAATATAATCTATAGATTCTGACCCTTTAGCAGCAATATGATCATGCGAATAATATTAAAATTATTACTAAGCGCCAATATTTACATCGTCTTGCAAAACTGTTATCTTTTACCACTCCATTAAAAGGGTGGTTCACCTTTCAGTTAACTTTCAGTATGTTATAGAATGCCCTATTTCTAGCAACTATGCAGTTGGTCTGCATTATTTATCTTTTATAGTTTTTGAATTATTTGCCTTCCTCTTCCAAAAACTATTGCCCTGTGAGGCTACAGTTTTATTGCTATTCTTTTTATTACTTATCCTTCTATGCAGACCCTCTAGTATTCATATTCCCATCTCTCATTTAAACCACTGCCTTGTTGCTAGGGTAAAACCAGATAGCTGCCAAAAAAACTAATGGAAAGCTGCTGAACAAAAAGCAAAATAACTGAAAAAAACATAAGAAATAGAAAATGAAGACCAATTGCAAATTCTCAGAATATCAATGTTTACATCATATTAAAAGTGAACTACCCCTTTAACAAAACTAACTGAATCATGGAAATATGATCTGTACTAAAAATATATATTGTATCGGCTCCTTGAGAAGAGTTGGCTGGGAAAAAATACCACCCTACTAGATTTATACCCACTCTTTACTACCCTAATCCAGACTAGTTTACAAAGTGCAGTCATAGGTGTCATCTTAACCTGTCCCTAATTGGTCACTGATATTACAGAGGGGTAGTAGCCAAAGGTTAAGCTTACAGGCCGCACAGTAGTGATGAAGCTATAAGCCCTCTTACTGGAGTCTGAGTCACCCTTCCCCCCAATCTGTGGGTTCTGGCAAATGCCATAGGGTACTGCTGTAAACTGCCATGGGTAGTCACTATTTAGTTGACTTGCTGGGGGCTTTTTGGGCTTCTGTATACCTGAGCCTATTTTGAAGCCCAGTCCAGACCTGCTGCCACCTATGTAAACCTTTTCTCCAACACAAACCTGTCTGTACTTCAAGTTGTGGGCTGCACTACAAATCACTATGATCTGGCCCTCTTTTTTCCTGGGCACCTAATAACAGATTAATCTAATGTTTCCTTTGTTGTATTATACAAGTCATTTGTAGCTTACTATTGTTTCATGAGGAGAAAACTGCTGCCATTTGTAGTCCATGTGGCCTGCCACATTGAAAACAATGAAACGTGATAACAATCTTTGTTACGGGCAGCACCCCTAGCATGAAAGTTGCCTCTTTTTAATGAGTCTTCCCACTCATGCAGTGCATTGTAGGAAACTGAAGTATACAATGCAATCACTTGGAGATCTACTCATAAACATGTTTAGGGAATGTCTGCTCTAATTGCAGTCAATAGGAATAGCTGTGTTCATGACAAACTGAGCGATTCATCAGTAAGAAGTTTTGTTATTCTTACATTAGGAAAAAGAAGCTAAGGAATTAAGGAGAATAAAAAGAATATAAAGCACTAACAATACTTAAGCAACTTTCCACAAGATTCTCGTGCAGTGCCCCAAATGAGAGAAACACTAGTGCCTTGTTTCTTTAGCTAAAATCAAGGAGTGGCTTGGTGCCCAACATGCCTGTGCAACAGAATTGAAAAAAAAATCCCCCTACAGTCATAGAAAGGAGTGGTTTAACTGCCCCTAATACAGTATAAAAAAGGAAATCTATTCTTTTGTGGTCTAGTAGCAAATCAATAAGCTATTTGCAGTAGTAAACAGTAAATATATAATATTAGGATTCTTACCTTTGGTTTGTTCAGCCACCTTCTCACCGCAGAGGGTAACATTGTACAAGCCTGGTTCCCAGTGTGTGACACTCTCTGCTCAGTTCCTTGCTGTTTCCTTAATGCCGCTTGCCTGGCTGCTGCTTTGTCTTTCTCACCTGGCTCCGCCTTTACCTGTCTGCTTCCAAATAACTCATCTCCAGTTACAAAATCCAAGAGAGCACAAAAAGAACATCATTGTGAAGCATGTCTGCTGCCACCCAATGGTAAAACTGACCTAAAGCATTTGTAGTGAGTGAGCATAAGATGTACTTAGTCAAACTTTCTGGAGGAGGTGGGTTTCACAAAATAATCCCTTTTGTGAACTGACCCCAAGGACTGGGCTTTTGAATTTTTGTGGAGGTTACTGGTCCCAGACTAGCCGTCTGTGGATTCTGGCATATGCCAAAGGGGCTGCTGTAAGATGCCATTGACAGTCACTTAATTGGGCTGGTGGAGGGCTGCGTGGGCCTCTGAGTCCATAAAATGCCAGGGACCATTTTGAATTTCACTCCAGGTCTGGTGGTTACTGACATCACAGTGTTTAGAGATTCTCCTACTTTAGCACAAATGACTAAGCACAGATTTGGGGGATAAAATGCTGGAGGAAAATGGAAGGCACCATTTGCAAACTGATTACATTTAAATGACAGAAATTTATCACTGTAATTTTGGGCCCCGGAGAAAAAAAGGTTAAACATTCTGGCCTAGGGTGGAAAGTATTAAAATGTTTATACTTCAGAGTGCCCTGCATTTTTTAAAGGTGCCCTGTATTAAAGGTTAGGTATGGCCATTTTAGCACTTCTATAATATGTTAATTAAACGACACATGTTGCAGGGTTGTCATCTAACCCTAATTTAACAGGAAGATGATCCAGACCTGGATTTTTTTTTACAAATCTAATTCCTCTTCACATTAAATGTTAACAGGATATGAAGAAAAAAAATGGCCAGAGTATATCATTATCCCTTAATAATATGGAGTTAGTAGACAATTGTGGAATCTGCAAATGTCATTAGTTCCACAGCAGCGTGGTAAAAATCCAGTCCAACCAGTTGTAACAAAAATAGACATTACTGAGCATTAATCAGTCATGATCCCTGCTGCACTGCATTCTAACCAGCCATGTACCATGTACATATTGTTATCATTGTTACTGTAAGTATATTTTTATTTATATTGTGCTACTGGGCACCCAGTGCTTTTAACAATTTATAAAAAAAACAGTGAAAAATATAAATCTACAACGATTATTTATTTTGCAAATAATCGCAATTAACTGTGATTTTGCTTCTTTTTGTGATTTTCATATTTAAGAAGAATTTTTAATTTTCATATATATATATAAAATAATAACTCTAATGGCTTCTGCCAGACATAGCCGATTCTCGGCTTGTGAATAAACGCAGGCTGAAAATCCACCCTTATGCTCCAAAAAGTTTACTGCTCCTAGGGCCATTGTGTCTGACCGGGTGCAGGCACACATAGCAGATTTAAGGGCTGTGGCACATGGGGAGATTAGTCGCTGCACAACTAATCTCCCTTGTCGGGGGCGACTAATCTCCCCGAAATGCCATCCCACCGTTACAATGTAAATCGCCGGTGGGATGGCATACCACCAGCGATTTGTCGCCTGGTGACTAATCTCCCCATGTGCCACAGCCCTAAGAGCAGAACTATGCAGCTCCAGTCTAAAATCCGCTCCATGTGCCTGCATTTATCTGCAGGCCGAGAATTTGCCACTTATGGCTGGAGCCTTAAGGTGGCCATACACGCACCGATAATATCGTACGAAACCTCGTTTCGTACGATATTCGGTGTGTGTATGGTATGTCGGCGAGTCGACTCGCCGATCGGACCAGTTGGAAAATTTTGATCGGGCGCCATAGAAGGCACCTGATCAAAATCTCCCTTCAGAGCTGAATCGGCAGAAGGAGGTAGAAATCCTATTGTTTCTACCTCCTTACCTGCCGATTCAGCCCTGAATGGTGTGTGGCACATCTGACGATGTTTCGTGCGGCCGATGGTCGCACGAAACATCGTCAGATCGCCACGTGTATGGCCAGCTTTAGGCACATGGCAGATTAATTTGTTTTTTACCCAGGGTAAATCTGCACTAATAGGGTGAAGATACATGGAGCTCCTAGTAGCAGATACTTGTCATGGCTACTAAAATAGACAATGCTGATTATTTACTGATAATTGTCTCTAAGTGTGTTTTAGCAGAAGCAATTACATTACATTACATTACATTAACATTTATTTATAAAGCGCCAACATATTCCGCAGCGCTGTACAATAAGTGGGTTACATACATTGGACATACAGAGTAACATATAAAGCAATCAATAACCGATACAAGAGGTGAAGAGGGCCCTGCCCAAAAGAGCTTACAGTCTACAAGGAGAAAGGGTTGAGACACAAGGTGTGGGAATGGGCATGACCAGAGTTGTGAGAGGTGGGGCACAGGGTATTGCTAAACTAGATTAGGGTAAGCCTCTCTAAATAAATGTGTTTTTAGAGATTTCTTGAAGGCAGAGAGATTGGAAGAAAGTCTGACAGTTTGTGGGAGCGAATTCCAGAGAAGGGGGGCAGCCCTTGCAAAGTCTTGAATGCGAGCGTGTGAGGAGGGAATGAGAGAGGAGTTGAGGAGCAGGTCAGTAGAGGAGCGTAACAAGCGGGTTGGATGGTACCTGAGTTCAGAGATGTAGGGTGGGGCAGAGTTATGGACTGCTTTAAATGTGAGGGTCAATAGCTTGAATTTTATCCTGGATGGTAGGGGAAGCCAGTGCAGGGATTGGCAGAGCGGCATGGCAGAGGAGGAGCGGTTGGAGAGGTGTATGAGCCTGGCAGCAGTATTCATTATGGACTGGAGAGGGGACAGTCTTTGGAGGGGAAGGCCAATTAATAGGGAGTTACAGTAGTCCAGGCGAGATATTATAAGAGAGTGAATAAGAATTTTGGCAGCATCTTGGGTGATAAATGATCGGATTTTGGAGATATTTCTTAGGTGAAAGTGACATGATTTGATGAGTGATTGGATATGAGGGGTGAAGGACAGGGCAGAATCAAGGATAACCCCAAGGCACCGGGCCTGGGAAGATGGGGTGATGGTAGAATTGTTAACCGTTATAGATACCTCGGGAACAATGTGGGCATTGGATGGGGGAAAGAGAACCAGTTCAGTTTTAGAGAGGTTTAATTTCAGGTAACGTTGGGACATCCAAGTGGAGATAGCGGACAGGCAGGAAGAGACGCGAGTTAGAAGCTCTGGGTTAAGATCAGGAGAGGAAAGATAGATCTGAGTATCGTCAGCATAGAGGTGGTACTGAAAGCCAAAAGAACTGATTAGTTTGCCAAATGAGGAGGTATAGAGAGAAAATAGTAAGGGGCCCAGGACAGAGCCTTGAGGAACCCCGACAGAAAGAGGCAAGGGAGAAGATGATTCCCCATTGTAAGAGACACTGAAGGATCGATCTGAGAGATAAGATGAAAACCAGGATAAGGCAGTGTCACGAAGGCCAAGAGAGCGGAGAGTCTGGAGGAGAAGAGGGTGATCCACAGTGTCAAAAGCAGCAGAGAGATCGAGAAGTATTAGTAGCGAGTAGTGTTTTTTGGCTTTAGCCGAAAGGAGGTCATTTGTTAGTCGGGTTAGAGCAGTTTCGGTGGAATGTTGTTGTCTAAAACCAGATTGTAGGGGATCCAGGAGGTTATTGTCAGAGAGGAATAGCGCCAGTCGGTTGTATACTAGGCGCTCAAGCAGTTTGGAAATGAATGGGAGCAGAGAGATAGGTCGGAGGTTAGTAGGATTGGAAGGATCTAGGGAGGGTTTTTTCAGAATAGGGGTTACCAGTGCATGTTTCAGTTGGGAGGGAAAGATTCCAGTAGAGAGCTAGAGATTGAATAGATGAGTTAAGGCTTTGATAAGACAGGGGTTGGCATTACGTAGAAGTTTGGTAGGAATGGGATCAATCGGGCAGGTAGTAAGGTGGGAGGAAGACAGCAGTTTTGAGACTTCCTCTTCAGTCACAGGGGAGAAGGAGCCAAGAAGAGACTGGGGAGCATGTAGGGAGGGAGGGGAATGGTTATGGGGATTTAGTTGTGCAATGTCACTTCGGATGGTGTCAATTTTATTTTTAAAGTGCTCAGCAATAGCTTGAGCAGTGACTGAAGCACACGGAGGAGGTGGAGGAGGGGACAGCAGAGAGTTAAAGGTAGAGAAGAGTTGTGCAGGTTTTTTAGAGAGGGAGTTAATAAGTGCAGTGAAGTAGGTTTGTTTAGCTTGGCAGAGGGTGGTGTTGTAGGAGAGCAGAGCAGATTTGTAGCTGCAGAAATCTGACTCTGACCTTGATTTGCGCCAGCGGCGCTCAAGTGTACGTGACTGTTCTTGGAGGGATTTGGTATGAGCAGTGTGCCAGGGTTGGAGTGGTTTGGGCCTCATGCGTTTAGTCTTGGCAGGAGCAAGCACATTGAGGGCAGTGATGAGTGTGCTGTAGTGAGTGTGCTGTAGTAGACAGTATTGTCTATGGCATAGTCAGTATTGCCTATGGCAAGTTATTCTCTGGAGTTTATTAGCCGTGACAAGTAGTTGCTACTAGTAGCTAAGTGTGTCTCCACCCCTAGGGCAATCGCACACATAGAGGTTAGTCGCCCACAATAATAATCTTCACTACCGCGTGTGCCTAATCTCCTTGACATGCCATCCCACCGGCAAGAATGTAAATTGCCTGTGGGATACACATCGGTTTGGTTTCCCGAAGTCGCCTCTCAAGGAAACTTCGGGCAACTTTGGGAAACCGAAGCGACGCATATGCCTTCCCATTAGAAGTAATTTAATGTAGAATGGTGTGAGGTTTAGCCTTGAAATGGTGAAATCAGAGGTTAGCAACAGATAACATACATATATAGAAATATTTGAAACTTTTCCACTTATTCAATAAAAGGTAATATGTTTGCTTAGGTGCAGTCACCCATAATAACCAATAACATGTTTGCCTTTAAACAAGTGACCATAAAATCCTCCCTGCTGATTGGCTATAGTTTACTGCACCTGGGCATAATAAGTGTTATTTAATGCATGCTGTAAGTATGAATGGAACAGGGTGATTTGGCTCAATTTTATGCTGTGTAATAAAACCTTATAAAACATTTAACTATTTTGTCACTATGTACAGTATATGTCTTTGCCTATTATATTCAGTTTTGTACTTTAAAAGGACAGGTTTTCAATTAAATGAACATAGTAATATCATTCTCATGGGCAGTACAAAAAAAGACATGGGTAACATACAATGTCATACAGAATTTCAGAATGTTTTTTCCTGGGTGGGTATGCACGTCTCAAGTGACTGTGTTTACTTTCTTATCTTTTCCATCCTGCTAACTACATATCAAAAGGTCATATCTTGTTGATTGCAAACAAAAGAATTCCAAAGGGCCAGGGCATTGACATACTGATGTGTCAGAGGGTTCTGAAGGAAATCATCTACCAAATATGATGTGAGCTAAAGCAAAGATTACCTTATATGACCTTCTCTTGGCAAGTGTAAAAGGATCATAGCTTGTTTTTATTTTGATTAGATCTCCATCTTTATCTAGGCTGGCCCCTATGAGTGTAAGGGTGAAGACATATGGAGCTACTAGTAGCAGCTACTTGTGGCAGATACTAAAAGAAACAATGCTGATCATTTATTGATAATTATCTCTATGTGTGTTTTAGCAGAGGCAATTCTCAGTATTGTCTATGGCAGGGTATTTTCTGGTGTTTAGTAGCCATTAAAAAGTAGCTTCTACTAGTAGCTCTGTGTGACTGACCCCATTTTTACAGACATATTGTACAAAATTATTAAACTCATACAAAGAAGCTTGCCGTATAATGATAAGATCATCTACATATCGACCGAAATATACAATATGATGTTTACATGAATTGTCCACTTGGCTTATGAGGGGGCAAATTTGGCCCCCATAGCAGTGCCTTGTTTTTGAAGAAAAAACATATTATTTTACAAAAAAATAATTATTTGTAAGTAAAAATTCAATAGATAATAACAAAAAGGACTGTAAATGTTAAGAGTAGGTACTGTAATTTTTTAGATGGTGATCAATGGCCTTCACACCAAATTCATGTGATATACATGTGTATAGAGAGACTACATCCAAAAAAGTCCATGCAAAATCATCCTTCCATTGTAGTACAGCTAAATGTTTCATGATATGATGACTATTCCTGATGTAACTGGGTAACCGAAGACCCAGTGGCTGCAGATAGGTGTAACTAACTCATCCAATGGTCCTCCAAGTGACCCCATTCCAGAAATAATGGGATGACCTACAGGTGGGCGTTATTTCTTGTGTACTTTGGGTAGGTGATAAAAAATTGGGGTAGTTGGATATCGTACTTGTAAGTATTCAACTTGTCTGTCATTTAAAAGATTTTGTGCTTTAGCAAACCTAACCACAATAGATGTATCATTAGTCAAACTTTTAATTGCATGTCTTTCACCTGGGGTAAGATTAAAGAAGTGTGGTCTTATTTTTGTTTTAGTGTTTTAGCCTATGAGTAAGTGCACTTCAGGCACGAAATGCGTCAGCTAATATGTCCTAATAAAATTTGTTATTTTATTCAGCTGCTGTTATGATTTTTGAGTTACTTGATTTAGGCTGCCTCCCCCAGCCTCCTGTCACCTTATGTCATTCTCCCAAAAATAAAATCCAAAGTAAAGCATCTGATTGGCTGCTATGATCAACATCGCTAGTAATGTTTTACTCCACTTTTTAGACAGCAAGATAAATATACTCCACTGTCCATGCTACTGAAGGCAATAAAATATGATCGGTGGAGCCACCTAGCTGTTCAGTACCTCATTGCATTTTCTCTTCCTTTTCGAAATACCATAATGATCAGTGATGAGCAAATTTTTTTGCCAGGGATGGATTCTCAGTGAAATTCCGCATTTCGCCATTGGCAAATTTTTTCACAAAACCGCAGCAAAAATTAGCAAGAGACAAAAAAGTTGCAAAGACAAAACTGATGCCAATACAAAACTGACAAGACAAAAATGTTGCAGGGAAAAAAATGTCCATTGACTTCATTGCATTTGGAGTAAGAAAAAATGCCAATTGATTTTAATGCAATTGGCATAAGAAAAAAAGTCGCACATAAAAATTGACGCCCACGTAAAAATTTGTTGCACATAAAAAAGTTACATGTAAAAAAGTCGCCCATTGACTTTAACGCGTTTCACAAATTTTTCACTGTTTTCAAATTTTTCAGCAAAGCAAAATGGGATAGATTCGCTCATCACTAATAATGATGGAGCAATTTATTTGACCTCCACAGCATATCAGCTGAGATTAGATTGGAACTGACCCTAAAAATTGCACATGAAAACTTCGAAAAAGATCAATGGATGATAAATTTTTTCCCACAGCATTTTTCAATGCCCTTTGGATTTTCTGCTGGAATTTTATGGCTAATGAAATTTTATAATATGGTTTGATGTATAGTCCTTATGTGTAATAATTTCTAGGCAAGAATCAGGCTGGTACGTCTAAAAGAGAAGATTTCATTTCAATCATTCTGATTTTTACAGGGCTATAAATGACAAATCTGTTGCTGCCTCCCACTTTCTTGGGATACAGGGGTAAAATGGCCAGACCATTCTTACATACAGGAAAATAATGTATTAGCCAAAGAGAAACAAGAACAGGCAGCATTTCATTAGTCCTTTCATACACATTAAGTTTTAAAGCATTTTTCTGAATTACTTCCCAGAAATAGCAGAATGTTTATTTAATCAATGAGCAATACAAAATATCCATGTGAATAAAATTGGTATTTACTTGCTGTCAGGTCCTGTCAGGTATCTAACATTATTATTATAATTAACATGTTTTGACGCACTATAGAGGTATGGGATCCGTTACCCGGAAACCCATTATCCAGTAAGTTCCGAATTAAGCTGGCCATACACGCACCAATAATATCGTATGAAACTTCGTTTCGTACAATATTCGGTGTGTATGGCAAGTCGGCAAGCTGACTCGCCGATCGGCCCAGTTAAAAGATTTTGCTCGGGCGCCATAGAAGGTGCCTGACCAAAATCTGCCTTCAGCGCTAAATCGGCAGAAGCAGGTCGAAATCTCATTGTTTCTTATCTTATCTGCCGTTTCAGCCCTGAACGGTTAGTGGCTTATTGTGACCGATGGTCGCACAAAAGATCGCAAATCGCCACGTGTGGCCACTTTTATGGAAAGGCCATCTCCCATAGACTCCATTATAAGCAAATTATTATAATTTTTAAAAATTATTTCCTTTTTCTCTGTAATTATAAAACAGTAACTTGTACTTGATCCCAACTAAGATATAATTAATCCTTATTGGAGGCAAAACAATCCTATTAGGTTTAAAGGAGAAAGAAAGGTAATTATTTCGCGACGGCGCCGGAAAAGTCGCGACAATTTCGCGAAAAAGTTGTGACGGCGACGAAAAAGTCGCGACAATTCCGAAAAAGTCACGATGGTGACGAACAAATCGCAAAAATACCGATCATAACAAAAAAAACGCATTTGGACGTTCGTGGATTAGTAAATGTCCCCCATAGTCTTACAAACTGAGCATGTACAGAGGTCTTGGTCTCGGTGCAGGAGCGAGGCATTGTGGGAACTTTCTTTACACTGCTCAGCATTTTTTCTACCTGTTTGGCTTCTGAAATATGGGGAGACTTAAGGGCACTATTGAGAGAACTGAAGGTATGCCTGCAGCTTGAGATTAACTCTTTATTAGCCTTTCCTTCTCCTTTAATTTATGTTTTAAATTATTTTTTTAGCAGACTTAAGGTATGGAGATCCAAATTATGGAAAGACCCCTTATCCGGAAAGCCCCAGGTCCCAAGCATTCTGGTCCAATACCTGTACAATAAAAGGGTGCCTACACAAAACATATAGATTTACATACAAAGCAACCAATAACTGATACAAAAGGTAGAGAGGGCCCTGTGCAAAAAAGGGCATCCAATCTAAAAGGGCATCAGGTCCATGTTAAATCATCGAATGTACCTGCCTGCAAGTACAGGGGGCAAGGGGGATTCGGTAACGCTGAAGAGAATCAGCTCCTTCCCTCTCTTTGCTATAAAAACCTATTGCTGTACAGCTGTAAATTACCGAGAGATTGAGTAAGCAATGTGCAGAGCTGCATCTCTTTTGAGACCATATATTTCATTCAGCAGTATAAATCACTGACTATATCCTATAAATGCTTTATATAAAGTTAAATGTTAAAAAAGCTTAGAGGAGTACACTGAGCAGATTTACTTTTTCTTCTTGTCATTTTGCACACAGCTGGACGAATGCAGATCCACTGTCATGAGCTCCTTCCTCCAGCTCTATTGACAGACGTGGCATCAGCCTGTATTGAGATAAACGGAACGCATATAGGCATAGATATGCAAACTTTCTTGTTTCCACGCCGATATAGGTCCTGTGTAGCTCCACACTGATGCCCTGTCTTTCAATAGATCTACAGTAAGGAGCTTGTGATGACAGATCTGCATTCTTCTGCCTGTGCAAAATAACAAGAAAAATAAGCCTGCTTACTGTACTTCTCTGAGCTATTTTACATTTAATATTATCTACTTGAAGCATTTATAGGAAAAAAATGCAGGTGGAGGAAAGCGGATGACCCACTCCTTGTACTTGACCTTACAACTTTACAGAAGTATACATCATGTAGAAGCTGTATTTCCTGTCCTTCCATGCACAAATTGCTGCTGTGGGGATATTACATTCAACAATACTGAAATGATGTGCGGTGTAAAATGCAAAAGGGGTTGTAAATAACATTTTATCTAATGAAAGAAAAGATCAATCTAAGTAACTTTTCAATATTCATTTATTACACATTTTCAAACTTCAATTTTTCAGCTAAGAAAGTGTTTTTTTGATTTTGTTTCAACAGCCAGAACCAGCAGTACAGTAAGGGAGGGACAAATACCTGTTTCAACTGCCCTTACAAAATAACTTAAAAACACTTTATATATAATAAAGGCACTAAGTTTATCCAGGAGCAGTAACCCATAGCAACCAATAAGATGTCTGCTTTTAAACCATGGCTGACTGATTGCTATGGGTTAATGCCCCTGGGCAAATTATTACATAACCCCTTATATATAATACTATATTTAATGTCAGTAAAATATTGAATAAATGTATACTGTAAAGCAGATTAGAATGACTTTTATTTTTGGATTTACATCCCCCATTAAAATACCAATTCATCATATTTATTATGCCCATTTTTCACACAGAAAGCATGTCTTGCCAATGCATCCCTATGTTACACATGGATTGCCACTGCCTCAGCACCCTCCCAAAACATTACCAGCTTGGAGGCATCTCAGTGGCTGCTTTTAAAACTCGCATTATTAACCACTTGTAAAAAAAAAAAAAAAAAAACACTTCCAGGAATATTTCCAGGAAAATGTTGCAACCCCACAAGTCAAGCAGCAAAAGTTAACAATCATCAACTTTATGCAATGATTCCCTTTTTTTTTTATTTTTACAGAATTTGCATTATTTTCTTATAAGATCTGACTGATCCAACACTTCCACACCCCGTTGGCCCTCACCCCTGAACCATGCCTAGTCTGTTTGCAAACACGGTAGTTTAAATACAGGACGCCTGGCGAGGCCACACCCAATGAGTGTAGGAGGCGAGAATTTGCCCATTATTTAAGGGCAGGGTATCACATGCCAACACTAAAGATGGCGCTGCAACTTTTCCATCGCCTTCTCCGCAAAGCCAACTGTGGCTAGTTGTTCCCACAAACAAAATGGCGAGGGGAGCATCCCGTTCTCTCTGAACGTCACCTGCGCTATGACCTTTACCCTTCTGGCAAGGGGCAGGCCAATAGTAAGCAGCACGCCGCCATATTGACTGTTGTCCTGTCTAAGGGGTACAGATCTGGGCTGTAGCCTTTAGCATTGTAGGTGGCCTCAAAACGGGCAGCTTGTGCTGAGAGAACTCTACGGACTGGCTGAGCGATGACCAGGAGGAGAAACAAGCAGGGGACCGGCCGTAGGGAGCGTGCAGCGGGGCAGCATCGGCCGGGGAAAAGCTCCCCTGCTTGTGAGGGACCAGAGGCAGATGCGAGAGAGAGGCTGGAGGAGATGGGGAAAGCCGGACAGGTAAGGACACACCCCCTTTGCTGTCCGCTTGTCCTGCCTTGTCCTACAGCCCCATATCCAACTCCCTGCCTCTCTGACAATCCGAGGCTGCTGGGAGCTGTATCTTAGCCACAGAGTGACTTCTCTCCAGTGGCTAGTAAAGTCTTATGGGGCTGTCTCACAGCCCTTGTTCCTACTGAGAACATTTTGGGATAATTGCCTTTGCACAGAGAAGCCCTAAAGTGCACCTTACCCACAGAGAAATGTTACTTTAAAAGTTCCCAAAGTGTTTCTTGGTATCCTGTGAAGTGGAGACCTGCTCTCTTCAAGGGTAACAAGATACAGCCATGCTGCTTAATAATGTCCTGTGTGCCCAATGCAGTTATACAGGTAAAACCCACATTAGTTCCTAACGTCAAACCCCAGCCCTCCCAGTCTTTATCCCAAAGTCTCTCTGCGGTTTGACTCCATCAGGAGATGCTTGGAGTTAAGCAGCTGAATGGTTCTATGTAGAATTCTCAATGCACAATGGCAAGTAAAACTGATCCAATGCTTTTTGCAGTATAGTGGCGCAAGGGTAGCATTTCTGCCTTGGGGTGCTGGAGCCCTTGTTTGGATGCCCACCATCTCCATTGAGTTTATGCTTTCTTCACATGCTTGCATGGCTTTCCTCCAGGTGTTCCAAAACACAAACAGGCAGTGTAATTGGCTCCTGATACAAGTGACCATGGTGTAAATGTGATGGGGACTGTAAGTTGCACTGGGGCAGGGACTGAATGATGAATAATCACTTAAAAGTGTTGCAAAATGTGTAAACGCTTTGTATATCTATTATCTCCACATGTTTATGGCTCCGCGGTGTGTGCTTCTTCTGAACTCAATGGGCTCCGAGAGTGCTACCCATGTAACTATGCACTTGGAGGTAGTAATGTTGCTGATATGACTGTAAGCACCGTCAGGCCTAAAAATGGATAGGTTTGAGTAGGAAACAGACAGATTGTTTTATCATAGATTGTTTGCCCACATCTAGTATCCCATAACAGCCCATCAGTGGTGTGTTTTCAAACAGTAAAGTGCCAGACCAGTAAATGATGCCTGCTGAATGGTTGCTGTTGGTTACTAGACATGGAGCCTACTTTAGAAAGTTTATTGAATTACTGCATGATTAGTCTCATGGCTTTGTGATGACAGCTAAATGTGTCTTAGTGTCCAAAGATTGATAGAGTAAATAATGCATTGCCATCCATTATAAGTTAGGCATATTGGATGTATATAAATTACTATAAATAATTCTGACTTTTTGGCATCCATGATTTTAATGTCTCATTGCATATTTTGCCTAATAATCAGCAACATGTCCCAGTCCTCATGATAGTACTGCCCAATGGCTGGAATGAGAACCAATGGAGGCGGAGTGCAGAGTGTGATGGGGCAGTAATTTGTCTCAGTGACTGCTACGCAAGTCAGTAAACATTGTGTGTGCTCCCCATTCTGGTATAAAGAGCATAACAAGCCATTTTACAATTAAAGCTGTATTGAGAATATAATGGCACATGCAGTGTATTAGAAACTGGCCTGTTTTTAGGTATACTAACTAATTCAAACTAAAGCAGCACCATTTGTCTGCAATGTTAAAAAGTCTGTACACTTAAAATGACTGCATTACACCGTGCTTTTTAGCTTTTCCTGTTTAGGGGGCCAAATGCTTGATTTACCACTTTCTTACTCACCAAATTAAACTTAAATTGTAAGCTGTACCGGCAGGGTCCTCCTTCCTTTTGTGTCTCATACGACATGGCACTTAATCTCTGTGTATTTATACTTATTTATTGTATTTGTCCTCCTTTGTGTAATTTTGTATATTGTATGATTGTACAGCGCTGCATATCCTTGTAGTGCTTTATAAATAAAGTTATACATACATACATATTGTAATAACCTGATGGTGCATGCCAACAACAATATGGAACTCTTGGAGGGAGCCATTTAACTGACCATAAAAATGGTGGGTTATATGTGGCCGTTGGGCTTCTAGATGAGGGATGCTGCTGACCACAGAAGGGCCATATGCAAGACTTATACAAGACTAGAATGTAAGCTCTTGTGATTTGGGGCGTCTAACCTACTATTTAGATTTTTTTTTTCTTTTTAAAGAGAATGCAAACTGAAATTACATCTTTCCCTTTAACGATTTATGTGCCAAAGATTGCAGAATATAAAGCCCTTGTACACAAGTTACAGAATGCTCATGCCGTCATTTCTGTGTTTCTAAATTCCTGTGTGCAGTGCAGTCATTTTTGGTGGCAAATTGGTTGGCAGTAAAAGAGTTAAAGATTAGTAATCCATTTTTTGAGGTAAAAATTCCTGGTGCAGATTAACAGCATATACATGGACATGGACATTTAAAAGTTGAAATATTTTTAACTGCGGTGCTGTGCAACATGGACAGATCTGAGGTTAAAAGCTTTTCATTTGCATTGTGTATGTTAAAACTTTGAGTTGTGGACATAAAGCATGTCTTTACTTATAAAGTGTATTGTGAATAAATGCACTTGCATTAATTCTGCCTGATTCCGGTCTCCAGGTGAATGTTTCCTATCCTCGTGGAGGCTGACTGCTCATTTGTTTACATGCATTGATTTTCAGTGGAGGTGAATGTGTATTCTATGTAATCAATTTAAAGTGATCATATTGGTAATTCATTAACAAGGAATTCATTTATATCTATTGATATTATGTATATACTTTGGATTTGGAAATTGATTTTTTAATACTGTGTGTTCATTCTTGACCTCAAGACTGCACAGGCAGCAGTGTTTTTGACTTAAGGTACAATTTTACGTATTTACCCTTAATACGTATTTGGTGTGCTAACTAATGGAAATAAATGTTAGTTCAGATGTAATTTTGGTGGTGTATTTGTCTCGCTACCATTGGTGGTTATAATAGTATTCTTTGGATGTTTTTAAATGAGCAGCTACAGAAAATTCAGCAAAATCACTGTTCAGGGCTGCTTTAATAAATAGGGCATTTACCCAGAAACTTTTGGCTGAAACATATAACAGGAATGGCTGACTCCTGTCTTTAATCAACTAGCTCTTCTATTGTATTACAAACTTAAAATATAGTTTTTTTGTTTTAACTTTCTATTGGACAGAAGTGCCTTAAAGTGGTCCTACTTCTGTTTATAAAAATACTTGTGCCAGCTATTTTGTTACTAAGCTTTAGGGTAGGTAAAGTTCATTTGAAGGTACATTATAGTATATCATCCATATGTATTTAAAGGAAACACTTGTTTTTTTTGCTTGGCAGAGAAACTGTTCTCTTTAAGATTAATATGATCATTATTGGGACCACTGACTGAGGTTTATTGGAATTAGCAGAGTAATATGGCAGCTTCTTCGCAGATTAAAACAAACATATATCCACAAAAATAAGTCTCCATGCATAATAACCTGTTTCAATTTGCTGTTCTATTTTATTTATAGAAAAGTAAGCGCCACTATTATAAATAGAATAGAAAAAAAATTTACTTTTAAGTGTTTGCTCATTCTAAATTCTTTCATGGGTACAATGTCTGCAGCAAATTTGGCTAGCACAACACAATCTAAATCCAAAATAAATACACACATTACTATGTTTATTAAATGCTGCCAACATATTGGTATTAGAAGCCACCCTTCCTAAGGAGCGGATTTATCAAAATGTGAGATTAGATCTCACAACAACAAAAAAAATCACACACTTTCCATTCATTCTTTTGCCAATTTATCAAATAAAGAACTATTAACTTTCTTCATTGGTAAACAGGCTTTTAAAAATCTCATAGGAATAAATAAAAAGTGGGTGAATCATTTCTGTGTTGTCATATTTTGATAAATCTGGCCCTTAGTGTGTCTCCCCAAAATTACCCTCTTTTTGTGCTTTCTGTAAGCAAGCAAAAATCCCCTTTTTATATTTCTGGTTCCTATTGGCAGATATTGTGCATTATTACTAAGTTTGACCCCCATGGAGACCTGATGCACCAGATGATACAGGTGTGCTTGTCTGATTTTCCTTAAGCTCAATAGCCCCCTGCAGATTTACCTCTTGCTTAAAGGAACAGTAACACCAAAAAATGAAAGTGTATAAAAGTAACTAAAATATAATGTGCTGCTGCACTGGTAAAAGTTGTGTGTTTACTTCAGAAAGTCTACTATAATTTATATAAATAAGCTGCTATGTAGCCATGGAGGCAGCCATTCGAAGGAGAAAAGGCACAGGCACATAGCAGATAACAGATAAAACACTATTGTATTCTCCTTTTTTCCAGCTTGAATGGCTGCCCCCATGGCTACACAGCAGCTTATTATATAAATTATAGTAGTGTTACTGTAGCAAACACACCAGTTTTACCAGTGCAGGGCAACAGTGCATTATATTTTTTATTACTTTAAAGCTCTTTCATTTTTTGGTGTTACTGTTCCTTTAAGCAGGCATTGTAGCAGCTCCTGCATTTGCCCTGATAATTTTGTCTATGAACGGACTGTAGGGTATCAAGTGTTATAGTAGTGCAAAATGATGACAGTAATGCTTTTATCATTGACAGATGTGTAAATGAAGAGGAGGGGCCCAGCCTCTTTTCCTGGAATTCTGATTGGTCGAGCTTTTATTTTGAATGAGAAGAACAGTAAAATGTGGCCATCTATAACGATGCCTATTTTTACATTATCCATCCTTATAGCTCACAAGACCACCCCTTTATAAATGGCAGCAAGTGTACAACTCTTATTAACTGTTGACAGATGAAGACTTTCAGAAAGTGCTGTGAGCTGTTTTTCCCAGCAACTGAAGAGCCATCAATTGTAAATTATTTCATTCCAAATATAATGTGGCCCCATAAAGATGACGCTGTGGTTTAGTGGCATCCATACTTTGCACAACCATAGCCTATAGAGCATATACTCTGCATAGCCACTTTCTGCAATTGATCGACAGATATGCAGTAACAGTGATGTCACTTTAAAGCAACACTTGCAAATTGTGCTTGCAGTATGGAGTTTATAATATATATATAAATATATATATATATATATATATATATATATATATATATATATATATATATATATATATATATACAGGTATATTCTACAGCATGTCATTTCTGATTACCCTTATGCTTCCCATCTTGGCCCACTTATCACATAAAAAAACATTTGACACAAAGCATCCTGGAATGCAAATATAAAGCTATTATATGCTGTTGAGTATTTATTGTCAGTATACTGTATCTTATGGAGTAAATAGAACTCCTCTCTTTGTTCCAGGTTTTGCCCTCTTCAAGCCAGTTTGTGCAGACATGCTGCCTTTTGTGTCACCGGGAAAGGAAGGACTGGGCAGGTTCCCCTCCTCACAATGGGTTACTTTCACCAGTGGAGGATATCCCAGCTTCATTTATGCCCTCTTTGGCACAGAACCTGTTGGGAGAGATGCCTTTGTGGATTTGCCAGAGCTGCCGGAAAAGTGTTGAGGAGGAAGAGCGACGGGCAATGCCTGAACAGCCTCTGGCGGTGAGACTTCTGTCAAATCTTCTTTTTTTAAATTGTGTGTGTATTTTAGTCTGATTTACTGTTTATTACAGGTTACTAACATGGATATTTACAGTTAAATAGATTGAATGGTCCATTCCCCTTCTTTGTCCTTGTGCATTGTCAATTATCCATTTCTAACCAAAGGGATTGCATGCATAAATGCTTGGATACACCAGGCATGTATGCGTGATTTAGCTTTTAGATTTTCATAGGGTCCATTAAGAAGACATACCGTATATACTCGAGTATAAGCCGAGTTTTCCAGCACTCAAAATGTGCTAAAAAAGGAACCCTCGGCTTATACTCGAGGCAAGTACCAAAATACCTATCCAACCGGGCAATTCATCCTCTCCAGGCATCGGGCGCGCACCGGCCAGCCGTCGCATCCAGCCATCAGATTTATACTGGCCATCCGTCTCATCCAGCCTTCCCAGCCATCTCCAGCCATTGGGCGCACACTGGGCAGCCGTCGCATACAGCATCAGGTTTATACCGTCCATCCGTCGCATCCAGCCTTCCCCAGCCATCGGGCACGCACCGGCCAGCCGTCGCATCCAGCCATCAGGTTTATACCAGCCATCCGTCGCATCCAGCCATCGGGAGCTGTTGCGCAAGCACCCCCCCCCCCCCCCCACGTGACGTGCGTGACGGCTCCCGATGGCTGGATGCGACGGATGGCTGGTATAAACCTGATGGCTGGATGCGACGGCTGGCCGGTGCGTGCCCGATGGCTGGGGAAGGCTGGATGCGACGGATGGACGGTATAAACCTCATTCCAATACAAACTTAACTTGCTTCAGGACATTAACATTTTATAGACCCACTTGTTACAATTTAGATTAAACAAGCTCCACTGCGGCAAGAGTATCTTTACCTGTAGGGGTTTGTATGGGAACTGAGGGGCTAGGGGGGAGAATGATATCTGTGGCACTGTTTGGGTAGGGCTAACAAGGGACAAAAAGAGTGTTTTAGGTCTGTGAAAGGATAATAAATCATCTGAAACTTTGGAAATGAAATATTTGGAACAGCTGGGAATCCCTCAGTATTTCCTAGTTCCATGGTTAGTATATCAGTCTCTGTGTATCTGCCATCGGCATTTAGATGGATGGCCGGTTGGACAAGTAATCTGGCGCTGCCCTTACTACTCGGACACAAGCTAGTGTGCAGGTGTGTTAAAAGAAATGGATGCCTAGGCTTATACTCGAGTCAATACGTTTTTCCAGTTTTCTTAGGTAAAATTAGGTACCTCGGCTTATATTTGGATCGGCTTATACTTGAGTATATACGGTACTTTGCATATCTATAGGAATTAAATTTATTAGTAACCAAGGAGCCTTTAAGGTTTATGGGAGTATATTTTTAGCCTTTGTATTTGAACTGTAAATTCTTTGTATTAAGCTAGAAGATCTCTGAATGATTGCTTTGTTTCTGTAATTTCAATTAAAACTTTTTTTTTTTTTTCACTTGTAGCTTAAAGTAATCTACTGTGATTAGGTCTTCTTAGCTCAGGTTCATGATTTAAGTTGAATAGAAACTCACTCGGCTTTAGTTCATCTGAAGTGCTTCATTTTCCTCTGTCCAGTGTCTCCCAATATCTGCTCATTCAGCCAGGTTGCCAACTCTCTAAACTGTTACAGTTTGCTATATTAGTTGATACATTACATAACAGCCTCAGACTAATGTAAGCAACTAAAGTATCAATTTACAATAGTTGACTTTAGAAAAGCTTAGGGAGCTAGTGATGCGCAGGTTGAGAGTTTCTTGACCCATGCCCAACCTGGCCTGATGTTTTCCATAGCTTTATACACCTGCTCCCTTCAGTGATGTCAAATATACGCAGAGATATCACCAGGGCAGCGACATATGCCTAATGACATTTTTAAAGAAATTAATTTGTTCTGTAAACCCCACTCAGCAAATCACTGGGTCCCGTGGGTTTTTGACTTATCCACACAGTCGCACACATCTACAGGTAGTATGCCCAGTAAGGCTGATGATAAGAAATATATCAAATTGTAACAGTTAAGAGAGCTGGCGATCCAGCCTGGCTTTGAGAGCTGCTTATGGGGAAAATGAGATGCTGGAAAATAAAAAAATTACAAAAAATAATTCCTTTTTTTTTTTTTTTTATTTCAAATCTAATTTTACAAATTCAGTTAAACGGTGAAGGTGATATATCCCTTTAAATGGACAATGTAAGGGAATGTCAAGGACCATTATATCTTGGTCTGTCAGAGCTGTGCAAGTTGTCATTGGCCCAAACTGAGAGTCCACACACGACCAATTCTTTTGTTTTTTGTTTGTGCCTACTAAATGGTAGGATTTTGCTTTTACATATAGAGGACTCTATATTCTGAAAGGCAGTGAGGAACCAGAGACTCTAAGTGATTCCAGGAAATGGATTTTGAGGAATGTAGTATTTCTTCTAGGTGCACCTTGGCTGGGGATGGGGCTGTAAAAGTAATAATAAAGTTTAGTTCCTGATATAAATACTTCCTGTTTTCCTGCTGACATATTTAAAGATTAATTGAATTCCTTTAAAGCTTTTAAGTGCTTTTACCGCTCCCCAACCCGTGGGCTAGTCCAAACAATTTACATAAAAAAGTGCACTGTTTACACCAATAAGGCTATACCAGAGTAGAAAAAGAAACCATATGAGCTGTATCTAAAGCAGGGCTATATATAATTTAAAATTATATGAAAATTATAGTACACCACACAACACAAGTTTTTAAGGTAATTGTTAGGGGTGCTATAAAATACATTTGTAAAGTTTATACCTCATAACTTCAATACCTGATACTAATGAAATGAGTTCTAATGTGCACTAGTATAGTTGGCAGCATGCTTCATCTCAGTTGATTACTAATTAGCCTTTCACTGATGTATTTTATTGTTTGTGTTTCATCTCTAGAATATATTAAAGGGATGTAATAACTCCATGCCTATGTGTTTTACAGAACCTTACCTAATCCTGTTAAAATTCCTTGGTGCTGAAATCTGTAAAAGGGAGTGGGTTGCCACCTCCTAATTTAAAAAAATGGAGTAGTTTGGGTTGTGTAGAAACACATGTAGCCCTCTATTAGGTACATTTCAGAAACAACTATAATCAAAGATGAGTTGTCAGTGTTTTAAAGGGGTTTCTTCTTCTTGAAATTAAAGGGGTGGTTCGCCTATAAATTAACTTTTAGTATGATGCAGGCAATTCTAAGACAGTCTACAATTAATTTTAGTTTTTTATGGTTTTTCAGTTATTTAGCTTTTTGTTCACAGCTCTCCAGTTTGGTATTTCAGCAGCTTTCTGGTTCCTATTGCTCTTGCCTCAGAGAGCAATCGTTTTTGTGTGTGCCGGGGTCAGTGACCCCTATCTGAAAGATAGAAAGAGGCAGAAAACTGTAATAAATAAATAATAAACATCAATTGCAAAGTTGCTAGGAATTGGGCATTGTATAACATACTAAAAGTCAACTTAAATGTAAACCTTATCATGCGTGCGTTTTCCCTGCACGGATTAGTCGACGTGACTTTTTAATCGCCACGTGTCTTCTCCATAAGGGTGAAGACACATGGAGCTGCTATTAGCAGCTACAGAAATAGACAATGCTGGTCATTTACTGATAACAGTCTCTACTGTTAAATACCCTGCCATAGACAATACTGAGACTTGCCTCTGCTAAAACACACGTAGAGACTGTTATCAGTAAATGATCAGCATTGTCTATTTTAGTAGCTACAACATGTAGTAGCTCCATGTGTCTTCACCCTTAAAGGAACAGTAACACCAAAAAATGAAAGTGTATAAAAGTAACTAAAATTTTAAAATTGTAACTCTGCCTCGTAAATGTGATGTATATATGCTGAAACTGATGTAAAATCTTCTCAATAAACTTGCCTGAATAAAAAAAAAAAAAAAAAAATTTTAAATTGTGTGTTTACTTCAGAAAGTCTACTATAATTTATATAAATAAGCTGCTATGTAGCCATGGAGGCAGCCATTCGAAGGAGAAAAGGCACAGGCACATAGCAGATAACGGATAAAACACTATTGTATTCTACAGAACTTATCTGTTATCTGTTATGTAGCCTGTGCCTTTTCTCCTTTTTTCCAGCTTGAATGGCTGCCCCCGTGGCTACACAGCAGCTTATTATATAAATTATAGTACAGTTACTGTAGCAAACACACCAGTTTTACCAGTGCAGGGCAACAGTGCATTATATTTTTATTACATTTTTTAGTGTTACTGTTCCTTTAAGGGCTCTGGCACACGGGGAGATTAGTAGCACGCGACAAAACTCCCTGTTCGCGGGCGACTAATCTCCCTGAGTTGCCATCACCTGCCATCCCACCGGCGAAAATTTAATTCGCCGGTGGGATGGCACACGTGGCGGCGCTATTTTGGCAAATCGCTGAAGTTGCCTCGCGAGGCTTTTTCGCCGATTTCCCGAAATTGCGCCGCTGCGTGTGCCATCCCGCCGGCGACTTACATTTTCACCCGTGGGATGGCAGGTGATGGCAACTCGGGGAGATTAGTCGCCTGCGAACAGGGAGATTTGTCGCTGGCGACTAATCTCCCCGTGTTCCAGAGCCCTAAGGGCTCTGGGACACGAGGGAGATTAGTCGCCCGCGACAAATCTCCCTTGTTGCAGGAGACTAATCTCCCCGATATGACATCCCACCGACGAAAATGTAAATCGCCGGTGGGATGGCATACACGGCGGCACGATCACAGAAGTTGCCTCTGGAGGCAACTTTGCCGATTTCCTGCAAATCGCGGCGCCGCGTATGACATCCCCGAATCTCCCTCGTGTGCCAGAGCCCTAAGACTACATTGTTGGAAGTCACTGTTTCATCACTGCCAAAGATTAAATTGTGTCCTGAGCACCTTGAATTGCTTCATGGAGACCAAAAACAAATTTGTTGTGCTTTTGATTATTTGCATCACATCTTACTTTGGTGTTTGTATTTTTGAATGTGTGGATCCAAGTGAGTTGCATTAAAACCACATCAAATTGAGTTTTTCCGATGGGTATGTGCAATAGGAGGTCATATACAGATATGTATGAGGCCCATCTTTTTTTCATTTGCCATGTACAAGTTTTGCTGTATAATTTAATCAATCACATTTTAGCCTTTTTTTGCTTCATAAGCTAAGTCATTTATACATCTTACTATTCTATTTTTTCCCAACAGGTGTCTTTGTCTCATACATCCTGTAAATCCCAGTCCTGTGGAGGTGGTTCACACTCCTCATCCTCCTCATCTTCCTCTTCATCTTCATCCACCTCTTCTTCCTCTAGTTCCTCCTCCTCCTCCTCCTCCTCTGCCTGTCATGGAAATTCTGGGGACTGGGACCCCAGCTCCTTCCTCTCTGCCCACAAGCTCTCTGGCCTTTGGAATTCTCAGCAGCACTCTAACGGGAGCCTAGGGGGTGTTGCTGCAGGTGAGTGTGTGAGCAGTATTTACTAATAAACCAAAGTACTACCATGCAACGAGCTGCATTTCTATATTAAGCATTGGTTCCACAATACTCAGTCTATATCATGGTTCATATTGGAAACACAATAAATTCCATGGTATAGTAATATGACTTTTTCGGCCAATGTCAATTATTTTTTTTTTTAATACTAGGTAAGCTAGGTTTGTGTGTTCTGGTGGTTTTAATAGGAAATGCAGTCTGCAGGAATAACTTTTAGAAAGCAGAGCAAAAAGGGAAGGAGATTTCAAGACAAAAGTGCTCGCTGGGTATGTCTTAAAGCAGGGCAGATTTACCCTATTTACCTATTCTAGAATACTATGCTGGAGCATGGGGCAAATGCAGTATATGCATGTATACTATCTGTTACAATGGTATGTGTGTTTATAATGTTCATTTATGGGTATAAAATGTTTTCTTTTTGATTACTGCTAAAGCTACATTGTTGTTGTATTTCTTTATATGGATTCATATTTGTTTTATTATACTTTTTTCTTTTTTAAGACCAGTAAATACCTCTTATACACAGTTGTAATCATAGTAAGCAGCTCAGATGGCCTTAATAAATCTGGATCTGTTGCTACTACACGGGTTCTCCCAAGAGCCAAATTCGGCAGTTTTCTTGTTTTGGTCCTTAGAGAGATGGGAACTAGGTAGCAGACGTGTAAAAAAAAAAAAAAAAAAAAAAGAAAAAAACCAAGAGCTAAAGTCTGAGACCATTTGAGGATGCAAGGAATAAAATCATGCATATCCAGTTACAGCAAGAATTGTAAATGAAAAACAAATACGGTACTCAGATTATAGTTATTATATAATTATTATTTCATTATTATATAACATTTTATTAAAGATTTTTTTACTAAATGTAAGCTTATGGACTACCAAGACTATATATTGTTGCACTTTTGTATTCCGATCAGTGATTTGTCTGTGTTAGCTTCTGTAACTATTGTCTTTGCAAATACAGTTGATATTGCCTTCTGTGTAATTATAGGTCTAAGTTGGATTGTCTGATATATCTTGCTCCAGTTAAGACCAGGATGACAAAGAGCGAGTTTGGTGATTTACAAGATTCTACATCTTTTTTGTTTTACAGTGGAAAAAGGTGATGTGCTCCCAGCCTCTCCAGAACATGGCAGCAAAGCTCCCAAACTCTCTGGACTAAAGAAGTGTCCATATAGCCCATCAGGGGCCAGTACAGGAACACTCCCTACCTCACTCAACTTTTGCAAGTCTCCCAAACAGTTCAAAAGCATGTGCCACAGGCCCTCATCCCCTGGTAAGTGAGAATGTGATGCAATGGTTTATGCTTTAGAAACTCGTACACTGGACAAAACCCCTCAGGAAATCGACAGGCTTCAGTATGTGAATTAGATTATTTTGCAGCATAAAACTTCAAGTTTGCAATTGCCCTCGGCAGACTGTTCATTGTTTATAACTGTATTTTTTTTTTTTATTTGCTAGTTATTGATGCGGCTGTTCAGACCTTCTAATGCTTGATATGTGTTCTATATTGGCTTCTGAAAAGATGTTTGTCATTTTCTTTCTTTAGGGGAGGCTTACCACTCTTTAGACCACCATCAGCATTCGGATCCCAGCGCCCCACCAAACAGTCCTACAGGTCTCTCCTCTCAGCTATCGCCTTCTCTTCAAAGTTCTCCGCCTCCACATCTATTATCTTCTAACACCTCATCCCCCTTCCCAGCCACAAGCCATTCGTCAAACACTGCGGCTCCTAAAGCCACTACTGAATCTCCCTCCAGAGGTCACAGAGGCCCCCACCTACCTGGCTCCAGCCCCTCACTCCTAAAAGTGAATCCCCCTCCTCCACCACTGTCGTCATGCAGCCATCCTTGCAATGGGCATTGCAATGGGGGAAATGTAATACAGGGCGGGGGCATCCCCGGGACCACTACAAACAGGTAAAATGGGCCTTGAATGTTATCAGAAAACAGAATCACACTTGTATGTTGTTCCCTTTAATGGTCATCTGTTATTAACTTGTTTCTTTGTGACTTTTTCTATATGTATACTTCACCAAGTATATATGGTAACGCTTTGCTTTATGGGCAGAATGACTAGTCTGGGTCAGACACCTCAATACTACTTCCTAGTATTTGTAAGGGTTCTAACTGTAATAGTAAGGAAGACACATGACTGACGTAGCCTGTGTTGCATGTTTTCCTGAGGGAGGGCATTGTTTCATTAAGGTGCCAGTCTGCACTTCTAGCAGCACATCAGTACTAGTCATTGGCTAGTCAGTGATATCTTCTTGGGTATAACTGGGAGTGCTTGTTGTGATTTTCACATTTAACCTCCCAGCATGGCACCAGCTAAAGCAAGCACACACAGGGTCACAATGTACACCCATCCATCCATACATACATACATAACATAAAACAAAATGCATGAAGAAGCCTAGCCTTATTCATGGGTTGTTTGACCTTTTCAGGGACACAACATGTAGAGGACACAAGTTCTCCAACGGCTCAAGCTGTTCAGCCATGCAGCCATGTGAAGCAGACGAGGGGCTTGGGGAAGATGAAGACAGCAGTTCGGAACGCAGCTCATGCACTTCATCTTCCACCAACCAGAGAGATGGAAAATTCTGTGACTGTTGCTACTGCGAATTCTTTGGGCATAACACGGTGAGGCATGGCAATAAATCCATTACTCCAAGTGATATACAGTGCAGCCTGTAAGAGGTGTGATGTAACATTGGCTCTGCTAAAAAGGTTACAGACATAGGCAGTGGGTTGCCAGGGCATCGTCATTTAATGATAAAGATACTGTGTATCTACAAAAGTGGCAATATGCCCTCTTTTTTTTCAACTAAAAAACCAATAAACAGTGTTTGTGCTGCACATACTTTTTTGCCTGTTATAATCACAACAAATCTGTTTTTTATTTATTTTTGGAGCCAAATAGGGCATAATCTTGAAATTAAAACTGAAGTCACATTGACTTGTTCGACCTCTATATAAGTAAACCCCTCCCATTCCCCAACTGCAGTCTCTTAGGCTTTGAGATAAGCAGCAGGTCATTTTACAGTGGTAGCTTGGAGAACTGCTGATTTGTTGATTAATTCGCTACTTTTTGGCACGTACCAGCACAATGTTTGATTTTGTGCCATTTAGTGAAAAAAAATTAAAAAAAGTATGTTTTCCATTTATAACAATAGGCAAAACATAGGTACAGCAAAAGCCTGGTTGAAAACGGGGTATACTGCTTCTTTAAGCTCTGCAGCTACTTGAGGGCAGGACAGGAAAGATATGTAAAATTGTCTAATTGTATGCAGTACTTTTCCCTGTGGATTTATAATGTTTTCACAGTACTAAGCAAGGAGAAAAAATCTGGAGCCTTGTTTTATAGTTCATTGTCTCTTCAGCCACCTCCAGCTCCTACAAGTCGCAACTACCCAGAGATGAGAGAGAAGCTTCGCTCACGCCTCACTAAGAGGAAAGAGGAGATTCCACAGAAACGGCACTTAGCAGGTGAACAGGCTGTAGATCACCGGGATGTGGATGAACTGCTGGACTTCATCAACAGTTCTGAACCTAAAACCATCAGTAGCAGCAAAGCCGCCAAAAGAGCCCGACACAAACTGAAAAGGAAGGTGAGCGAGTCTATTTAGTGAAGCTGTTAGAAATCCTGTGTGTAATCGTGTTGATGGAAGCGCATGGAATTAGAGAAAAACAAAAGCAAAACTAGTGCAAAACGTACAAAACTTTCTTTGTGACTAAAACGCTAAAAGATTTTTAGCGTTCTAATTTGGTGCAAAGTGTGCAAATATATTAAGTGAATCGAACAATCAAAAGTGCTTATATATCAGCCCAATGCAGTGTATCACACCCACACGATGTGTCCAAAGTAAATGCTCACCAGATTTGATTAAAATAAGAGCATGTAGAGAAGTCAATTCGGCTATTGATTGTAGTGCATCCTTAGTCCTCAGAGTATAAGGAATGAAGAGGAATCGAAAATAGTATAAAATCGTTTAATATATAAAATAAAGCCCCTGCACAATGCAGGCTACTTACAGTGTGAAGCAGTATATCAGACACAACAAAAAGCCCAGCGTGCTCACGGCACGCTTCCTCAGGAGAAAATGAGCCCACCATCAATCCCCCCTGGCTATTTATACCCTTCCCACTTTTTTTTTTTTTTTTTTTAAAACTTTACGGAAACATACATAGTAATTTCACACAGTGGGGATTGATTAAAATCAGCGAAATAATAAAATAAAATAACACATACATATAAATATAAGAGGACAATAAATGCCTATCTTTACCCGCCAACAGCAAGATATAATAAAATAAAGCATACCCATAGATATAAGAGGAAAATAAGTGTCAATATGCCTATCTTTACAGAATACGTGTATATCAAGATTTGTTAGTCAAATATTTATAATGATAACCTATGGTGCCGGCGACCCGAGACCATCTCAGCAATATAAAAAATATATCACTTATTATAAAAATACAAAAAGAGAAAATATCATGCCATATACATTGCTCGATTTATCCTCATATCAATTAAAATGGGTCAATATAAGACTAATCATAATCTATCTACCTTAAAAACCAACAGTGAAACTAAGTCCTTAACTAGACTAATAAGGGAAGCCTAAAATCCGAAAGCAGCCAAATCTATATCTACATTAAGACCCAATGGATGGATGCAACGTGTTAAGTTTAAAAATCCAGAAGGTTTCTCTTTGTCTAAGTTTAATAAAACGGTTGCCCCCTCTAATACTTGATGTTATTTGTTCAAGGCCAACGAAGATCAGACCTTTTGGGTCGCTATTATGCGCATGCTTAAAATGTTTAGGGACCCCATGATTAGTTTTTCCTGCCCTGATGTTCCGTACATGTTCAGAAATTCTGGTCCCTACCGATCTAATAGTCCTACCAACATAAAACTTGTTACAGGGACAGACTAATAAATATACAACATATATAGAGCGGCAATTAATAAAGTCTTTAGTTTTTGGTATGCCCTCTATATTAAGTTTTTTTGGTGCAACAAATGAGCATGTTCCACAACGTTTTTTGCCGCATCTGTATGTACCACTGAGACCGAATGGATTAAGATGTTTTTTATGCTCATGTCGGCCCCGGACCCTTGAGGGTGCTAGTATATTATTCAGAGTTTGAGACTTTTTAAAGTGGACCTGTGGCCTCGGACCACAAGACCCCCTAAGAATGGGATCCGCTAAAATAACCTTCCAATGTCGTTGAATGATGTTCCTAATACTATATGCTGCCGAATTATATTTGGTATAAAAGTTATATTCATACGGGGTGTGGTTAGAAATCCTACCTATAAAAAGGTATGCAGTTGTAAAATTGATTTATTTAAGAGATACCTTGAGAGTGTCTCAGGCAAGTAACTTTGTTAGAACAAGTAATAGGGCTTCTAGCAAAAATTTATATTTTAAAATGTATGTGTTTTAAAATGTAAAACACATTTTACAAGGTAGGGTAAAAATTGTGGCTACATGTTGACTTCCTTGTGTACTTTAATTTAAAAAATGTAATTTGTATTTTAATCTTGTGCTGAACTCCTTGCTGAAGAACTACACCTTGTAAATGAATATGACTAACAATGCCATATTTTATATTCTGAATTTACTGCACCAGCCTAAAGGTTTAGCATCTCTATAGCAGCAGTAATCCAGGCCTTTAAAATTGGCACAGGAACTCCCCATCTTCAGAGCTACTGTAGCAATTATCTGTATTAATTACTAACCAGTCTTATATTGTGACATTTATATTCAGTATACGTTCCATTTGGCACCCCTGAGTGATTTAGCCTTTCCTCCTCCTTAAACAAGAAATCCTAGATTTGCTTAAATTGTTGATTGGTTACCGTGAGGGCAGTGGCATATGGGGAGATTAGTTGCCCACGATAAATCTTCATTATTGCGGGCAACTAATCTCCCCGACATGACATCCCACCGGCCAATTGCCGGTGGGATCGTATACACATCGCTTCGGTTTTCCGAAGGCGCCCAAAGTTTTCTTGCGAGGCAACTTTGGACGACTGAATCGATGCATATGCCATCCCACTGGCGACTGACATTCTTGCTGGTGGGATGGCATGTCGGGAAGATTAGTTGCCCACAATAGTTAAGATTATTGCAGGCGACTAATCTCCCAGTGTGCCACTGCCCTCCGTTGAACTGGTGCCTGGTGTAAGTAAACAAGCCCACCCAGTTTGTGATGAGTTTAGTTGATTTTGTTGGCCTACAAATTTTGGCCACGGCTGCAAGGGAAGACAGGCATGTCTTATGAAACCTGAAAAAAGCAGACCTCTGAAATTCAGATTCACCAAATATTAAAACATTTGGACTAAAGACCTCGACTTCAACAGGAACAGACTTTAAAAACAGTCTCTTACAGCATATATACATGATTAAAGACCCTTGGTGGGGGTTTAATAGCGTGGCCCTTTGTGTGCCAACAGGGACAGAAATAGTTTTATTGTATGAACTAAGAAAGCCTTTTTTCCCCCTTCCCCTATCTCAAAACCTGACAGACTGTCAGCTAGAAGGAGTTTGTTTATACAGTCCTCATTATTTCTGTCCAGATTATCCTCATTACAGGGGGGAGGGGCTAATGGTAGAAACAAAACAATGATCCAGTTTTTTATAACTTGAAAAAAAATGAGAATATTTTTTAATAGGACTTATGTTCTGTCCTTTCTATTATGTTTATGTTGAGCAAAAGTTTATACCGGTATACCGGGACCTGTTATCCAGAATGCTTGGAACCTGGTGTTTTCCGCAGGGCTGTGGAGTCGGTAGATAAATTCTCCGACTCCGACTCCTCAGTTTCTGATACTTCCGCCTCCACGACTCCGACTCCTCTGTTTTTAATATGCTAATGTATTTTATACATTCATTGAAGGAAAGGAAGGAGACATACATGTCATTTAACCACAGAACTACTGGCTAGGAAGCCAACACTCTACTGTATTGCCCAATTAAACTATTGACTATCCATTCCCTTCACGTATACAAGTATTTCTAGTCCTGCAAATTTTTTTTACTTAATTTATCAGTGAGAGTTAGGCTGGGTCCACAGTGGGCATTGTGTTCCCTATAACAGAGGAACACGACGCAGTGGAGCTGCCACACCTTAACTGTGCGTTACGTCCCATTTATTGAAGCATACAGTCAATGAAAGGCATGCTTCATGGTCACTCAACATGTTCGTTTATGCACTGCGTGCGTTGGGCTTTATTCTTATAGCAGAGAAGTAATTAATTATGACTGTTTATGAATTGGGACATTTAAACTTGCTTTATTTTTTTATTCCCATTTAAATTTAGTAGGAGTCGGAGTCGGTTCATTTTTTGCCGACTCCGACTCCAACTCCAGGTACCCAAAATTGCCTCCGACTCCTCGACTCTGACTCCACAGCCCTGGTTTTCCGGATGAGGGGTCTTTCTTTACTGGATTTCTTTACCTTAAGTTTACTAAAACATCATTTAAACGTGAAATAAACCCAATAGGATTCTTTTGCCTTCAATAAGGATTTATTATATCTTAGTTGTGATGAAATACAGGTACTGTTTTAATACCACAGGGGAAAAGGGACATATGTTTTAATTAATTTTATTAAAATGGAGCCTATGGGAGATGGCTTTCCCTTAATTTGGAGCTTTCTGGATAACAGGGATCCCATACCTGTTTAGGCGTATACTAACCTATGAAATAACTGACAACACCTACCAACTGCAGATAAAGGATTCAAAAATAGACCATTGCAACCTTGTTAGTCACTAAATCATTTGCTTGAGAGACAGTGGAGCTGCCTAAGGGCTGTGGCAGATGGGGAGACTAGTCGCCCGCAGGCGACTAATCTCCCTGAAATACCATCCCACCATACTCGCCGGTGGGATGGTATTTCGGGGAGATAAGTCGCCCGCAACAAGGGAGATTTGTCACGGGCGACTAGTCTCCCCGTTTGCCACAGCCCTAAGGGTGAAGACACATGGAGCTACTTTTGTAGCAGCTACTTGTCACGGCTACTAAATGCCAGAAAATACCCTGCCATATACAGTACTAAAAATTGCCTCTGCTAAAACACATGTAGAGAATTATCAGTAAATGATCAGCATTGTAGTAGTCGTGACAAGTAGCTGCTACTGGTTGCTCCGTGTGTCTTCACCCTTATGTCCAAAAATATAAGGCCAGCAACAGTGTTAGATTAAATGGGTTATTATGTAAAAAAATAAATAAAAATGCTGCAATATTCCTTCTTTCTGCTGTTGAGTGTTTTGCTATACGTGTGGATAGAGAGCTTGGCACTGTAATACATCATGGAGAATCTGGCTTTTTATTTAATGAGTAATGTTGCATATTGCCTGTTCTACAGGAGAAGACTTTACAGGAGACTGGTACATCAAAAACATCAGATGATTATTCTTCGGCAATCAAAGACACTGGGGCTCCAGCATCAGGAGACAAGTTGTTACAATGGCCTCAACTGGAGCTGGAGAGGGTGAATAGCTTTCTAACCAGCAGACTGGAAGAAATTAAAAATACCATCAAGGACTCCATCAGAGCAAGCTTCAGTGTTTATGACCTAAACCTTGATGTCAATGACTTCCCCAAGAAAGCAGCTGTACTAGAACAGAAAAACTTGATCTCCCACCTTAATGGTTCATCTGATCTCCAGGAGATTGACCTTGATCTCTCTCCTCTCAGCCTAGGGGTACCAAAAAGCCAGAATTCAAGGCAGCCAGAGGATACAGTTGGTACTGCTGCTCAACCCACAGAAAATGGGGTAGTTAAAAGGCTAAGTGCTGTGCCTAACTTATCACGGATGATCTGGGTTCAGTCCCCTAAGGCATCTGAATCTGGACAAAGTATGGACACAGGCCCTGACACAAACAATCTGTCTGCCACAGAAGTGCAGGAACTTCAGGAACAACCATTCTCAATAGCTGGTGGAGGTCGTCAGAAAAAGAGCAAAAAGCAAAACTTACAGCCAAGGAGGTGTGGGGAAACAGGGCAGGTGAACATTCCTGCAGCAAATGGAAAGCCTCAGAACAGAACCCTGCCAGAGAAAGGAGAGGTGGCCTTGCGGCAAGATTCTGACACTGTGACTCCAGTCAACCTCAGACCAGAGAAAGAGAGGTGTGAACAAGTTGGGTGTGAAAGGACAGCTATGCCAGGTGATATGAGAGCCTCTACTAATGTGACTGTCAAAGAATCAACACAACCTAGAGGCAAAGCAAAAAAGAGCAAGAATAAGTCTGAAAAATCAAACATTTCCATTGGTAAGCTTTCTGTTTCTCTAATGTTATTTTGTAAAAGGAGTGCTCACTGTGCAGCACTTTGTGCTTGATTTTCAGAAAGCCCTGTAAAAAATGCCTGCCTTTACAGGGTGCCACTGCATAATGTGCCTATTGGTGCCCCCTAGCGTGTGCATCTTATCACGTGCAAGGTCAGTGTTGTCCAAGGGATGCCCAGGTTTTGCTTTTCATGAATACAGTGATGCCGACAGCTGTCAGAGATTTGGTCATGGAAGAAACTCAGGTCTTTGCTCTCTATTATAAAATACAAAGACCTGTGTCTTGGGTTGCTTACTGCAGGACAGGGTGCAAAGTTCAAAATATTGAACTTTGCACCTTTTTTTTGTGCACTTTGTGCCTGTTTGTATTGCATTTTGCATCTTTGTATTGCGCTCTGTGCCCTGACCCACTCTAATGAAATGAGACACAGTAACTATACTCTCTATAGCCTTTAATATTGGTTTAGTACTAATTTGGGTCTGATTAGACCATTTTTTGAACATATTAAAAGACTAGGAAAGGCTAAGTCACTTGGGGGTGCCAAAATGTTAGGCACTCCTAAGTGACTTTAACCGCTTACCTTGTACCCCGGGCTGGTGCCCCTGTTAGGAAAAAACAGCACCAGCCCGGGGTACTTGTAGCAGAGCGCTTCCTCCTTCCTGCTTCGTTTTGCAATGACTAAACGACAGGTACATGCGCAGTAGAGTGAAAAGCCGACTTCACTGTTTAAAGGTGGCCATACAGGCACCGATATTATCGTACGAAACCTCGTTTCGTACGATAATCGGTGCATGTATGGCATGTCGGCGAGTCGACCGATATCGCAGGAAGCTGCTGATATCGGACGACTCGCCGATCGGACCAGTTTGAAAATTTTGATCGGGCGCCATAGAAGGCGCCTGACCAAAATTCTCCTTTCAGAGCTGAATCGGCAGAAGGAGGTAGAAATCCTATTGTTTCTACCTCCTTACCTGCCGATTCAGCCCTGAATGGTGTGTGGCGGATCTTACGATGTTTCGTGCGACCGATGGTCGTACGAAACATCGTCAGATCGCCACGTGTATGGCCACCTTAAGTTTGGCTTTTCACTCTACTGCACATGCGCGAGCAAAGCAGGAAGGAGGAAGCGCTGCAGGTACCCCGGGTTGGTGCTGTTCTCTCCGAACAGGGGCACCAGCCCGGGGTAAAAGGTAAGCGATTAAAGTCACTTGGGGGTGCCTAATATTTTGGCACTCCCAAGTGACTTAGCCTTTCCTTCTCCTTTAACTCATGTCTTATCTGTATTTTAAGGGGCCGTTTCGCTTCAAGTCTGCTTGAGCTGTAAAATTCCCTAGGTGTCTCTGTCACACAAAGCTAGACGGGGCCTTACTTGGGCAGTGCATCATATGAGTGCTGAGGTAGTCTCGCCAGCATTAAAATATAACTATGTTTGGGCAGGAGTTGCTTAGCTATATTTTGCTTTAATTTTAAGTGGCTACTGCTTTCCATGGTACAAAGCATTGGAACCCGCATTGGAACCCACATCATAGGAAAAAGGTTGCTGCTCTACTTCCGGACAACAAGTGCTTTAGCTCTGCTTTAAGAGGCTGTTATTATTGAGTAACTCTTCTGGTACTTAGAACATTTTGTGTGTTTCCTTCTATAAAGGTCTTTTGTTAGATACATAAGTATATTTGTTCTTTTTTTCATTATAATGCAGTAACCTGTTTCTTCTCTTCTAGACGATGTTTTCCTGCCAAAGGATTTAGACGGCATGGAGATGGATGAGACTGATCGAGAAGTAGAGTACTTCAAAAGGTGAGAATAGAATTTAAGCTGTAACATTCCCAGTTGCAGCACAAGCAGATCAACTCTGCTTTACCAAAGTGCATACATTACATCTATTTTTTGTAAGCAGATAAGTATTACCAGATTCAGTAACTGTTTTTATTGTTAGAAGAAGAATTTCTAGTGACATTATTATAACCTTGCCTCCACAGGTTCTGCTTAGATTCTGCCAAGCAAACACGCCAGAAAGTAGCTGTGAACTGGACCAACTTTAGCCTGAAAAAAAACACTTCTAACGTGGCTCAGTGATGCCTGCACTTCCTCAGTTTTACACCTCTCCTACCAATACAGATATTTGAAATTCGTGATCAACGCCAGTCCCATCTACTGTTTCACATTCCCTCACTGACTTTTTTTGGGGGGATCTGATTTTAAGTACACATTTACACCGATCTGATCTTATTTTCATTTTACGAAGGTCTTAAAATGGCAGCAGTCTACATTACAAGAAAGTTTTTAAAACTGATTTTTTTAACTACTCCTTTAGCTGTTCTTGTGAATCATTGGCCTTTGCTATACCTGAGGCCTACTGTTGCAGGAAGCAGTCTTATATTGCCTTTGGGGCAGTGGCATCCATATCAGGGGAGGAAAAGGTAACCATTGCAAGAATGTAGATGTATTTGCACAATCCACTGGAGATTTTTTCACAGCGGTGGACCTATGTCATCTTGATTGGCAAATAGCTTGGTATCGCCATTTAGCCTTTATAGTTTTTTTTGTATGGGGGGTTAAATCTTCACCCTTCAGGTCTCAGTAGTGGTTACCTACACTTTGAAAATGTCCTTGCTTTTGCAAAGCAATCAATTTTAGTCCCAGACACTACATTTTTAATGCAGCTAAGAATAGATGACAACCAGTCATATTAATTTTTATCAAATGAGGATAGGGTAATATTAGGTCACTTTTACTGCAGGTTATTGTTTTTAATTCTTTTTCTTCCTAGTGAGTGTGGGTCACATTCTTACCCTAACAGACAAAATACCCATTCAAAACAGCATTGCACTGATTGCAAGAGTGCCATGTTCCAATCTGCACCTATTTTTGCCCTGTAGTTATCGCCTGTCTTGACCATGCATTATGTGCAAGCCTCTTTTTGCATGTTATCATTATAGGTGCCATGTGGACATCCATATTCTATTTATTTGCTGCCCTTTCCCGGTTGCAAATCTTTGCTTCTGGTAGAAAAAAAATGGTGAATTCTGCTGTCTTTTTGCATTCTGCACCTCTTTAGTAAATGAGTAATATTCTAAGTAATATAATTACTTGGAATTATATCAAATTTGCATGAAGTATCCATTTACAATAAAAATGATCACAATGTGGAGATTTCTATCCTCTGTTCAGCAAGCAGACCCTGCCTGATATATAAAGTCACAATTTCCTACAGGATCATAGCGGCAAATTCATACACTAATATATGAGGCTACTTCCCAGCATTTCTGGAATGTATTTGTAGACTAGCGCAGAAGAAAGTTTGGTTTTCCTCCCCTGTGGAACTGCCACAATTTTCCTGCAGTTACTTTCTATCCTCTCCCCCCTTACCCACCACCATCACCAACGTTCTTGTACCTTTTTAAGCACTTATGCCACTCGTTTTGCGCCACTGTGCATCCTCTTATGCTAATTCCCTAAGATGGACATACTGAACTGGCTGACTTCAAATGGGTGAAGGGGAGGTACTTGACAGTTACAAACTGCTTTCACCTTGCCTCTCTCATATCTCTGCTTTTCCTGCTTGATGTTTCCCCATTCTGTTCTTGATTTTTCTCAACCAAAATGATGAAACTGTATCTGGCTACAATAGTGCAAGACTGAACTAAGGAATTGTCTTATTACTTTATTCCTTGTATTTTTTTTTTTTCTTAATCCCCTCACTCCCCATTAATTTTACCTGACGGTGCTATGGCCGAATTAACAGGGGGACTCCGGCCTTGTGGATAAAGCAGGCCCAGTTCTCTGGGTTCGGAATTGGTTTTTATTAATGTTCTGTTAGCCAAGTGTACATTGGCTTTGCTGTGTTTTTTTGTTTTTTTCATTTTGTTTTTTTATTATAATTATTATTTACTTTTATACTGTGAAAAATCTTTCATTTGGAAGATTAAATGAATTTGGACACAGGTGAAAAAGTCTTATTCTTTTTTTTTTAATTTTATAAGGTCAAATCCCCTTGTTGAGAAAGCTGCTTATATATGAGCCAATATATGAGGGTGACTTCATTTGCACAGAAGCAATAACAGCCTAAAAAACCTATAGTTAGAAATATTAATGAGTTTTGTACCTTTTATAGTTTAATTGTGGTTCCAGAATGTATGTTCTCCATTGGAGAGGTGCACAGAGATGTCACCCAGCACCATATCATTAGTGCCATGTCCTAAGGGAGATAATGCTCTAGTCCAGGCAATTAAAGACTTTATTTTATGCTACCACATAAAGTAAAGGGCAGTTAGCTTTTAAAAATCCAGGACTAAATAATGGGTGATGGGCAGCCTATTTTATTGGTGTAGTGTTAAGGAAATTAAACAGGTTTCAACATGTAAAACCAAACCTCTATGTTACATAGGGTTGAAAAAAGACCAGAGTCCATCAAGGTAAACTCAGCAACCTATACTTACCAATCATGATATATATTTATATATATATACAAACATTAATACAAACTGTAGATATTAGTATCACAATAGCCTTGGATATTATGCTTGTTCAAGAACTCATCCAGGCCCCTCTTAAAGGCATTAACAGAATCTGCCATTACAACATCACTAGGAAGGGCATTCCCCAACCTCACAAATGGAACTCCGTTCCTCTAATCTATGAACTCTCTTAAAATAAGAACAATTTTAATAAAATGGCTTTTGCAGAACAGCAATTGCTTGAAAACATGCAAGCAACATTTTCTTTAGTTTTGAAAGTTTAAAGGCATGAACTGTTCAGCTTTTTTATGCCTTTCTACATGGGGCACTTTTGTTTTGAGAAAGTTATTAACAACCATCTTCAGTAAAGGGGTTCACGCGTGGTTGTTGGAAGGGTTGGCTTTCTTGTATTCATTCAGATTTAAAGGGATACACATGCCCCACACAATGTATTTTGTTTAAATTGCCCTTTTTAAAGGTTCAGATTGCCAGTTAGTAATGAGGTCAGATAGCTACAGACTGCACTGGCTTCTTTGTGATCATGTGTTTAGCAGAATAATAACAAAGGCAAAGTGAAATAAGTGCCTTATAGTCTCGTGTTTGGAATAAGGATTTTAAAGGAACTCTGGATTAGAAAAATGGTTCAGTAATTATCAGTTATAGTAATTTATACACATGCATTGCATGGCTGTATAGGAACCAGTTTCTCTGTAGAGGTCCTTCTGTATAGAAACTAGCTTTTCAGTTATTAGCCCTGTAGCTCTGGGTGTTGCACTGTGTCTCTACTTTTAAACTGATGGTCTGTGGAAAGATACCACTTTTATTACCCTTTGCCTATTGGCATTAAAAAATAAAATTTGCCAAAGAAATACACTTCTGCTCAATGTACTTTGTGTTGATCGCTGAGCTGACTGATGGCATGCTTTGCTGTGGCTGATATCAAAGTATTATAGTATTATTATTATATATAGTATTATAGTATAAGTTAAGTGGCTTATGATTTGGTCAATTTACTGTAAAATACCCATGCTCAATAGCTGGACACATTGTGTAATATGCACCTGAACTTCTTATCATCAATCAGCCATACAACATATGTATTTTAGAGGTGTTAGGGCTTTTACACACAAGTATTTTCATATGAATTCGGGTTGCTTGTACATGCAGATACTCAGAGCCATGCTGAATTGGCAAATCTAGGTGAGACTCTTCATGCTGCATCTGTCAATAGGCACTAACATGGTGGAATACTTAAATTTCACTGCAGGGGGAACACATGTTAAAACACCCATGTGTAAAGCCCTTAAGTTGACCAGCGTCAGATGTCGGTGTCAATTTAAACTCTTCAGTTATTTAACTTTTGGTTCAGTAGCTCCCTAGTTTATAGTTTCAGCAGCTATCTAATTGCTAGGGTCTAAGTTACCTTAGCAACCAGACAGTAGTATGCATGAGAAACGTAACAATAACAAGGTGAACCACCCCTTTAATGCCTTACACATTTTAGGGTTCAAACACCCTTAAAGAAGAAGGAAAGTCATTTTGGCATTTTACTGCCAATAGATTTGCCACAGTGCCACCTTGAATACTATATTTATTCAGCAGAAAGCTTTACCATACCTGAGTTAAGCTTTCTGCTGAATAAATA